>NW_027045259.1:0-351767 GCF_963576615.1 Watersipora subatra
CCAAAGTTGTAGCTTTCATGGCAATGGAAGCTACAAGTAGAATAGGTATGACATAATCCACAGTTGTAGGTTTCATTGCAATGGAAACTACGAGTACAATAGGTATGACATGACCCACAATTGTAACTTTCATTGCAATGGAAGCAAGAAGTACATTGGGTATGACATGACCCACAGTTGTAACTTTCATTGCAATGGAAGCTGCAAGTACAATAGGCATGACATGACCAACAATTGTAGCTTTCATCGCAACGGAAGCTACAAGCACAACAGGTATGACATGACCCACAGTTGTAGCTTTTTTCGCAATGGAAGCTCCAAGTACAATAGGCATGACATGACCCAAAGTTGTAGCTTTCATCGCAATGGAAGCTACAAGTAGAATAGGTATGACATAATCAACAGTTGTATCTTTCATTGCAATGGTATGACATGATCTACGGTTATAGCTTTCATTGCGATTGAAGCTACGAGTACATTAGGTGTGGCATGACCAACAGTTGTAACTTTCATTGCGTTGGAAGCTACAAGTACAATAGGTATGACATGACCCATGGTTGTAACTTTCATCGCAATGGAAGTTACAAATACAATAGGTATGACATGATCCACAGTTGTAACTTTCAATGCAATAGAAGCTACAAGTACAATAGGTATGACATGACCCATGGTTGTAACTTTCATCGCAAAGGAAGTTACAAATACAATAAGTATGACATGACCCACAGTTGTTACTTACATTGCAGTAGAAGCTAGAGGTAGAATAGGTATAACATGACCCACAAATGTTACTTACATTGCAGTGAAATCTAGAAGTACAATAGGTTTCACATGATCCACAGTTGCAGCTATCATTCCAGTAGAAGCTACAAATACAATATGTATGACATGACCCACAGTTGTAACTTTCATTGCAATAGAAGCAAGGAGTACAATAAGTATGAGGTAAATACCAGTTGTAACCTTCATTGCAATAGAAGCAACGAGTACAATAGGTATCACATAGTCCACAGTCATAGAATTCAATGCAATGGAAGGTACTAGTACCATAGGTATGACATGATCTACGGTTATAGCTTTCATTGCGATTGAAGCTACGAGTACATTAGGTATGACATGACCCACAGTTGTAACTTTCATTGCGTTGGAGGCTACAAGTACAATAGGTATGACATGACCCATGGTTGTAACTTTCATTGCAAGGGAAGCTACAAGTAGAATAGGTAAGACATGATCTACGGTTGTAGCTTTCATTGCAATGAAAGCTACGAGTACATTAGGTATGACATGACCCACAGGTGTAGCTTTCATTCCGGTAGAAGCTACAAGTACAATATGTAGGACATGACCCACAGTTGTAACTTTCATTGCAAAAGAAGCAAGGAGTACAATAGGTATGACGTAAATAATTGTTGTAACTTTCATTGCAATAGAAGCAACGAGTACAATAGGTATGACATAATCCACAGTTGAAAAATTCATTGCATAGGAAGCTACAAGTACAATAGGTATGACGTAATCAACAGTTGTAAATTTCATTTCACTGAAAGCTACATGTGCATTAGGTATGACATGACCCACAATTGTAACTTTCCTGGCAACGGAACCAACGACTACAATAGGTATGACGTGATCTACAGTTGTAAATTTTATTTCACTGGAAGCTACATGTAAATTAGGTATGACATGACCCACAATTGTAACTTTCAATGCAATTGAAGCTATGAGTACAATAGGTGTGACATGACCCACATTTGTAACTTTCATTGCAATGGAAGCTACAAGTACAATAGGTATGACATGACCCACAGTTATTACTCTCATTGCTATTGAAGCTAGAAGTACAGTAGGTATGAAATGATCTAAAGTTGCAGCTTTCATTGCAATAGAAGCTACAAGTACAATATGTATGACATGACCCACAATTGTAACTTTCATTGCAATAGAAGCAAGAAGTACATTGGGTATGACAAGACCAACAGTTGTAACTTTCATTGCAATGGACATCACGAGGACAACAGGTATGATATGATCCACAGTTGTAACTTTCATTGTGATGGAAGCTACAAGTACAATAGGTATGACATGACCCACAGTTGTAACTTTCATGGCAATGGAAGCTACGAGTACAATAGGCATGACATAATCGTCAGTTGTAGAATTCATTGCAATGGAAGCTACAAGTACAATAGGTATGACATAATCCAAAGTTGTAAAATACATTGCAATGGAAGCTACAGGTACAATAGGTATGACATGTCCCACGGTTGTAACTTCCATCGCGATGGAAGCTACAAGTACAATAGGTATGACAAGAACAACAGTTGTAACTTTCATTGCAATGGACGCCACGAGTACTATAGGTATGATATGACCCACAGTTGTTACTTTCATTGCAATGGAAGCTAGAAGTACAATAGGTATCACATGATCCACAGTTGCAGCTTTCATTCAAGTATAAGCTACAAGTACAATATGTATGACATGACCCACAGTTGTAACTTTCATTGAAACGAAAACAACGAGTACAATAGGTGCGACATGATCCACAGTTGTAGCTTTCAATGAAATGCAAACTACAAGTACAATAGGTATGACATAATCCACAGTTGTAGGATTCATCGCAATGGAAGCTACAAGTACAATAGGCATGACATGATCAACAGTAGTAACTTTCATTGCAATTGAAGCTGGAAGTACAATAGGTATGACATGACCCACAAATGTAACTTACATTGCAATGGAAGCTAGAAGTACAATAGGTATCACATGATCCACAGTTGCAGCTTTCATTCAAGTATAAGCTACAAGCACAATATGTATGACATGACCCACAGTTGTAACTTTCATTGCAATACAAGCAAGGAGTACAATAGGTATGACGTAAATACCAGTTGTAACTTACATTGCAGTAGAAGCTAGAGGTACAATAGGTATGACATGGTCCACAGTTGCAGCTTTCATTGCAGTAGTAGTTACAAGTACAATATGTATGACATGACCCACAATTGTAACTTTCACTGCAATGGAAGCAAGAGGTACATTGGGTATGACATGATGAACAGTTGTAACTTTCATTGCGATTGACGTCACCAGTACAACAGGTATGATATGATCCACAGTTGTAACTTTCATTGTGATGAAAGCTACAAGTACCATAGGTATAACATAATCATCAGTTGTAACTTTTTTTGCAATGGAAGCTACAAGTACCATAGGTATGACATGATCTACGGTTATAGCTTTCATTGCAATTGAAGCTACGAGTACAGTAGGTATGACATGATCTACGGTTATAGCTTTCATTGCAATTGAAGCTAAGAGTACAGTAGGTATGACATGGTCAACTGTTGCAGCTTTCATTGCAGTAGAAGTTACAAGTACAGAACAATATGTATGACATGATCCACAGTTGTAACTTTCATTGCAATAGAAGCAAGGAGTGCAGTGGGTATGACATAATCCAAAGTTGTAACTTTTATGGCTTTGGAAGTTACAAATACAATAGGTATGACATGATCAACAGTTGTAACTTTCATAGCGAAGAAAGCTACAAGTACAATAGGTATGACATGAACCACAGTTGTAACTTTCATTGCAATGGAAGCTACAAGTACAATAGGTATGACATAATCCAAAGTTGTAACTTTTATGGCTTTGGAAGTTACAAATACAATAGGTATGACATGATCCACAGTTGTAACTTTCATAGCGAAGAAAGCTACAAGTACAATAGGTATGACATGAACCACAGTTGCAGATTTCTTTGCACTGGAAGCGACAAGTACAATAGGTATGACATGACCAACAGTTGTAACCTTCACTGCATTGAACGCCACGAGTACGATAGGTATGACATGACGAACCGTTGTAACTTTCATTGCAATGGATGCCACGAGTACTATAGGTATGATATGACCCACAGTTGTTAATTTCATTGCAATGGAAGCTACAAGTACAATATGTATGACATGGTCCACAGTTGTAACTTTCATTGCAATAGAAGCAAAGAGTGCAGTGGGTATGACAAATTCGTCAGGTGCAACTTTCTTCGCAGTGGAAGCTACAAGCAGAATAGGTATGACATAATCCAAATTTGTAAAATACATTGCAATGGAAGCTACAGGTACAATAGGTATGACATGTCCCACAGTTGTAACTTTCATCGCGATGGAAGCTACAAGTACAATAGGTATGACAAGAACAACAGTTGTAACTTTCATTGCAATGGACGCCACGAGTACTATAGGTATGATATGACCCACAGTTGTTACTTTCATTGCAATGGGAGCTACAAGTACAATAGGTATGACATAATCCACAGTTGTAGCTTTCATTGAAACGAAAACTACGAGTACAATAGGTGCGACATGATCCACAGTTGTAGCTTTCAATGAAATGCAAACTACAAGTACAATAGGTATGACATAATCCACTGTTGTAGGATTCATCGCAATAGAAGCTACAAGTACAATAGGCATGACATGATCAACAGTAGTAACTTTCATTGCAATTGAAGCTGGAAGTACAATAGGTATGACATGACCCACAAATGTAACTTACATTGCAATGGAAGCTAGAAGTACAATAGGTATCACATGATCCGCAGTTGCAGCTTTCATTCAAGTATAAGCTACAAGTACAATATGTATGACATGGCCCACAGTTGTAACTTTCATTGCAATACAAGCAAGGAGTACAATAGGTATGACATAAATACCAGTATAACTTACATTGCAGTAGAATCTAGAGGTACAATAGGTATGACACGGTCCACAGTTGCAGCTTTCATTGCAGTAGTAGTTACAAGTACAATATGTATGACATGACCCACAATTGTAACTTTCACTGCAATGGAAGCAAGAAGTACATTGGGTATGACATGATGAACAGTTGTAACTTTCATTGCAATGGACGTCACCAGTACAACAGGTATGATATGATCCACAGTTGTAACTTTCATTGTGATGAAAGATACAAGTACCATAGGTATAACATAATCATCAGTTGTAACTTTTTTTGCAATGGAAGCTACAAGTACAATAGGTATGACATGACCCACATTTGTAACTTTCATTGCAATGGAAGCTACGAGTACAATAGGTATGACATCATCTACGGTTGTAGCCTTCATTGCAATGAAAGCTACAAGTACATTAGGTATGACATGACCCACAGTTGTTACTTACATTGCAGTAGAAGCTAGAGGTAGAATAGGTATAACATGACCCACAAATGTTACTTACATTGCAGTGAAATCTAGAAGTACAATAGGTTTCACATGATCCACAGTTGCAGCTATCATTCCAGTAGAAGCTACAAATACAATATGTATGACATGACCCACAGTTGTAACTTTCATTGCAATAGAAGCAAGGAGTACAATAAGTATGAGGTAAATACCAGTTGTAACCTTCATTGCAATAGAAGCAACGAGTACAATAGGTATCACATAGTCCACAGTCATAGAATTCAATGCAATGGAAGGTACTAGTACCATAGGTATGACATGATCTACGGTTATAGCTTTCATTGCGATTGAAGCTACGAGTACATTAGGTATGACATGACCCACAGTTGTAACTTTCATTGCGTTGGAGGCTACAAGTACAATAGGTATGACATGACCCATGGTTGTAACTTTCATTGCAAGGGAAGCTACAAGTAGAATAGGTAAGACATGATCTACGGTTGTAGCTTTCATTGCAATGAAAGCTACGAGTACATTAGGTATGACATGACCCACAGGTGTAGCTTTCATTCCGGTAGAAGCTACAAGTACAATATGTAGGACATGACCCACAGTTGTAACTTTCATTGCAAAAGAAGCAAGGAGTACAATAGGTATGACGTAAATAATTGTTGTAACTTTCATTGCAATAGAAGCAACGAGTACAATAGGTATGACATAATCCACAGTTGAAAAATTCATTGCATAGGAAGCTACAAGTACAATAGGTATGACGTAATCAACAGTTGTAAATTTCATTTCACTGAAAGCTACATGTGCATTAGGTATGACATGACCCACAATTGTAACTTTCCTGGCAACGGAACCAACGACTACAATAGGTATGACGTGATCTACAGTTGTAAATTTTATTTCACTGGAAGCTACATGTAAATTAGGTATGACATGACCCACAATTGTAACTTTCAATGCAATTGAAGCTATGAGTACAATAGGTGTGACATGACCCACATTTGTAACTTTCATTGCAATGGAAGCTACAAGTACAATAGGTATGACATGACCCACAGTTATTACTCTCATTGCTATTGAAGCTAGAAGTACAGTAGGTATGAAATGATCTAAAGTTGCAGCTTTCATTGCAATAGAAGCTACAAGTACAATATGTATGACATGACCCACAATTGTAACTTTCATTGCAATAGAAGCAAGAAGTACATTGGGTATGACAAGACCAACAGTTGTAACTTTCATTGCAATGGACATCACGAGGACAACAGGTATGATATGATCCACAGTTGTAACTTTCATTGTGATGGAAGCTACAAGTACAATAGGTATGACATGACCCACAGTTGTAACTTTCATGGCAATGGAAGCTACGAGTACAATAGGCATGACATAATCGTCAGTTGTAGAATTCATTGCAATGGAAGCTACAAGTACAATAGGTATGACATAATCCAAAGTTGTAAAATACATTGCAATGGAAGCTACAGGTACAATAGGTATGACATGTCCCACGGTTGTAACTTCCATCGCGATGGAAGCTACAAGTACAATAGGTATGACAAGAACAACAGTTGTAACTTTCATTGCAATGGACGCCACGAGTACTATAGGTATGATATGACCCACAGTTGTTACTTTCATTGCAATGGAAGCTAGAAGTACAATAGGTATCACATGATCCACAGTTGCAGCTTTCATTCAAGTATAAGCTACAAGTACAATATGTATGACATGACCCACAGTTGTAACTTTCATTGAAACGAAAACAACGAGTACAATAGGTGCGACATGATCCACAGTTGTAGCTTTCAATGAAATGCAAACTACAAGTACAATAGGTATGACATAATCCACAGTTGTAGGATTCATCGCAATGGAAGCTACAAGTACAATAGGCATGACATGATCAACAGTAGTAACTTTCATTGCAATTGAAGCTGGAAGTACAATAGGTATGACATGACCCACAAATGTAACTTACATTGCAATGGAAGCTAGAAGTACAATAGGTATCACATGATCCACAGTTGCAGCTTTCATTCAAGTATAAGCTACAAGCACAATATGTATGACATGACCCACAGTTGTAACTTTCATTGCAATACAAGCAAGGAGTACAATAGGTATGACGTAAATACCAGTTGTAACTTACATTGCAGTAGAAGCTAGAGGTACAATAGGTATGACATGGTCCACAGTTGCAGCTTTCATTGCAGTAGTAGTTACAAGTACAATATGTATGACATGACCCACAATTGTAACTTTCACTGCAATGGAAGCAAGAGGTACATTGGGTATGACATGATGAACAGTTGTAACTTTCATTGCGATTGACGTCACCAGTACAACAGGTATGATATGATCCACAGTTGTAACTTTCATTGTGATGAAAGCTACAAGTACCATAGGTATAACATAATCATCAGTTGTAACTTTTTTTGCAATGGAAGCTACAAGTACCATAGGTATGACATGATCTACGGTTATAGCTTTCATTGCAATTGAAGCTACGAGTACAGTAGGTATGACATGATCTACGGTTATAGCTTTCATTGCAATTGAAGCTAAGAGTACAGTAGGTATGACATGGTCAACTGTTGCAGCTTTCATTGCAGTAGAAGTTACAAGTACAGAACAATATGTATGACATGATCCACAGTTGTAACTTTCATTGCAATAGAAGCAAGGAGTGCAGTGGGTATGACATAATCCAAAGTTGTAACTTTTATGGCTTTGGAAGTTACAAATACAATAGGTATGACATGATCAACAGTTGTAACTTTCATAGCGAAGAAAGCTACAAGTACAATAGGTATGACATGAACCACAGTTGTAACTTTCATTGCAATGGAAGCTACAAGTACAATAGGTATGACATAATCCAAAGTTGTAACTTTTATGGCTTTGGAAGTTACAAATACAATAGGTATGACATGATCCACAGTTGTAACTTTCATAGCGAAGAAAGCTACAAGTACAATAGGTATGACATGAACCACAGTTGCAGATTTCTTTGCACTGGAAGCGACAAGTACAATAGGTATGACATGACCAACAGTTGTAACCTTCACTGCATTGAACGCCACGAGTACGATAGGTATGACATGACGAACCGTTGTAACTTTCATTGCAATGGATGCCACGAGTACTATAGGTATGATATGACCCACAGTTGTTAATTTCATTGCAATGGAAGCTACAAGTACAATATGTATGACATGGTCCACAGTTGTAACTTTCATTGCAATAGAAGCAAAGAGTGCAGTGGGTATGACAAATTCGTCAGGTGCAACTTTCTTCGCAGTGGAAGCTACAAGCAGAATAGGTATGACATAATCCAAATTTGTAAAATACATTGCAATGGAAGCTACAGGTACAATAGGTATGACATGTCCCACAGTTGTAACTTTCATCGCGATGGAAGCTACAAGTACAATAGGTATGACAAGAACAACAGTTGTAACTTTCATTGCAATGGACGCCACGAGTACTATAGGTATGATATGACCCACAGTTGTTACTTTCATTGCAATGGGAGCTACAAGTACAATAGGTATGACATAATCCACAGTTGTAGCTTTCATTGAAACGAAAACTACGAGTACAATAGGTGCGACATGATCCACAGTTGTAGCTTTCAATGAAATGCAAACTACAAGTACAATAGGTATGACATAATCCACTGTTGTAGGATTCATCGCAATAGAAGCTACAAGTACAATAGGCATGACATGATCAACAGTAGTAACTTTCATTGCAATTGAAGCTGGAAGTACAATAGGTATGACATGACCCACAAATGTAACTTACATTGCAATGGAAGCTAGAAGTACAATAGGTATCACATGATCCGCAGTTGCAGCTTTCATTCAAGTATAAGCTACAAGTACAATATGTATGACATGGCCCACAGTTGTAACTTTCATTGCAATACAAGCAAGGAGTACAATAGGTATGACATAAATACCAGTATAACTTACATTGCAGTAGAATCTAGAGGTACAATAGGTATGACACGGTCCACAGTTGCAGCTTTCATTGCAGTAGTAGTTACAAGTACAATATGTATGACATGACCCACAATTGTAACTTTCACTGCAATGGAAGCAAGAAGTACATTGGGTATGACATGATGAACAGTTGTAACTTTCATTGCAATGGACGTCACCAGTACAACAGGTATGATATGATCCACAGTTGTAACTTTCATTGTGATGAAAGATACAAGTACCATAGGTATAACATAATCATCAGTTGTAACTTTTTTTGCAATGGAAGCTACAAGTACAATAGGTATGACATGACCCACATTTGTAACTTTCATTGCAATGGAAGCTACGAGTACAATAGGTATGACATCATCTACGGTTGTAGCCTTCATTGCAATGAAAGCTACAAGTACATTAGGTATGACATGACCCACAGTTGTAGCTTTTTTCGCAATGGAAGCTCCAAGTACAATAGGCATGACATGACCCAAAGTTGTAGCTTTCATGGCAATGGAAGCTACAAGTAGAATAGGTATGACATAATCCACAGTTGTAGGTTTCATTGCAATGGAAACTACGAGTACAATAGGTATGACATGACCCACAATTGTAACTTTCATTGCAATGGAAGCAAGAAGTACATTGGGTATGACATGACCCACAGTTGTAACTTTCATTGCAATGGAAGCTGCAAGTACAATAGGCATGACATGACCAACAATTGTAGCTTTCATCGCAACGGAAGCTACAAGCACAACAGGTATGACATGACCCACAGTTGTAGCTTTTTTCGCAATGGAAGCTCCAAGTACAATAGGCATGACATGACCCAAAGTTGTAGCTTTCATCGCAATGGAAGCTACAAGTAGAATAGGTATGACATAATCAACAGTTGTATCTTTCATTGCAATGGTATGACATGATCTACGGTTATAGCTTTCATTGCGATTGAAGCTACGAGTACATTAGGTGTGGCATGACCAACAGTTGTAACTTTCATTGCGTTGGAAGCTACAAGTACAATAGGTATGACATGACCCATGGTTGTAACTTTCATCGCAATGGAAGTTACAAATACAATAGGTATGACATGATCCACAGTTGTAACTTTCAATGCAATAGAAGCTACAAGTACAATAGGTATGACATGACCCATGGTTGTAACTTTCATCGCAAAGGAAGTTACAATTACAATAAGTATGACATGACCCACAGTTGTTACTTACATTGCAGTAGAAGCTAGAGGTAGAATAGGTATAACATGACCCACAAATGTTACTTACATTGCAGTGAAATCTAGAAGTACAATAGGTTTCACATGATCCACAGTTGCAGCTATCATTCCAGTAGAAGCTACAAATACAATATGTATGACATGACCCACAGTTGTAACTTTCATTGCAATAGAAGCAAGGAGTACAATAAGTATGAGGTAAATACCAGTTGTAACTTTCATTGCAATAGAAGCAACGAGTACAATAGGTATCACATAGTCCACAGTCATAGAATTCAATGCAATGGAAGGTACTAGTACCATAGGTATGACATGATCTACGGTTATAGCTTTCATTGCGATTGAAGCTACGAGTACATTAGGTATGACATGACCCACAGTTGTAACTTTCATTGCGTTGGAGGCTACAAGTACAATAGGTATGACATGACCCATGGTTGTAACTTTCATTGCAAGGGAAGCTACAAGTAGAATAGGTATGACATGATCTACGGTTGTAGCTTTCATTGCAATGAAAGCTACGAGTACATTAGGTATGACATGACCCACAGGTGTAGCTTTCATTCCGGTAGAAGCTACAAGTACAATATGTAGGACATGACCCACAGTTGTAACTTTCATTGCAAAAGAAGCAAGGAGTACAATAGGTATGACGTAAATAATTGTTGTAACTTTCATTGCAATAGAAGCAACGAGTACAATAGGTATGACATAATCCACAGTTGAAAAATTCATTGCATAGGAAGCTACAAGTACAATAGGTATGACGTAATCAACAGTTGTAAATTTCATTTCACTGAAAGCTACATGTGCATTAGGTATGACATGACCCACAATTGTAACTTTCCTGGCAACGGAACCAACGAGTACAATAGGTATGACGTGATCTACAGTTGTAAATTTTATTTCACTGGAAGCTACATGTACATTAGGTATGACATGACCCACAATTGTAACTTTCAATGCAATTGAAGCTATGAGTACAATAGGTGTGACTTGACCCACATTTGTAACTTTCATTGCAATGGAAGCTACAAGTACAATAGGTATGACATGACCCACAGTTATTACTCTCATTGCTATTGAAGCTAGAAGTACAGTAGGTATGAAATGATCTAAAGTTGCAGCTTTCATTGCAATAGAAGCTACAAGTACAATATGTATGACATGACCCACAATTGTAACTTTCATTGCAATAGAAGCAAGAAGTACATTGGGTATGACAAGACCAACAGTTGTAACTTTCATTGCAATGGACATCACGAGGACAACAGGTATGATATGATCCACAGTTGTAACTTTCATTGTGATGGAAGCTACAAGTACAATAGGTATGACATGACCCACAGTTGTAACTTTCATGGCAATGGAAGCTACGAGTACAATAGGCATGACATAATCGTCAGTTGTAGAATTCATTGCAATGGAAGCTACAAGTACAATAGGTATGACATAATCCAAAGTTGTAAAATACATTGCAATGGAAGCTACAGGTACAATAGGTATGACATGTCCCACGGTTGTAACTTCCATCGCGATGGAAGCTACAAGTACAATAGGTATGACAAGAACAACAGTTGTAACTTTCATTGCAATGGACGCCACGAGTACTATAGGTATGATATGACCCACAGTTGTTACTTTCATTGCAATGGAAGCTACAAGTACAATAGGTATGACATAATCCACAGTTGTAGCTTTCATTGAAACGAAAACAACGAGTACAATAGGTGCGACATGATCCACAGTTGTAGCTTTCAATGAAATGCAAACTACAAGTACAATAGGTATGACATAATCCACAGTTGTAGGATTCATCGCAATGGAAGCTACAAGTACAATAGGCATGACATGATCAACAGTAGTAACTTTCATTGCAATTGAAGCTGGAAGTACAATAGGTATGACATGACCCACAAATGTAACTTACATTGCAATGGAAGCTAGAAGTACAATAGGTATCACATGATCCACAGTTGCAGCTTTCATTCAAGTATAAGCTACAAGTACAATATGTATGACATGACCGACAGTTGTAACTTTCATTGCAATACAAGCAAGAAGTACAATAGGTATGACGTAAATACCAGTTGTAACTTACATTGCAGTAGAAGCTAGAGGTACAATAGGTATGACATGGTCCACAGTTGCAGCTTTCATTGCAGTAGTAGTTACAAGTACAATATGTATGACATGACCCACAATTGTAACTTTCACTGCAATGGAAGCAAGAGGTACATTGGGTATGACATGATGAACAGTTGTAACTTTCATTGCGATGGACGTCACCAGTACAACAGGTATGATATGATCCACAGTTGTAACTTTCATTGTGATGAAAGCTACAAGTACCATAGGTATAACATAATCATCAGTTGTAACTTTTTTTGCAATGGAAGCTACAAGTACAATAGGTATGACATGACTCACAGTTGTCACTTTCATTGCAATGAAAGCTACAAGTACCATAGGTATGACATGATCTACGGTTATAGCTTTCATTGCAATTGAAGCTACGAGTACAGTAGGTATGACATGGTCAACTGTTGCAGCTTTCATTGCAGTAGAAGTTACAAGTACAGAACAATATGTATGGCATGATCCACAGTTGTAACTTTCATTGCAATAGAAGCAAGGAGTGCAGTGGGTATGACATAATCCAAAGTTGTAAGTTTTATGGCTTTGGAAGTTACAAATACAATAGGTATGACATGATCCACAGTTGTAACTTTCATAGCGAAGAAAGCTACAAGTACAATAGGTATGACATGAACCACAGTTGCAGATTTCTTTGCACTGGAAGCGACAAGTACAATAGGTATGACATAATCCAAAGTTGTAACTTTTATGGCTTTGGAAGTTACAAATACAATAGGTATGACATGATCTACAGTTGTAACTTTCATAGCGAAGAAAGCTACAAGTACAATAGGTATGACATGAACCACAGTTGCAGATTTCTTTGCACTGGAAGCGACAAGTACAATAGGTATGACATGAACCACAGTTGTTACTTACAATCAGTGGAGGCTAAAAGTAAAATAGGTATGACATTATCCACAGTTGCAGACTTCGTTGCACTGGAAGCTACAACTACAATAGGTATGACATGACCAACAGTTGTAACCTTCACTGCATTGAACGCCACGAGTATGATAGGTATGACAAGAACAAGAGTTGTAACCTTCTTTGCAATGGACGCCACGAGTACAATAGGTATGATATGACCCACAGTTGTTACTTTCACCGCAATGGAAGCTACAAGAACACTAGGTACGACATAATCCACAGTTGTAGCTTTCATTGAAACGAAAACTACGAGTACAATAGGTGCAACATGATCCACAGTTGTAGCTTTCAATGAAATGCAAACTACAAGTACAATAGGTATGATATAATCCACAGTTGTAGGATTCATCGCAATGGAAGCTACAAGTAAAATAGGTATGAAATGATCCACAGTTGTAACTTTCATTGCAATTGAAGCTGCAAGTACAATAGGTATGACATGACTCACAAATGTTACTTACATTGCAGTGGAAGCTAGATGTACAATAAGTATCACATGATCCACAGTTGCAGCCTTCATTCCAGTGGAAGCTACAAGTACAATATGTATGACATGACCCACAGTTGTAACTTTCATAGCAATAGAAGCAAGGAGTACAATGAGTATGACAAAAATACCAGTTGTAACTTTCATTGCAATAGAAGCAACGAGTACAATAGGTATGACATAATCCACAGTTGAAAAATTCATTGCATAGGAAGCTACAAGTACAATAGGTATGACGTAATCAACAGTTGGAAATTTCATTTCACTGAAAGCTACATGTACATTAGGTATGACATGACCCACAATTGTAACTTTCCTGGCAACGGAACCAACGAGTACAATAGGTATGACGTGATCTAAAGTTGTAAATTTTATTTCACTGGAAGCTACATGACCCACAATTGTAACTTTCAATGCAATTGAAGCTATGAGTACAATAGGTGTGACATGACCCACATTTGTAACTTTCATTGCAATGGAAGCTACAAGTACAATAGGTATGACATGACCCACAGTTATTACTCTCATTGCTATTGAAGCTAGAAGTACAGTAGGTATGAAATGATCTACAGTTGCAGCTTTCATTGCAATAGAAGCTACAAGTACAATATGTATGACATGACCCACAATTGAAACTTTCATTGCAATGGAAACTACAAGTACCATAGGCATGACGTGACTCACAGTTGTAACTTTCATGGCAATGGAAGCTACAAGTACAATAGGCATGACATGACCCACAGTTGTAGCTTTCATCGCAATGGAAGCTACAAGTACAATAGGTATGACATAAACCAAAGTTGTAAAATACAATGCAATGGAAGGTACTAGTATAATAGGTATGACATGAGCCACGGTTATAGCTTTCTTGCGATTGAAGCTACGAGTACATTGCTTGTGACACGACCCACAGTTGTAGCTTTCATTGCGATGAAAGCTGCAAATACAATAGGTTTCACATGACCCACAGTTGTAACTTTCATTGCATCGGAAGCTACAAGTACAATTGGTATGAAATGATCTACAGTTGCAGCTTTCATTGCAATAGAAGCTACAAGTACAATATGTATGACATGACCCACAATTGTAACTTTCATTGCAATAGAAGCAAGAAGTACATTGGGTATGACAAGACCAACAGTTGTAACTTTCATTGCAATGGACATCACAAGTACAACAGGTATGATATGATCCACAGTTGTAACTTTCATTGTGATGGAAGCTACAAGTACAATAGGTTTGACATGACCCACAGTTGTAACTTTCATGGCAATGGAAGCTACGAGTACAATAGGCATGACATAATCGTCAGTTGTAGAATTCATTGCAATGGAAGCTACAAGTACAATAGGTATGACATAATCCAAAGTTGTAAAATACAATGCAATGGAAGCTACAAGTACAATAGGTATGACATAATCCAAAGTTGTAAAATACATTGCAATGGAAGCTACAAGTACAATAGGTGCGACATGATCCACAGTTGTAGCTTTCAATGAAATGCAAACTACAAGTACAATAGGTATGACATAATCCACAGTTGTAGCTTTCAATGAAATGCAAACTACAAGTACAATAGGTATGACATAATCCACAGTTGTAGGATTCATCGCAATAGAAGCTACAAGTACAATAGGCATGACATGATCAACAGTAGTAACTTTCATTGCAATTGAAGCTGGAAGTACAATAGGTATGACATGACCCACAAATGTAACTTACATTGCAATGGAAGCTAGAAGTACAATAGGTATCACATGATCCACAGTTGCAGCTTTCATTCAAGTATAAGCTACAAGTACAATATGTATGACATGACCCACAGTTGTAACTTTCATTGCAATACAAGCAAGGAGTTCAATAGGTATGACGTAAATACCAGTTGTAACTTACATTGCAGTAGAATCTAGAGGTACAATAGGTATGACATGGTCCACAGTTGCAGCTTTCATTGCAGTAGTAGTTACAAGTACAATATGTATGACATGACCCACAATTGTAACTTTCACTGCAATGGAAGCAAGAAGTACATTGGGTATGACATGATGAACAGTTGTAACTTTCATTGCAATGGACGTCACCAGTACAACAGGTATGATATGATCCACAGTTGTAACTTTCATTGTGATGAAAGATACAAGTACCATAGGTATAACATAATCATCAGTTGTAACTTTTTTTGCAATGGAAGCTACAAGTACAATAGGTATGACATGACCCACATTTGTAACTTTCATTGCAATGGAAGCTACGAGTACAATAGGTATGACATCATCTACGGTTGTAGCCTTCATTGCAATGAAAGCTACAAGTACATTAGGTATGACATGACCCACAGTTGTAGCTTTTTTCGCAATGGAAGCTCCAAGTACAATAGGCATGACATGACCCACAGTTGTAGCTTTCATGGCAATGGAAGCTACAAGTAGAATAGGTATGACATAATCCACAGTTGTAGGTTTCATTGCAATGGAAACTACGAGTACAATAGGTATGACATGACCCACAATTGTAACTTTCATTGCAATGGAAGCAAGAAGTACATTGGGTATGACATGACCCACAGTTGTAACTTTCATTGCAAAGGAAGCTGCAAGTACAATAGGCATGACATGACCCACAATTGTAGCTTTCATCGCAACGGAAGCTACAAGCACAACAGGTATGACATGACCCACAGTTGTAGCTTTTTTCGCAATGGAAGCTCCAAGTACAATAGGCATGACATGACCCACAGTTGTAGCTTTCATCGCAATGGAATCTACAAGTAGAATAGGTATGACATAATCAACAGTTGTATCTTTCATTGCAATGGTATGACATGATCTACGGTTATAGCTTTCATTGCGATTGAAGCTACGAGTACATTAGGTGTGGCACGACCAACAGTTGTAACTATCATTGCGTTGGAAGCTACAAGTACAATAGGTATGACATGACCCATGGTTGTAACTTTCATCGCAATGGAAGTTACAAATACAATAGGTATGACATGATCCACAGTTGTAACTTTCAATGCAATAGAAGCTACAAGTACAATAGGTATGACATGACCCATGGTTGTAACTTTCATCGCAAAGGAAGTTACAAATACAATAAGTATGACATGACCCACAGTTGTTACTTACATTGCAGTAGAAGCTAGAGGTACAATAGGTATGACATGACCCACAAATGTTACTTACATTGCAGTGAAATCTAGAAGTACAATAGGTTTCACATGATCCACAGTTGCAGCTATCATTCCAGTAGAAACTACAAATACAATATGTATGACATGACCCACAGTTGTAACTTTCATTGCAATAGAAGCAAGGAGTACAATAAGTATGAGGTAAATACCAGTTGTAACTTTCATTGCAATAGAAGCAACGAGTACAATAGGTATCACATAGTCCACAGTCATAGAATTCAATGCAATGGAAGGTACTAGTACCATAGGTATGACATGATCTACGGTTATAGCTTTCATTGCGATTGAAGCTACGAGTACATTAGGTATGACATGACCCATAGTTGTAACTTTCATTGCGTTGGAGGCTACAAGTACAATAGGTATGACATGACCCATGGTTGTAACTTTCATTGCAAGGGAAGCTACAAGTAGAATAGGTATGACATGATCTACGGTTGTAGCTTTCATTGCAATGAAAGCTACGAGTACATTAGGTATGACATGACCCACAGGTGTAGCTTTCATTCCGGTAGAAGCTACAAGTACAATATGTAGGACATGACCCACAGTTGTAACTTTCATTGCAAAAGAAGCAAGGAGTACAATAGGTATGACGTAAATAATAGTTGTAACTTTCATTGCAATAGAAGCAACGAGTACAATAGGTATGACATAATCCACAGTTGAAAAATTCATTGCATAGGAAGCTACAAGTACAATAGGTATGACGTAATCAACAGTTGTAAATTTCATTTCACTGAAAGCTACATGTGCATTAGGTATGACATGACCCACAATTGTAACTTTCCTGGCAACGGAACCAACGACTACAATAGGTATGACGTGATCTACAGTTGTAAATTTTATTTCACTGGAAGCTACATGTAAATTAGGTATGACATGACCCACAATTGTAACTTTCAATGCAATTGAAGCTATGAGTACAATAGGTGTGACATGACCCACATTTGTAACTTTCATTGCAATGGAAGCTACAAGTACAATAGGTATGACATGACCCACAGTTATTACTCTCATTGCTATTGAAGCTAGAAGTACAGTAGGTATGAAATGATCTACAGTTGCAGCTTTCATTGCAATAGAAGCTACAAGTACAATATGTATGACATGACCCACAATTGTAACTTTCATTGCAATAGAAGCAAGAAGTACATTGGGTATGACAAGACCAACAGTTGTAACTTTCATTGCAATGGACATCACGAAGACAACAGGTATGATATGATCCACAGTTGTAACTTTCATTGTGATGGAAGCTACAAGTACAATAGGTATGACATAATCCACAGTTGTAGCTTTCATTGAAACGAAAACAACGAGTACAATAGGTGCGACATGATCCACAGTTGTAGCTTTCAATGAAATGCAAACTACAAGTACAATAGGTATGACATAATCCACAGTTGTAGGATTCATCGCAATGGAAGCTACAAGTACAATAGGCATGACATGATCAACAGTAGTAACTTTCATTGCAATTGAAGCTGGAAGTACAATAGGTATGACATGACCCACAAATGTAACTTACATTGCAATGGAAGCTAGAAGTACAATAGGTATCACATGATCCACAGTTGCAGCTTTCATTCAAGTATAAGCTACAAGTACAATATGTATGACATGACCCACAGTTGTAACTTTCATTGCAATACAAGCAAGGAGTACAATAGGTATGACGTAAATACCAGTTGTAACTTACATTGCAGTAGAAGCTAGAGGTACAATAGGTATGACATGGTCCACAGTTGCAGCTTTCATTGCAGTAGTAGTTACAAGTACAATATGTATGACATGACCCACAAATGTAACTTTCACTGCAATGGAAGCAAGAGGTACATTGGGTATGACATGATGAACAGTTGTAACTTTCATTGCGATGGACGTCACCAGTACAACAGGTATGATATGATCCACAGTTGTAACTTTCATTGTGATGAAAGCTACAAGTACCATAGGTATAACATAATCATCAGTTGTAACTTTTTTTGCAATGGAAGCTGCAAGTACAATAGGTATGACATGACTCACAGTTGTCACTTTCATTGCAATGGAAGCTACAAGTGCAATAGGTATGACATGACCCACATTTGTAACTTTCATTGCAATGGAAGCTACGAGTACAATAGGTATGACATGATCTACGGTTGTAGCCTTCATTGCAATGAAAGCTACGAGTACATTTGGTATGACATGACCCACAGTTGTAGCTTTTTTCGCAATGGAAGCTCCAAGTACAATAGGCATGACATGACCCACAGTTGTAGCTTTCATGGCAATGGAAGCTACAAGTAGAATAGGTATGACATAATCCAAAGTTGTAAAATACATTGCAATGGAAGGTACTAGTACCATAGGTATGACATGATCTACGGTTATAGCTTTGATGCGATGGAAGCTACGAGTACGATAGGTATGACATGACCAACAGTTGTAACTTTCATTGCATTGGAAGCTACAAGTACCATAGGTATAACATAATCATCAGTTGTAACTTTTTTTGCAATGGAAGCTACGAGTACAATAGGTATGACCATGACCTACAGTTGTCACTTTCATTGCAATGGAAACTACAAGTACAATAGGTATGACGTGATCTACAGTTGTAAAATTCGTTGCACTGGTAGCTACATGCACAATAGGTATGACATGACCCACAGTTGTAACTTTCAAGGCAATGGAAGCTATGAGTACAATAGGTATGACGTGACCTACAGTTGTCACTTTGATTGCAATGGAAACTACAAGTACAATAGGTATGACGTGATCTACAGTTGTAAAATTCGTTGCACTGGTAGCTACATGCACAATAGGTATGACATGACCCACAGTTATTATTCTCATTGCAATGGAAGCTAGAAGTACAGTAAGTATGACATGATCCACAGTTGTCACCTTCATTGCAATGGAAACTACAAGTACAATAGGCATGCCATGACCCACAGTTGTAGCTTTCATCGCAATGGAAGCTACAAGTACAATAGGTATGACATAATCCAAAGTTGTAAAATACATTGCAATGGAAGGTACTAGTACCATAGGTATGACATGATCTACGGTTATAGCTTTGATGCGATGGAAGCTACGAGTACGATAGGTATGACATGACCAACAGTTGTAACTTTCATTGCATTGGAAGCTACGAGTACAATCGGTATGACATGACCCACGGTTGTAACTTTCATCGCAATGAAAGCTACAAGTACAATAGGTATGACATAATCCAAAGTTGTAAAATACATTGCAATGGAAGCTACAGGTACAATAGGTATGACATGTCCCACGGTTGTAACTTTCATCGCGATGAAAGCTACAAGTACAATAGGTATGACATGAACCACAGTTGTTACTTACAATCAGTGGAGGATAGAAGTACAATAGGTATGGCATGACCAACAGTTGTAACCTTCATTGCATTGAAAGCAACGAGTATGATAGGTAAGACAAGAACAACAGTTGTAACTTTCATTGCAATGGACGCCACGAGTACTATAGGTATGATATGACCCACAGTTGTAACTTTCATTGCAATGGAAGCTACAAGTACAATAGGTATGACATAATCCACAGTTGTAGCTTTCATTGAAACAAAAACTACGAGTACAATAGGTGCGACATGATCCACAGTTGTAGCTTTCAATGAAATGCAAACTACAAGTACAATAGGTATGACATAATCCACAGTTGTAGAATTCATCGCAATGGAAGCTACAAGTACAATAGGCATGACATGATCGACAGTTGTAACTTTCATTGCAATTGAAGCTGCAAGTACAATAGGTATGACATGACCCACAGTTGTAGCTTTCATCGCAATGAAAGCTACAAGTAGAATAGGTATGACATAATCCACAGTTGTAGGTTTCATTGCAATAGAAACTACGAGGACAATAGGTATGACATGACCCACAGTTGTAACTTTCAATGCAGTGCAAACTACAAGTACAATAGGTATGACATGACCCACAGTTGTAACTTTCATTGAAAGGGAAGCTACAAGTAGAATAGGAATGACATGATCTACGGATGTAACTTTCATTGCAATCGAAGCTACGTGTACAATAGGTATGACACGACCCACAGTTGCAGCTTTCACTGCTATGGATGCTACAAATACAATAGATATGACCCACAGTTGTAACTTTCCTGGCAACGGAACCAACGAGTACAATAGGGATGACGTGATCTACAGTTGTAGATTTCATTTCACTGGAAGCTACATGTACATTAGGTATGACATGACCCACAATTGTAACTTTCCTGGCAACGGAACCAACGAGTACAATAGGTATGACGTGATCTACAGTTGTAAATTTTATTTCACCGGAAGCTACATGTACATTAGGTATGACATGACCCACAATTGTAACTTTCAATGCAATGGAAGCTATGAGTACAATAGGTGTGACATGACCCACATTTGTAACTTTCATTGCAATGGAAGCTACAAGTACAATAGCTATGACATGACCCATAGTTATTACTCTCATTGCAATGGAAGCTAGAAGTACAGTAGGTATGAAATGATCTACAGTTGCAGCTTTCATTGCAATTGAAGCTACAAGTACAATATGTATGACATGAACCACAATTGTAACTTTCATTGCAATAGAAGCAAGAAGTATATTGGGTATGACATGACCAACAGTTGTAACTTTCATTGCAATGGACATCACGAGTACAACAGGTATGATATGATCCACAGTTGTAACTTTCATTGTGATGGAAGCTAAAAGTACAATAGGTATGACATGACCCACAGTTGTAACTTTCATGGCAATGGAAGCTACGAGTACAATAGGCATGACATAATCGTCAGTTGTAGAATTCATTGCAATGGAAGCTACAAGTACAATAGGTATGACATAATCAAAAATTGTAAAATACATTGCAATGGAAGCTACAGGTACAATAGGTATGACAAGAACAACAGTTGTAACTTTCATTGCAAAGGACGCCACGAGTACTATTGGTATGATATGACCCACAGTTGTTACTTTCATTGCAATGGAAGCTACAAGTACAATAGGTATGACATAATCCACAGTTGTAGCTTTCATTGAAACGAAAACTACGAGTACAATAGGTGCGACATGATCCACAGTTGTAGCTTTCAATGAAATGCAAACTACAAGTACAATAGGTATGACATAATCCACAGTTGTAGGATTCATTGCAATGGAAGCTACAAGTACAATAGGCATGACATGATATGGAAGCTACAAGTACAATAGGCATGACATGATCCACAGTTGTAACTTTCATTGCAATTGAAGCTGCAAGTACAATAGGTATGACATGACCCACAAATGTAACTTACATTGCAGTGGAAGCTAGAAGTACAATAGGTATCACATGATCCACAGTTGCAGCTTTCATTCAAGTAAAACCTACAAGTACAATATGTATGACATGATCTACAGTTGTAGCTTTCATTGCAATCGAAGCTACGTGTACAATAGGTATGACACGACCCACAGTTGTAGCTTTCACTGCTATGGATGCTACAAATACAATAGATATGACATGACCCACAGTTGTAACATTCCTTGCAACGGAACCAACGAGTACAATAGGTATGACATAGTCCACAGTCGTAGATTTCATTGCAATGGAAGGTACTAGTACCATAGGTATGACACGATCTATGGTTATAGCTTTCATTGCGATTGAAGCTACGAGTACATTAGGTGTGACACGACTCACAGTTGTAACTTTCATTGCGTTGGAAGCTACAAGTACAATAGGTATGACATGACCCATGGTTGTAACTTTCATCGCAATCGAAGTTACAAATACAATAGGTATGACATGATCCACAGTTGTAACTTTCCTTGCAATAGAAACAAGGAGTACAATAGGTATGACATAATCGTCAGCTGTAACTTTCCTTGCAGTGGAAGCTACAAGCACAATAGGTGTGACATGACCCACAGTTGTAACTTTCATTGCAATGGAAGCTACAAGTACAATAGGTATGACATGACCCACAGTTGTAACTTTCATTGCAATAGAAGCAAGGAGTACAATAGGTATGACATAATCGTCAGTTGTAACTTTCCTTGCAGTGGAAGCTACAAGCACAATAGGTGTGACATGACCCACGGTTGTAACTTTCATTGCAATGGAAACTACGAGTACAATATGTAGGACATGACCCACAGTTGTAACTTTCATTGCAATAGAAGCAAGGAGTACAATAGGTATGACATAATCGTCAGTTGTAACTTTCCTTGCAGTGGAAGCTACAAGCACAATATGTGTGACATGACCCACAGTTGTAACTTTCATTGCAGTGGAAGCTACAAGTACAATAGGTATGACATGACCCACAGTTGTAACTTTCATGGCAATGGAAGCTACGAGTACAATAGGCATGACATAATCCACAGTTGTAGCTCTCATTGCAATGAAAGCTACGAGTACATTAGGTATGACATGACCCACAGTTGTAGCTTTTTTCGCAATGGAAGCTCCAAGTACAATAGGCATGACATGACCCACAGTTGTAGCTTTCATCGCAATGGAAGCTACAAGTAGAATAGGTATGACATAATCCACAGTTGTAGGTTTCATTGCAATGGAAACTACAAGGACAATAGGTATGACATGACCCACAGTTGTAACTTTCATTGCAAGGGAAGCTACAAGTAGAATAGGTATGACATGATCTACGGTTGTAGCTTTCATTGCAATGAAAGCTACGAGTACATTAGGTATGACATGACCCACAGGTGTAGCTTTCATTCCGGTAGAAGCTACAAGTACAATATGTAGGACATGACCCACAGTTGTAACTTTCATTGCAAAAGAAGCAAGGAGTACAATAGGTATGACGTAAATAATAGTTGTAACTTTCATTGCAATAGAAGCAACGAGTACAATAGGTATGACATAATCCACAGTTGAAAAATTCATTGCATAGGAAGCTACAAGTACAATAGGTATGACGTAATCAACAGTTGTAAATTTCATTTCACTGAAAGCTACATGTGCATTAGGTATGACATGACCCACAATTGTAACTTTCCTGGCAACGGAACCAACGACTACAATAGGTATGACGTGATCTACAGTTGTAAATTTTATTTCACTGGAAGCTACATGTAAATTAGGTATGACATGACCCACAATTGTAACTTTCAATGCAATTGAAGCTATGAGTACAATAGGTGTGACATGACCCACATTTGTAACTTTCATTGCAATGGAAGCTACAAGTACAATAGGTATGACATGACCCACAGTTATTACTCTCATTGCTATTGAAGCTAGAAGTACAGTAGGTATGAAATGATCTACAGTTGCAGCTTTCATTGCAATAGAAGCTACAAGTACAATATGTATGACATGACCCACAATTGTAACTTTCATTGCAATAGAAGCAAGAAGTACATTGGGTATGACAAGACCAACAGTTGTAACTTTCATTGCAATGGACATCACGAAGACAACAGGTATGATATGATCCACAGTTGTAACTTTCATTGTGATGGAAGCTACAAGTACAATAGGTATGACATAATCCACAGTTGTAGCTTTCATTGAAACGAAAACAACGAGTACAATAGGTGCGACATGATCCACAGTTGTAGCTTTCAATGAAATGCAAACTACAAGTACAATAGGTATGACATAATCCACAGTTGTAGGATTCATCGCAATGGAAGCTACAAGTACAATAGGCATGACATGATCAACAGTAGTAACTTTCATTGCAATTGAAGCTGGAAGTACAATAGGTATGACATGACCCACAAATGTAACTTACATTGCAATGGAAGCTAGAAGTACAATAGGTATCACATGATCCACAGTTGCAGCTTTCATTCAAGTATAAGCTACAAGTACAATATGTATGACATGACCCACAGTTGTAACTTTCATTGCAATACAAGCAAGGAGTACAATAGGTATGACGTAAATACCAGTTGTAACTTACATTGCAGTAGAAGCTAGAGGTACAATAGGTATGACATGGTCCACAGTTGCAGCTTTCATTGCAGTAGTAGTTACAAGTACAATATGTATGACATGACCCACAAATGTAACTTTCACTGCAATGGAAGCAAGAGGTACATTGGGTATGACATGATGAACAGTTGTAACTTTCATTGCGATGGACGTCACCAGTACAACAGGTATGATATGATCCACAGTTGTAACTTTCATTGTGATGAAAGCTACAAGTACCATAGGTATAACATAATCATCAGTTGTAACTTTTTTTGCAATGGAAGCTACAAGTACAATAGGTATGACATGACTCACAGTTGTCACTTTCATTGCAATGGAAGCTACAAGTACAATAGGTATGACATGACCCACATTTGTAACTTTCATTGCAATGGAAGCTACGAGTACAATAGGTATGACATGATCTACGGTTGTAGCCTTCATTGCAATGAAACCTACGAGTACATTTGGTATGACATGACCCACAGTTGTAGCTTTTTTCGCAATGGAAGCTCCAAGTACAATAGGCATGACATGACCCACAGTTGTAGCTTTCATGGCAATGGAAGCTACAAGTAGAATAGGTATGACATAATCCCAAGTTGTAGGTTTCATTGCAATGGAAACTACGAGTACAATAGGTATGACATGACCCACAATTGTAACTTTTATTGCAATGGAAGCAAGAAGTACATTGGGTATGACATGACCCACAATTGTAACTTTCATTGCAATGGAAGCAAGAAGTACATTGGGTATGACAAGACCAACAGTTGTAACTTTCATTGCAATGGACGTCACGAGTACAACAGGTATGATATGATCCACAGTTGTAACTGTCATTGTGATGAAAGCTACAAGTACATTAGGTATGACATGACCCACAGTTGTAGCTTTTTTCGCAATGGAAGCTCCAAGTACAATAGGCATGACATGACCCACAGTTGTAGCTTTCATGGCAATGGAAGCTACAAGTAGAATAGGTATGACATAATCCACAGTTATTACTCTCATTGCAATGGAAGCTAGAAGTACAGTAGGAATGAAATGTTCTACAGTTGCAGCTTTCATTGCAATAGAAGCTTCAAGTACAATATGTATGACATGACCCACAATTGTAACTTTCATTGCAATAGAAGCAAGAGGTACATTGGGTATGACATGACCAACAGTTGTAACTTTCATTGCAATAGACATCACGAGTACAACAGGTATGATATGATCCACAGTTGTAACTTTCCATGTGATGAAAGCTACAAGTACCATAGGTATAACATAATCATCAGTTGTAACTTTTTTTGCAATGGAAGCTACGAGTACAATAGGTATGACATGACCTACAGTTGTCACTTTCATTGCAATGGAAACTACAAGTACAATAGGTATGACGTGATCTACAGTTGTAAAATTCGTTGCACTGGTAGCTACATGCACAATAGGTATGACATGACCCACAGTTGTAACTTTCAAGGCAATGGAAGCTATGAGTACAATAGGTATGACGTGACCTACAGTTGTCACTTTGATTGCAATGGAAACTACAAGTACAATAGGTATGACGTGATCTACAGTTGTAAAATTCGTTGCACTGGTAGCTACATGCACAATAGGTATGACATGACCCACAGTTATTATTCTCATTGCAATGGAAGCTAGAAGTACAGTAAGTATGACATGATCCACAGTTGTCACCTTCATTGCAATGGAAACTACAAGTACAATAGGCATGCCATGACCCACAGTTGTTGCTTTCATCGCAATGGAAGCTACAAGTACAATAGGTATGACATAATCCAAAGTTGTAAAATACATTGCAATGGAAGGTACTAGTACCATAGGTATGACATGATCTACGGTTATAGCTTTGATGCGATGGAAGCTACGAGTACGATAGGTATGACATGACCAACAGTTGTAACTTTCATTGCATTGGAAGCTACGAGTACAATCGGTATGACATGACCCACGGTTGTAACTTTCATCGCAATGAAAGCTACAAGTACAATAGGTATGACATAATCCAAAGTTGTAAAATACATTGCAATGGAAGCTACAGGTACAATAGGTATGACATGTCCCACGGTTGTAACTTTCATCGCGATGAAAGCTACAAGTACAATAGGTATGACATGAACCACAGTTGTTACTTACAATCAGTGGAGGATAGAAGTACAATAGGTATGGCATGACCAACAGTTGTAACCTTCATTGCATTGAAAGCAACGAGTATGATAGGTAAGACAAGAACAACAGTTGTAACTTTCATTGCAATGGACGCCACGAGTACTATAGGTATGATATGACCCACAGTTGTAACTTTCATTGCAATGGAAGCTACAAGTACAATAGGTATGACATAATCCACAGTTGTAGCTTTCATTGAAACAAAAACTACGAGTACAATAGGTGCGACATGATCCACAGTTGTAGCTTTCAATGAAATGCAAACTACAAGTACAATAGGTATGACATAATCCACAGTTGTAGAATTCATCGCAATGGAAGCTACAAGTACAATAGGCATGACATGATCCACAGTTGTAACTTTCATTGCAATTGAAGCTGCAAGTACAATAGGTATGACATGACCCACAGTTGTAGCTTTCATCGCAATGAAAGCTACAAGTAGAATAGGAATGACATGACCCACAATTGTAACTTTCATTGCAATAGAAGCAAGAGGTACATTGGGTATGACATGACCAACAGTTGTAACTTTCATTGCAATAGACATCACGAGTACAACAGGTATGATATGATCCACAGTTGTAACTTTCCATGTGATGAAAGCTACAAGTACCATAGGTATAACATAATCATCAGTTGTAACTTTTTTTGCAATGGAAGCTACGAGTACAATAGGTATGACATGACCTACAGTTGTCACTTTCATTGCAATGGAAACTACAAGTACAATAGGTATGACGTGATCTACAGTTGTAAAATTCGTTGCACTGGTAGCTACATGCACAATAGGTATGACATGACCCACAGTTGTAACTTTCAAGGCAATGGAAGCTATGAGTACAATAGGTATGACGTGACCTACAGTTGTCACTTTGATTGCAATGGAAACTACAAGTACAATAGGTATGACGTGATCTACAGTTGTAAAATTCGTTGCACTGGTAGCTACATGCACAATAGGCATGACATGATCCACAGTTGTAACTTTCATTGCAATTGAAGCTGCAAGTACAATAGGTATGACATAATCCACAGTTGTAGGTTTCATTGCAATAGAAACTACGAGGACAATAGGTATGACATGACCCACAGTTGTAACTTTCAATGCAGTGCAAACTACAAGTACAATAGGTATGACATGACCCACAGTTGTAACTTTCATTGAAAGGGAAGCTACAAGTAGAATAGGAATGACATGATCTACGGATGTAACTTTCATTGCAATCGAAGCTACGTGTACAATAGGTATGACACGACCCACAGTTGCAGCTTTCACTGCTATGGATGCTACAAATACAATAGATATGACCCACAGTTGTAACTTTCCTGGCAACGGAACCAACGAGTACAATAGGGATGACGTGATCTACAGTTGTAGATTTCATTTCACTGGAAGCTACATGTACATTAGGTATGACATGACCCACAATTGTAACTTTCCTGGCAACGGAACCAACGAGTACAATAGGTATGACGTGATCTACAGTTGTAAATTTTATTTCACCGGAAGCTACATGTACATTAGGTATGACATGACCCACAATTGTAACTTTCAATGCAATGGAAGCTATGAGTACAATAGGTGTGACATGACCCACATTTGTAACTTTCATTGCAATGGAAGCTACAAGTACAATAGCTATGACATGACCCATAGTTATTACTCTCATTGCAATGGAAGCTAGAAGTACAGTAGGTATGAAATGATCTACAGTTGCAGCTTTCATTGCAATTGAAGCTACAAGTACAATATGTATGACATGAACCACAATTGTAACTTTCATTGCAATAGAAGCAAGAAGTACATTGGGTATGACATGACCAACAGTTGTAACTTTCATTGCAATGGACATCACGAGTACAACAGGTATGATATGATCCACAGTTGTAACTTTCATTGTGATGGAAGCTACAAGTACAATAGGTATGACATGACCCACAGTTGTAACTTTCATGGCAATGGAAGCTACGAGTACAATAGGCATGACATAATCGTCAGTTGTAGAATTCATTGCAATGGAAGCTACAAGTACAATAGGTATGACATAATCAAAAATTGTAAAATACATTGCAATGGAAGCTACAGGTACAATAGGTATGACAAGAACAACAGTTGTAACTTTCATTGCAAAGGACGCCACGAGTACTATTGGTATGATATGACCCACAGTTGTTACTTTCATTGCAATGGAAGCTACAAGTACAATAGGTATGACATAATCCACAGTTGTAGCTTTCATTGAAACGAAAACTACGAGTACAATAGGTGCGACATGATCCACAGTTGTAGCTTTCAATGAAATGCAAACTACAAGTACAATAGGTATGACATAATCCACAGTTGTAGGATTCATTGCAATGGAAGCTACAAGTACAATAGGCATGACATGATATGGAAGCTACAAGTACAATAGGCATGACATGATCCACAGTTGTAACTTTCATTGCAATTGAAGCTGCAAGTACAATAGGTATGACATGACCCACAAATGTAACTTACATTGCAGTGGAAGCTAGAAGTACAATAGGTATCACATGATCCACAGTTGCAGCTTTCATTCAAGTAAAACCTACAAGTACAATATGTATGACATGATCTACAGTTGTAGCTTTCATTGCAATCGAAGCTACGTGTACAATAGGTATGACACGACCCACAGTTGTAGCTTTCACTGCTATGGATGCTACAAATACAATAGATATGACATGACCCACAGTTGTAACATTCCTTGCAACGGAACCAACGAGTACAATAGGTATGACATAGTCCACAGTCGTAGATTTCATTGCAATGGAAGGTACTAGTACCATAGGTATGACACGATCTATGGTTATAGCTTTCATTGCGATTGAAGCTACGAGTACATTAGGTGTGACACGACTCACAGTTGTAACTTTCATTGCGTTGGAAGCTACAAGTACAATATGTATGACATGACCCATGGTTGTAACTTTCATCGCAATCGAAGTTACAAATACAATAGGTATGACATGATCCACAGTTGTAACTTTCCTTGCAATAGAAACAAGGAGTACAATAGGTATGACATAATCGTCAGCTGTAACTTTCCTTGCAGTGGAAGCTACAAGCACAATAGGTGTGACATGACCCACAGTTGTAACTTTCATTGCAATGGAAGCTACAAGTACAATAGGTATGACATGACCCACAGTTGTAACTTTCATTGCAATAGAAGCAAGGAGTACAATAGGTATGACATAATCGTCAGTTGTAACTTTCCTTGCAGTGGAAGCTACAAGCACAATAGGTGTGACATGACCCACGGTTGTAACTTTCATTGCAATGGAAACTACGAGTACAATATGTAGGACATGACCCACAGTTGTAACTTTCATTGCAATAGAAGCAAGGAGTACAATAGGTATGACATAATCGTCAGTTGTAACTTTCCTTGCAGTGGAAGCTACAAGCACAATAGGTGTGACATGACCCACAGTTGTAACTTTCATTGCAGTGCAAACTACAAGTACAATAGGTATGACATGACCCACAGTTGTAACTTTGATTGCAACAGAACCAACGAGTACAATAGGTATGACATAGTCCACAGTCGTGGAATTCATTGCAATGGAAGGTACTAGTACCATAGGTATGACATGATCTACGGTTATAGCTTTCATTGCGATTGAAGCTACGATTACATTAGGTCTGACACGACCCACAGTTGTAACTTTCATTGCGTTGGAAGCTACAAGTACAATAGGTATCACATGACCCATGGTTGTAACTTTCATCGCAATCAAATTTACAAATACAATAGGTATGACATAATCCACAGTTGTAACTTTCATTGCAGTGCAAACTACAAGTACAATAGATATCACATGACCCACAGTTGTAACTTTCATTGCAAGGGAACCTACAAGTACAATAGGTATGACATAATCCACAGTTGTAACTTTCATGGCAATGGAAGCTACAAGTACAATAGGTATGACATAATCCACAGTTGTAACTTTCATTGAAACGAAAACTACGAGTACAATAGGTGCGACATGATCCACAATTGTAGCTTTCAATGAAATACAAACTACAAGTAGAATACGTATGACATAATCCACAGTAGTAGCTTCATTGCGATGGAAACTAAGAGTACAATAGATATGACATGACCCACAGTTGTAACTTTCATTGCAGTGCAAACTACAAGTACAATAGATATCACATGACCCACAGTTGTAACTTTCATTGCAAGGGAAGCTACAAATACAATAGGTATGACATAATCCACAGTTGTAACTTTCATTGAAACGAAAACTACGAGTACAATAGGTGCGACATGATCCACAATTGTAGCTTTCAATGAAATACAAACTACAAGTAGAATAGGTATGACATAATCCACAGTTGTAGCTTTCATTGCAATGGAAACTACGAGTACAATAAATATGACATGACCCACAGTTGTAACTTTCATTGCAGTGCAAACTACAAGTACAATAGGTATGACATGACCCACAGTTGTAACTTTCATTGCAGTGCAAACTACAAGTGCAATAGATATCACATGACCCACAGTTGTAACTTTCATGGCAATGGAAGCTAAAAGTACAATAGGCATGACACAATCCACAGATGTAACTTTCCTTGCAATGGAAGCTACAGGTACAATAGGTATGACATGTCCCACGGTTGTAACTTTCATCGCGATGAAGCTACAAGTACAATAGGTATGACATGAACCACAGTTGTTACTTACAATCAGTGGAGGCTAGAAGTGCAATAGGTATGACATTATCCACGGTTGCAGATCTCGTTGCACTGGAAGCTACAAGTACAATAGGTATGGCATGACCAACAGTTGTAACCTTCATTGCATTGAACGCCACGAGTATGATAGGTATGACAAGAACAACAGTTGTAACTTTCATTGCAATGGACGCCACGAGTACTATAGGCATGATATGACCCACAGTTGTTTCTTTTTTTGCAATGGAAACTACAAGTACAATAGGTATGACATAATCCACAGTTGTAGCTTTCATTGAAACGAAAACTACGAGTACAATAGGTGCGACATGATCCACAGTTGTAGCTTTCAATGAAATGCAAACTACAAGTACGATAGGTATGACATAATCCACAGTTGTAGGATTCATCGCAACGGAAGCTACAAGTACAATAGGTATGACATGACCCACAGTTGTAATTTTCATTGCAATTGAAGCTGCAAGTACAATAGGTATGACATGACCCACAAATGTTACTTACATTGCAGTAGAAGCTAGAAGTACAATAGGTATCACATGATCCACAGTTGCAGCTTTCATTCCAGTAGAAGCTACAAGTACAATATGTATGACATGACCCACAGTTGTAACTTTCATTGCAATAGAAACAAGGAGTACAATAGGTATGACATGACCAATGGTTGTAACTTTCATCACAAAGGAAGTTACAAAAACAATAGGTATGACATGATCCACAGTTGTAACTTTCAATGCAATGGAAGCTACAAGTATAATAGGTATGACATGACCTACAGTTGTTACTTACATTGCAGTAGAAGCTAGAGGTACATTATGTATGACATGGTCCACAGTTGCAGCTTTCATTGCAGTAGAAGTTACAAGTACAATATGTAGGACATGACCCACAGTTGTAACTTTCATCGCAATAGAAGCAAGGAGTACAATAGGTATGACATAATCGTCAGTTGTAACTTTCCTTGCAGTGGAAGCTACAAGAACAATAGGTATGACACGACCCACATTTGTAATTTTCATTGCAAAGGAAGCGACTAGTACAATAGGTATGACATGACCCACAGTTGTAACTTTCATTGCAATAGAAGCAAGGAGTACAATAGGTATGACATAATCGTCAGTTGTAACTTTCCTTGCAGTGGAAGCTACAAGCACAATAGGTATGACACGACCCACAGTTGTAATGTTCATTGCAAAGGAAGCGACAAGTACAATAGGTATGACATGACCCACATTTGTAACTTTCATTGCAATGGAAGCTACGAGTACAATAGGTATGACATGATCTACAGTTGTAGCCTTCATTGCAATGGAAGCTACGAGTACATTGGGTATGACATGACCCACAGTTGTAGCTTTTTTCGCAATGGAAGCTCCACGTACAATAGGCATGACATGACCCACAGTTGTAGCTTTCATCGCAATGGAAGCTACAAGTAAAATAGGTATGACATAATCCACAGTTGTAGCTTTCATTGCAATGGAAACTACGAGTACAATAGGTATGACATGACCCACAGTTGTAACTTTCATTGCAGTGCAAACTACAAGTACAATAGGTATGACATGACCCACAGTTGTAACTTTGATTGCATCAGAACCAACGAGTACAATACGTATGACATAGTCCACAGTCGTGGAATTCATTGCAATGGAAGGTACTAGTACCATAGGTATGACATGATCTACGGTTATAGCTTTCATTGCGATTGAAGCTACGATTACATTAGGTCTGACACGACCCACAGTTGTAACTTTCATTGCGTTGGAAGCTACAAGTACAATAGGTATCACATGACCCATGGTTGTAACTTTCATCGCAATCGAATTTACAAATACAATAGGTATGACATAATCCACAGTTGTAACTTTCATTGCAGTGCAAACTACAAGTACAATAGATATCACATGACCCACAGTTGTAACTTTCATTGCAAGGGAACCTACAAGTACAATAGGAATGACATAATCCACAGTTGTAACTTTCATGGCAATGGAAGCTACAAGTACAATAGGTATGACATAATCCACAGTTGTAACTTTCATGGCAATGGAAGCTACAAGTACAATAGGCATGACATAATCCACAGTTGTAACTTTCCTTGCAGTGGAAGCTACAAGCACAATAGGTATGACATGACCCACAGTTGTAACTTTCATTGCAATGGAAGCTACAAGTACAATAGGTATAACATGACCCACAGTTGTAACTTTCATGGATATGGAAGCTACGAGTACAATAGGCATGACATAATCCACAGTTGTAGCTTTCATTGCAATGGAAACTACGAGTACGATAGGTATGACATGACCCATAGTTGTAACTTTCATTGCAGTGCAAACTACCAGTACAATAGGTATCACATGACCCACAGTTGTAACTTTCATTGCAAAGGAAGCTACAAGTACAATAGGTATGACATAATCCACAGTTGTAGAATTCATTGCAATGGAAGCTACAAGTACAATAGGTATGACATAATCCAAAGTTGTAAAATACATTGCAATGGAAGCTACAGGTACAATAGGTATGACATGTCCCACGGTTGTAACTTTCATCGCGATGGAAGCTACAAGTACAATAGGTATGACATGAACCACAGTTGTTACTTACAATCAGTGGAGGCTAGAAGTACAATAGGTATGACATTATCCACGGTTGCAGATCTCGTTGCACTGGAAGCTACAAGTACAATAGGTATGGCATGACCAACAGTTGTAACCTTCATTGCATTGAACGCCACGAGTATGATAGGTATGACAAGAGCAACAGTTGTAACTTTCATTGCAATGGACGCCACGAGTACTATAGGTATGATATGACCCACAGTTGTTTCTTTTTTTGCAATGGAAACTACAAGTACAATAGGTATGACATAATCCACAGTTGTTGCTTTCATTGAAACGAAAACTACGAGTACAGTAGGTGCGACATGATCCACAGTTGGAGCTTTCAATGAAATGCAAACTACAAGTACAATAGGTATGACATGACCCACAGTTGTAACTTTCATTGCAGTGCAAACTACAAGTGCAATAGATATCACATGACCCACAGTTGTAACTTTCATGGCAATGGAAGCTAAAAGTACAATAGGCATGACACAATCCACAGATGTAACTTTCCTTGCAATGGAAGCTACAGGTACAATAGGTATGACATGTCCCACGGTTGTAACTTTCATCGCGATGAAGCTACAAGTACAATAGGTATGACATGAACCACAGTTGTTACTTACAATCAGTGGAGGCTAGAAGTGCAATAGGTATGACATTATCCACGGTTGCAGATCTCGTTGCACTGGAAGCTACAAGTACAATAGGTATGGCATGACCAACAGTTGTAACCTTCATTGCATTGAACGCCACGAGTATGATAGGTATGACAAGAACAACAGTTGTAACTTTCATTGCAATGGACGCCACGAGTACTATAGGCATGATATGACCCACAGTTGTTTCTTTTTTTGCAATGGAAACTACAAGTACAATAGGTATGACATAATCCACAGTTGTAGCTTTCATTGAAACGAAAACTACGAGTACAATAGGTGCGACATGATCCACAGTTGTAGCTTTCAATGAAATGCAAACTACAAGTACGATAGGTATGACATAATCCACAGTTGTAGGATTCATCGCAACGGAAGCTACAAGTACAATAGGTATGACATGACCCACAGTTGTAATTTTCATTGCAATTGAAGCTGCAAGTACAATAGGTATGACATGACCCACAAATGTTACTTACATTGCAGTAGAAGCTAGAAGTACAATAGGTATCACATGATCCACAGTTGCAGCTTTCATTCCAGTAGAAGCTACAAGTACAATATGTATGACATGACCCACAGTTGTAACTTTCATTGCAATAGAAACAAGGAGTACAATAGGTATGACATGACCAATGGTTGTAACTTTCATCACAAAGGAAGTTACAAAAACAATAGGTATGACATGATCCACAGTTGTAACTTTCAATGCAATGGAAGCTACAAGTATAATAGGTATGACATGACCTACAGTTGTTACTTACATTGCAGTAGAAGCTAGAGGTACATTATGTATGACATGGTCCACAGTTGCAGCTTTCATTGCAGTAGAAGTTACAAGTACAATATGTAGGACATGACCCACAGTTGTAACTTTCATCGCAATAGAAGCAAGGAGTACAATAGGTATGACATAATCGTCAGTTGTAACTTTCCTTGCAGTGGAAGCTACAAGAACAATAGGTATGACACGACCCACATTTGTAATTTTCATTGCAAAGGAAGCGACTAGTACAATAGGTATGACATGACCCACAGTTGTAACTTTCATTGCAATAGAAGCAAGGAGTACAATAGGTATGACATAATCGTCAGTTGTAACTTTCCTTGCAGTGGAAGCTACAAGCACAATAGGTATGACACGACCCACAGTTGTAATGTTCATTGCAAAGGAAGCGACAAGTACAATAGGTATGACATGACCCACATTTGTAACTTTCATTGCAATGGAAGCTACGAGTACAATAGGTATGACATGATCTACAGTTGTAGCCTTCATTGCAATGGAAGCTACGAGTACATTGGGTATGACATGACCCACAGTTGTAGCTTTTTTCGCAATGGAAGCTCCACGTACAATAGGCATGACATGACCCACAGTTGTAGCTTTCATCGCAATGGAAGCTACAAGTAAAATAGGTATGACATAATCCACAGTTGTAGCTTTCATTGCAATGGAAACTACGAGTACAATAGGTATGACATGACCCACAGTTGTAACTTTCATTGCAGTGCAAACTACAAGTACAATAGGTATGACATGACCCACAGTTGTAACTTTGATTGCATCAGAACCAACGAGTACAATACGTATGACATAGTCCACAGTCGTGGAATTCATTGCAATGGAAGGTACTAGTACCATAGGTATGACATGATCTACGGTTATAGCTTTCATTGCGATTGAAGCTACGATTACATTAGGTCTGACACGACCCACAGTTGTAACTTTCATTGCGTTGGAAGCTACAAGTACAATAGGTATCACATGACCCATGGTTGTAACTTTCATCGCAATCGAATTTACAAATACAATAGGTATGACATAATCCACAGTTGTAACTTTCATTGCAGTGCAAACTACAAGTACAATAGATATCACATGACCCACAGTTGTAACTTTCATTGCAAGGGAACCTACAAGTACAATAGGAATGACATAATCCACAGTTGTAACTTTCATGGCAATGGAAGCTACAAGTACAATAGGTATGACATAATCCACAGTTGTAACTTTCATGGCAATGGAAGCTACAAGTACAATAGGCATGACATAATCCACAGTTGTAACTTTCCTTGCAGTGGAAGCTACAAGCACAATAGGTATGACATGACCCACAGTTGTAACTTTCATTGCAATGGAAGCTACAAGTACAATAGGTATAACATGACCCACAGTTGTAACTTTCATGGATATGGAAGCTACGAGTACAATAGGCATGACATAATCCACAGTTGTAGCTTTCATTGCAATGGAAACTACGAGTACGATAGGTATGACATGACCCATAGTTGTAACTTTCATTGCAGTGCAAACTACCAGTACAATAGGTATCACATGACCCACAGTTGTAACTTTCATTGCAAAGGAAGCTACAAGTACAATAGGTATGACATAATCCACAGTTGTAGAATTCATTGCAATGGAAGCTACAAGTACAATAGGTATGACATAATCCAAAGTTGTAAAATACATTGCAATGGAAGCTACAGGTACAATAGGTATGACATGTCCCACGGTTGTAACTTTCATCGCGATGGAAGCTACAAGTACAATAGGTATGACATGAACCACAGTTGTTACTTACAATCAGTGGAGGCTAGAAGTACAATAGGTATGACATTATCCACGGTTGCAGATCTCGTTGCACTGGAAGCTACAAGTACAATAGGTATGGCATGACCAACAGTTGTAACCTTCATTGCATTGAACGCCACGAGTATGATAGGTATGACAAGAGCAACAGTTGTAACTTTCATTGCAATGGACGCCACGAGTACTATAGGTATGATATGACCCACAGTTGTTTCTTTTTTTGCAATGGAAACTACAAGTACAATAGGTATGACATAATCCACAGTTGTTGCTTTCATTGAAACGAAAACTACGAGTACAGTAGGTGCGACATGATCCACAGTTGTAGCTTTCAATGAAATGCAAACTACAAGTACGATAGGTATGACATAATCCACAGTTGTAGGATTCATCGCAACGGAAGCTACAAGTACAATAGGTATGACATGACCCACAGTTGTAATTTTCATTGCAATTGAAGCTGCAAGTACAATAGGTATGACATGACCCACAAATGTTACTTACATTGCAGTAGAAGCTAGAAGTACAATAGGTATCACATGATCCACAGTTGCAGCTTTCATTCCAGTAGAAGCTACGAGTACAATATGTATGACATGACCCACAGTTGTAACTTTCATTGCAATAGAAACAAGGAGTACAATAGGTATGACATGACCAATGGTTGTAACTTTCATCACAAAGGAAGTTACAAAAACAATAGGTATGACATGATCCACAGTTGTAACTTTCATTGCAATAGAAGCAAGGAGTACAATAGGTATGACATAATCGTCAGTTGTAACTTTCCTTGCAGTGGAAGCTACAAGCACAATAGGTATGACACGACCCACAGTTGTAATTTTCATTGCAAAGGAAGCTACAAGTACAATAGGTATGACATGACCTACAGTTGTTACTTACATTGCAGTATAAGCTAGAGGTACATTATGTATGACATGGTCCACAGTTGCAGCCTTCATTGCAGTAGAAGTTACAAGTACAATATGTAGGACATGACCCACAGTTGTAACTTTCATTGCAATAGAAGCAAGGAGTACAATAGGTATGACATAATCGTCAGTTGTAACTTTCCTTGCAGTGGAAGCTACAAGCACAATAGGTATGACACGACCCACAGTTGTAATTTTCATTGCAAAGGAAGCGACAAGTACAATAGGTATGACATGACCCACAGTTGTAACTTTCATTGCAATAGAAGCAAGGAGTACAATAGGTATGACATAATCGTCAGTTGTAACTTTCCTTGCAGTGGAAGCTACAAGCACAATAGGTATGACACGACCCACAGTTGTAATTTTCATTGCAAAGGAAGCGACAAGTACAATAGGTATGACATGACCCACATTTGTAGCTTTCATCGCAATGGAAGCTACAAGTAAAATAGGTATGACATAATCCACAGTTGTAGCTTTCATTGCAATGGAAACTACGAGTACAATAGGTATGACATGACCCACAGTTGTAACTTTCATTGCAGTGCAAACTACAAGTACAATAGGTATGACATGACCCACAGTTGTAACTTTGATTGCAACAGAACCAACGAGTACAATAGGTATGACATAGTCCACAGTCGTGGAATTCATTGCAATGGAAGGTACTAGTACCATAGGTATGACATGATCTACGGTTATAGCTTTCATTGCGATTGAAGCTACGATTACATTAGGTCTGACACGACCCACAGTTGTAACTTTCATTGCGTTGGAAGCTACAAGTACAATAGGTATCACATGACCCATGGTTGTAACTTTCATCGCAATCGAATTTACAAATACAATAGGTATGACATAATCCACAGTTGTAACTTTCATTGCAGTGCAAACTACAAGTACAATAGATATCACATGACCCACAGTTGTAACTTTCATTGCAAGGGAACCTACAAGTACAATAGGTATGACATAATCCACAGTTGTAACTTTCATGGCAATGGAAGCTACAAGTACAATAGGTATGACATAATCCACAGTTGTAACTTTCATTGAAACGAAAACTACGAGTACAATAGGTGCGACATGATCCACAATTGTAGCTTTCAATGAAATACAAACTACAAGTAGAATACGTATGACATAATCCACAGTAGTAGCTTCATTGCGATGGAAACTAAGAGTACAATAGATATGACATGACCCACAGTTGTAACTTTCATTGCAGTGCAAACTACAAGTACAATAGATATCACATGACCCACAGTTGTAACTTTCATTGCAAGGGAAGCTACAAATACAATAGGTATGACATAATCCACAGTTGTAACTTTCATTGAAACGAAAACTACGAGTACAATACGTGCGACATGATCCACAATTGTAGCTTTCAATGAAATACAAACTACAAGTAGAATAGGTATGACATAATCCACAGTTGTAGCTTTCATTGCAATGGAAACTACGAGTACAATAAATATGACATGACCCACAGTTGTAACTTTGATTGCAGTGCAAACTACAAGTACAATAGGTATGACATGACCCACAGTTGTAACTTTCATTGCAGTGCAAACTACAAGTGCAATAGATATCACATGACCCACAGTTGTAACTTTCATTGCAAGGGAACCTACAAGTACAATAGGTATGACATAATCCGCAGTTGTAACTTTCATGGCAATGGAAGCTAAAAGTACAATAGGCATGACACAATCCACAGATGTAACTTTCCTTGCAATGGAAGCTACAGGTACAATAGGTATGACATGTCCCATGGTTGTAACTTTCATCGCGATGGAAGCTACAAGTACAATAGGTATGACATGAACCACAGTTGTTACTTACAATCAGTGGAGGCTAAAAGTACAATAGGTATGACATTATCCACGGTTGCAGATCTCGTTGCACTGGAAGCTACAAGTACAATAGGTATGGCATAATCCGCAGTTGTAACTTTCATGGCAATGGAAGCTAAAAGTACAATAGGCATGACATAATCCACAGTTGTAACTTTCCTTGCAGTGGAAGCTACAAGCACAATAGGTATGACATGACCCACAGTTGTAACTTTCATGGATATGGAAGCTACGAGTACAATAGGCATGACATAATCCACAGTTGTAGCTTTCATTGCAATGGAAACTACGAGTACGATAGGTATGACATGACCCATAGTTGTAACTTTCATTGCAGTGCAAACTACCAGTACAATAGGTATCACATGACCCACAGTTGTAACTTTCATTGCAAAGGAAGCTAGAAGTACAATAGGTATGACATAATCCACAGTTGTAGAATTCATTACGATGGAAGCTACAAGTACAATAGGTATGACATAATCCGCAGTTGTAACTTTCATGGCAATGGAAGCTAAAAGTACAATAGGCATGACATAATCCACAGTTGTAACTTTCCTTGCAGTGGAAGCTACAAGCACAATAGGTATGACATGACCCACAGTTGTAACTTTCATTGCAATGGAAGCTACAAGTACAATAGGTATAACATGACCCACAGTTGTAACTTTCATGGATATGGAAGCTACGAGTACAATAGGCATGACATAATCCACAGTTGTAGCTTTCATTGCAATGGAAACTACGAGTACGATAGGTATGACATGACCCATAGTTGTAACTTTCATTGCAAGGGAACCTACAAGTACAATAGGTATGACATAATCCGCAGTTGTAACTTTCATGGCAATGGAAGCTAAAAGTACAATAGGCATGACATAATCCACAGTTGTAACTTTCCTTGCAGTGGAAGCTACAAGCACAATAGGTATGACATGACCCACAGTTGTAACTTTCATTGCAATGGAAGCTACAAGTACAATAGGTATAACATGACCCACAGTTGTAACTTTCATGGATATGGAAGCTACGAGTACAATAGGCATGACATAATCCACAGTTGTAGCTTTCATTGCAATGGAAACTACGAGTACGATAGGTATGACATGACCCATAGTTGTAACTTTCATTGCAGTGCAAACTACCAGTACAATAGGTATCACATGACCCACAGTTGTAACTTTCATTGCAAAGGAAGCTACAAGTACAATAGGTATGACATAATCCACAGTTGTAGAATTCATTGCAATGGAAGCTACAAGTACAATAGGTATGACATAATCCAAAGTTGTAAAATACATTGCAATGGAAGCTACAGGTACAATAGGTATGACATGTCCCACGGTTGTAACTTTCATCGCGATGGAAGCTACAAGTACAATAGGTATGACATGAACCACAGTTGTTACTTACAATCAGTGGAGGCTAGAAGTACAATAGGTATGACATTATCCACGGTTGCAGATCTCGTTGCACTGGAAGCTACAAGTACAATAGGTATGGCATGACCAACAGTTGTAACCTTCATTGCATTGAACGCCACGAGTATGATAGGTATGACAAGAACAACAGTTGTAACTTTCATTGCAATGGACGCCACGAGTACTATAGGTATGATATGACCCACAGTTGTTTCTTTTTTTGCAATGAAAACTACAAGTACAATAGGTATGACATAATCCACAGTTGTAGCTTTCATTGAAACGAAAACTACGAGTACAATAGGTGCGACATGATCCACAGTTGTAGCTTTCAATGAAATGCAAACTACAAGTACGATAGGTATGACATAATCCACAGTTGTAGGATTCATCGCAACGGAAGCTACAAGTACAATAGGTATGACATGACCCACAGTTGTAATTTTCATTGCAATTGAAGCTGCAAGTACAATAGGTATGACATGACCCACAAATGTTACTTACATTGCAGTAGAAGCTAGAAGTACAATAGGTATCACATGATCCACAGTTGCAGCTTTCATTCCAGTAGAAGCTACGAGTACAATATGTATGACATGACCCACAGTTGTAACTTTCATTGCAATAGAAACAAGGAGTACAATAGGTATGACATGACCAATGGTTATAACTTTCATCACAAAGGAAGTTACAAAAACAATAGGTATGACATGATCCACAGTTGTAACTTTCATTGCAATGGAAGCAAGGAGTACAATAGGTATGACATAATCGTCAGTTGTAACTTTCCTTGCAGTGGAAGCTACAAGTACAATAGGTATCACATGACCCACAGTTGTAACTTTCATGGATATGGAAGCTACGAGTACAATAGGCATGACATAATCCACAGTTGTAGCTTTCATTGCAATGGAAACTACGAGTACGATAGGTATGACATGACCCATAGTTGTAACTTTCATTGCAAGGGAACCTACAAGTACAATAGGTATGACATAATCCGCAGTTGTAACTTTCATGGCAATGGAAGCTAAAAGTACAATAGGCATGACACAATCCACAGATGTAACTTTCCTTGCAATGGAAGCTACAGGTACAATAGGTATGACATGACCTACAGTTGTTACTTACATTGCAGTATAAGCTAGAGGTACATTATGTATGACATGGTCCACAGTTGCAGCCTTCATTGCAGTAGAAGTTACAAGTACAATATGTAGGACATGACCCACAGTTGTAACTTTCATTGCAATAGAAGCAAGGAGTACAATAGGTATGACATAATCGTCAGTTGTAACTTTCCTTGCAGTGGAAGCTACAAGCACAATAGGTATGACACGACCCACAGTTGTAATTTTCATTGCAAAGGAAGCGACAAGTACAATAGGTATGACATGACCCACAGTTGTAACTTTCATTGCAATAGAAGCAAGGAGTACAATAGGTATGACATAATCGTCAGTTGTAACTTTCCTTGCAGTGGAAGCTACAAGCACAATAGGTATGACACGACCCACAGTTGTAATTTTCATTGCAAAGGAAGCGACAAGTACAATAAGTATGACATGACCCACATTTGTAGCTTTCATCGCAATGGAAGCTACAAGTAAAATAGGTATGACATAATCCACAGTTGTAGCTTTCATTGCAATGGAAACTACGAGTACAATAGGTATGACATGACCCACAGTTGTAACTTTCATTGCAGTGCAAACTACAAGTACAATAGGTATGACATGACCCACAGTTGTAACTTTGATTGCAACAGAACCAACGAGTACAATAGGTATGACATAGTCCACAGTCGTGGAATTCATTGCAATGGAAGGTACTAGTACCATAGGTATGACATGATCTACGGTTATAGCTTTCATTGCGATTGAAGCTACGATTACATTAGGTCTGACACGACCCACAGTTGTAACTTTCATTGCGTTGGAAGCTACAAGTACAATAGGTATCACATGACCCATGGTTGTAACTTTCATCGCAATCGAATTTACAAATACAATAGGTATGACATAATCCACAGTTGTAACTTTCATTGCAGTGCAAACTACAAGTACAATAGATATCACATGACCCACAGTTGTAACTTTCATTGCAAGGGAACCTACAAGTACAATAGGTATGACATAATCCACAGTTGTAACTTTCATGGCAATGGAAGCTACAAGTACAATAGGTATGACATAATCCACAGTTGTAACTTTCATTGAAACGAAAACTACGAGTACAATAGGTGCGACATGATCCACAATTGTAGCTTTCAATGAAATACAAACTACAAGTAGAATACGTATGACATAATCCACAGTAGTAGCTTCATTGCGATGGAAACTAAGAGTACAATAGATATGACATGACCCACAGTTGTAACTTTCATTGCAGTGCAAACTACAAGTACAATAGATATCACATGACCCACAGTTGTAACTTTCATTGCAAGGGAAGCTACAAATACAATAGGTATGACATAATCCACAGTTGTAACTTTCATTGAAACGAAAACTACGAGTACAATACGTGCGACATGATCCACAATTGTAGCTTTCAATAAAATACAAACTACAAGTAGAATAGGTATGACATAATCCACAGTTGTAGCTTTCATTGCAATGGAAACTACGAGTACAATAAATATGACATGACCCACAGTTGTAACTTTGATTGCAGTGCAAACTACAAGTACAATAGGTATGACATGACCCACAGTTGTAACTTTCATTGCAGTGCAAACTACAAGTGCAATAGATATCACATGACCCACAGTTGTAACTTTCATTGCAAGGGAACCTACAAGTACAATAGGTATGACATAATCCGCAGTTGTAACTTTCATGGCAATGGAAGCTAAAAGTACAATAGGCATGACACAATCCACAGATGTAACTTTCCTTGCAATGGAAGCTACAGGTACAATAGGTATGACATGTCCCATGGTTGTAACTTTCATCGCGATGGAAGCTACAAGTACAATAGGTATGACATGAACCACAGTTGTTACTTACAATCAGTGGAGGCTAAAAGTACAATAGGTATGACATTATCCACGGTTGCAGATCTCGTTGCACTGGAAGCTACAAGTACAATAGGTATGGCATAATCCGCAGTTGTAACTTTCATGGCAATGGAAGCTAAAAGTACAATAGGCATGACATAATCCACAGTTGTAACTTTCCTTGCAGTGGAAGCTACAAGCACAATAGGTATGACATGACCCACAGTTGTAACTTTCATTGCAATGGAAGCTACAAGTACAATAGGTATAACATGACCCACAGTTGTAACTTTCATGGATATGGAAGCTACGAGTACAATAGGCATGACAAAATCCACAGTTGTAGCTTTCATTGCAATGGAAACTACGAGTACGATAGGTATGACATGACCCATAGTTGTAACTTTCATTGCAGTGCAAACTACCAGTACAATAGGTATCACATGACCCACAGTTGTAACTTTCATTGCAAAGGAAGCTAGAAGTACAATAGGTATGACATAATCCACAGTTGTAGAATTCATTGCGATGGAAGCTACAAGTACAATAGGTATGACATAATCCGCAGTTGTAACTTTCATGGCAATGGAAGCTAAAAGTACAATAGGCATGACATAATCCACAGTTGTAACTTTCCTTGCAGTGGAAGCTACAAGCACAATAGGTATGACATGACCCACAGTTGTAACTTTCATTGCAATGGAAGCTACAAGTACAATAGGTATAACATGACCCACAGTTGTAACTTTCATGGATATGGAAGCTACGAGTACAATAGGCATGACATAATCCACAGTTGTAGCTTTCATTGCAATGGAAACTACGAGTACGATAGGTATGACATGACCCATAGTTGTAACTTTCATTGCAAGGGAACCTACAATTACAATAGGTATGACATAATCCGCAGTTGTAACTTTCATGGCAATGGAAGCTAAAAGTACAATAGGCATGACATAATCCACAGTTGTAACTTTCCTTGCAGTGGAAGCTACAAGCACAATAGGTATGACATGACCCACAGTTGTAACTTTCATTGCAATGGAAGCTACAAGTACAATAGGTATAACATGACCCACAGTTGTAACTTTCATGGATATGGAAGCTACGAGTACAATAGGCATGACATAATCCACAGTTGTAGCTTTCATTGCAATGGAAACTACGAGTACGATAGGTATGACATGACCCATAGTTGTAACTTTCATTGCAGTGCAAACTACCAGTACAATAGGTATCACATGACCCACAGTTGTAACTTTCATTGCAAAGGAAGCTACAAGTACAATAGGTATGACATAATCCACAGTTGTAAAATTCATTGCGATGGAAGCTACAAGTACAATAGGTATGACATAATCCAAAGTTGTAAAATACATTGCAATGGAAGCTACAGGTACAATAGGTATGACATGTCCCACGGTTGTAACTTTCATCGCGATGGAAGCTACAAGTACAATAGGTATGACATGAACCACAGTTGTTACTTACAATCAGTGGAGGCTAGAAGTACAATAGGTATGACATTATCCACGGTTGCAGATCTCGTTGCACTGGAAGCTACAAGTACAATAGGTATGGCATGACCAACAGTTGTAACCTTCATTGCATTGAACGCCACGAGTATGATAGGTATGACAAGAACAACAGTTGTAACTTTCATTGCAATGGACGCCACGAGTACTATAGGTATGATATGACCCACAGTTGTTTCTTTTTTTGCAATGGAAACTACAAGTACAATAGGTATGACATAATCCACAGTTGTAGCTTTCATTGAAACGAAAACTACGAGTACAATAGGTGCGACATGATCCACAGTTGTAGCTTTCAATGAAATGCAAACTACAAGTACGATAGGTATGACATAATCCACAGTTGTAGGATTCATCGCAACGGAAGCTACAAGTACAATAGGTATGACATGACCCACAGTTGTAATTTTCATTGCAATTGAAGCTGCAAGTACAATAGGTATGACATGACCCACAAATGTTACTTACATTGCAGTAGAAGCTAGAAGTACAATAGGTATCACATGATCCACAGTTGCAGCTTTCATTCCAGTAGAAGCTACGAGTACAATATGTATGACATGACCCACAGTTGTAACTTTCATTGCAATAGAAACAAGGAGTACAATAGGTATGACATGACCAATGGTTATAACTTTCATCACAAAGGAAGTTACAAAAACAATAGGTATGACATGATCCACAGTTGTAACTTTCATTGCAATGGAAGCAAGGAGTACAATAGGTATGACATAATCGTCAGTTGTAACTTTCCTTGCAGTGGAAGCTACAAGTACAATAGGTATCACATGACCCACAGTTGTAACTTTCATGGATATGGAAGCTACGAGTACAATAGGCATGACATAATCCACAGTTGTAGCTTTCATTGCAATGGAAACTACGAGTACGATAGGTATGACATGACCCATAGTTGTAACTTTCATTGCAAGGGAACCTACAAGTACAATAGGTATGACATAATCCGCAGTTGTAACTTTCATGGCAATGGAAGCTAAAAGTACAATAGGCATGACACAATCCACAGATGTAACTTTCCTTGCAATGGAAGCTACAGGTACAATAGGTATGACATGACCTACAGTTGTTACTTACATTGCAGTATAAGCTAGAGGTACATTATGTATGACATGGTCCACAGTTGCAGCCTTCATTGCAGTAGAAGTTACAAGTACAATATGTAGGACATGACCCACAGTTGTAACTTTCATTGCAATAGAAGCAAGGAGTACAATAGGTATGACATAATCGTCAGTTGTAACTTTCCTTGCAGTGGAAGCTACAAGCACAATAGGTATGACACGACCCACAGTTGTAATTTTCATTGCAAAGGAAGCGACAAGTACAATAGGTATGACATGACCCACAGTTGTAACTTTCATTGCAATAGAAGCAAGGAGTACAATAGGTATGACATAATCGTCAGTTGTAACTTTCCTTGCAGTGGAAGCTACAAGCACAATAGGTATGACACGACCCACAGTTGTAATTTTCATTGCAAAGGAAGCGACAAGTACAATAAGTATGACATGACCCACATTTGTAGCTTTCATCGCAATGGAAGCTACAAGTAAAATAGGTATGACATAATCCACAGTTGTAGCTTTCATTGCAATGGAAACTACGAGTACAATAGGTATGACATGACCCACAGTTGTAACTTTCATTGCAGTGCAAACTACAAGTACAATAGGTATGACATGACCCACAGTTGTAACTTTGATTGCAACAGAACCAACGAGTACAATAGGTATGACATAGTCCACAGTCGTGGAATTCATTGCAATGGAAGGTACTAGTACCATAGGTATGACATGATCTACGGTTATAGCTTTCATTGCGATTGAAGCTACGATTACATTAGGTCTGACACGACCCACAGTTGTAACTTTCATTGCGTTGGAAGCTACAAGTACAATAGGTATCACATGACCCATGGTTGTAACTTTCATCGCAATCGAATTTACAAATACAATAGGTATGACATAATCCACAGTTGTAACTTTCATTGCAGTGCAAACTACAAGTACAATAGATATCACATGACCCACAGTTGTAACTTTCATTGCAAGGGAACCTACAAGTACAATAGGTATGACATAATCCACAGTTGTAACTTTCATGGCAATGGAAGCTACAAGTACAATAGGTATGACATAATCCACAGTTGTAACTTTCATTGAAACGAAAACTACGAGTACAATAGGTGCGACATGATCCACAATTGTAGCTTTCAATGAAATACAAACTACAAGTAGAATACGTATGACATAATCCACAGTAGTAGCTTCATTGCGATGGAAACTAAGAGTACAATAGATATGACATGACCCACAGTTGTAACTTTCATTGCAGTGCAAACTACAAGTACAATAGATATCACATGACCCACAGTTGTAACTTTCATTGCAAGGGAAGCTACAAATACAATAGGTATGACATAATCCACAGTTGTAACTTTCATTGAAACGAAAACTACGAGTACAATACGTGCGACATGATCCACAATTGTAGCTTTCAATAAAATACAAACTACAAGTAGAATAGGTATGACATAATCCACAGTTGTAGCTTTCATTGCAATGGAAACTACGAGTACAATAAATATGACATGACCCACAGTTGTAACTTTGATTGCAGTGCAAACTACAAGTACAATAGGTATGACATGACCCACAGTTGTAACTTTCATTGCAGTGCAAACTACAAGTGCAATAGATATCACATGACCCACAGTTGTAACTTTCATTGCAAGGGAACCTACAAGTACAATAGGTATGACATAATCCGCAGTTGTAACTTTCATGGCAATGGAAGCTAAAAGTACAATAGGCATGACACAATCCACAGATGTAACTTTCCTTGCAATGGAAGCTACAGGTACAATAGGTATGACATGTCCAATGGTTGTAACTTTCATCGCGATGGAAGCTACAAGTACAATAGGTATGACATGAACCACAGTTGTTACTTACAATCAGTGGAGGCTAAAAGTACAATAGGTATGACATTATCCACGGTTGCAGATCTCGTTGCACTGGAAGCTACAAGTACAATAGGTATGGCATAATCCGCAGTTGTAACTTTCATGGCAATGGAAGCTAAAAGTACAATAGGCATGACATAATCCACAGTTGTAACTTTCCTTGCAGTGGAAGCTACAAGCACAATAGGTATGACATGACCCACAGTTGTAACTTTCATTGCAATGGAAGCTACAAGTACAATAGGTATAACATGACCCACAGTTGTAACTTTCATGGATATGGAAGCTACGAGTACAATAGGCATGACAAAATCCACAGTTGTAGCTTTCATTGCAATGGAAACTACGAGTACGATAGGTATGACATGACCCATAGTTGTAACTTTCATTGCAGTGCAAACTACCAGTACAATAGGTATCACATGACCCACAGTTGTAACTTTCATTGCAAAGGAAGCTAGAAGTACAATAGGTATGACATAATCCACAGTTGTAGAATTCATTGCGATGGAAGCTACAAGTACAATAGGTATGACATAATCCGCAGTTGTAACTTTCATGGCAATGGAAGCTAAAAGTACAATAGGCATGACATAATCCACAGTTGTAACTTTCCTTGCAGTGGAAGCTACAAGCACAATAGGTATGACATGACCCACAGTTGTAACTTTCATTGCAATGGAAGCTACAAGTACAATAGGTATAACATGACCCACAGTTGTAACTTTCATGGATATGGAAGCTACGAGTACAATAGGCATGACATAATCCACAGTTGTAGCTTTCATTGCAATGGAAACTACGAGTACGATAGGTATGACATGACCCATAGTTGTAACTTTCATTGCAAGGGAACCTACAAGTACAATAGGTATGACATAATCCGCAGTTGTAACTTTCATGGCAATGGAAGCTAAAAGTACAATAGGCATGACATAATCCACAGTTGTAACTTTCCTTGCAGTGGAAGCTACAAGCACAATAGGTATGACATGACCCACAGTTGTAACTTTCATTGCAATGGAAGCTACAAGTACAATAGGTATAACATGACCCACAGTTGTAACTTTCATGGATATGGAAGCTACGAGTACAATAGGCATGGCATAATCCACAGTTGTAGCTTTCATTGCAATGGAAACTACGAGTACGATAGGTATGACATGACCCATAGTTGTAACTTTCATTGCAGTGCAAACTACCAGTACAATAGGTATCACATGACCCACAGTTGTAACTTTCATTGCAAAGGAAGCTACAAGTACAATAGGTATGACATAATCCACAGTTGTAAAATTCATTGCGATGGAAGCTACAAGTACAATAGGTATGACATAATCCAAAGTTGTAAAATACATTGCAATGGAAGCTACAGGTACAATAGGTATGACATGTCCCACGGTTGTAACTTTCATCGCGATGGAAGCTACAAGTACAATAGGTATGACATGAACCACAGTTGTTACTTACAATCAGTGGAGGCTAGAAGTACAATAGGTATGACATTATCCACGGTTGCAGATCTCGTTGCACTGGAAGCTACAAGTACAATAGGTATGGCATGACCAACAGTTGTAACCTTCATTGCATTGAACGCCACGAGTATGATAGGTATGACAAGAACAACAGTTGTAACTTTCATTGCAATGGACGCCACGAGTACTATAGGTATGATATGACCCACAGTTGTTTCTTTTTTTGCAATGGAAACTACAAGTACAATAGGTATGACATAATCCACAGTTGTAGCTTTCATTGAAACGAAAACTACGAGTACAATAGGTGCGACATGATCCACAGTTGTAGCTTTCAATGAAATGCAAACTACAAGTACGATAGGTATGACATAATCCACAGTTGTAGGATTCATCGCAACGGAAGCTACAAGTACAATAGGTATGACATGACCCACAGTTGTAATTTTCATTGCAATTGAAGCTGCAAGTACAATAGGTATGACATGACCCACAAATGTTACTTACATTGCAGTAGAAGCTACAAGTACAATAGGTATGACATAATCCACAGTTGTAGAATTCATTGCAATGGAAGCTACAAGTACAATAGGTATGACATAATCCAAAGTTGTAAAATACATTGCAATGGAAGCTACAGGTACAATAGGTATGACATGTCCCACGGTTGTAACTTTCATCGCGATGGAAGCTACAAGTACAATAGGTATGACATGAACCACAGTTGTTACTTACAATCAGTGGAGGCTAGAAGTACAATAGGTATGACATTATCCACGGTTGCAGATCTCGTTGCACTGGAAGCTACAAGTACAATAGGTATGGCATGACCAACAGTTGTAACCTTCATTGCATTGAACGCCACGAGTATGATAGGTATGACAAGAACAACAGTTGTAACTTTCATTGCAATGGACGCCACGAGTACTATAGGTATGATATGACCCACAGTTGTTTCTTTTTTTGCAATGGAAACTACAAGTACAATAGGTATGACATAATCCACAGTTGTAGCTTTCATTGAAACGAAAACTACGAGTACAATAGGTGCGACATGATCCACAGTTGTAGCTTTCAATGAAATGCAAACTACAAGTACGATAGGTATGACATAATCCACAGTTGTAGGATTCATCGCAACGGAAGCTACAAGTACAATAGGTATGACATGACCCACAGTTGTAATTTTCATTGCAATTGAAGCTGCAAGTACAATATGTATGACATGACCCACAAATGTTACTTACATTGCAGTAGAAGCTAGAAGTACAATAGGTATCACATGATCCACAGTTGCAGCTTTCATTCCAGTAGAAGCTACGAGTACAATATGTATGACATGACCCACAGTTGTAACTTTCATTGCAATAGAAACAAGGAGTACAATAGGTATGACATGACCAATGGTTGTAACTTTCATCACAAAGGAAGTTACAAAAACAATAGGTATGACATGATCCACAGTTGTAACTTTCATTGCAATGGAAGCAAGGAGTACAATAGGTATGACATAATCGTCAGTTGTAACTTTCCTTGCAGTGGAAGCTACAAGTACAATAGGTATCACATGACCCACAGTTGTAACTTTCATGGATATGGAAGCTACGAGTACAATAGGCATGACATAATCCACAGTTGTAGCTTTCATTGCAATGGAAACTACGAGTACGATAGGTATGACATGACCCATAGTTGTAACTTTCATTGCAAGGGAACCTACAAGTACAATAGGTATGACATAATCCGCAGTTGTAACTTTCATGGCAATGGAAGCTAAAAGTACAATAGGCATGACACAATCCACAGATGTAACTTTCCTTGCAATGGAAGCTACAGGTACAATAGGTATGACATGACCTACAGTTGTTACTTACATTGCAGTATAAGCTAGAGGTACATTATGTATGACATGGTCCACAGTTGCAGCCTTCATTGCAGTAGAAGTTACAAGTACAATATGTAGGACATGACCCACAGTTGTAACTTTCATTGCAATAGAAGCAAGGAGTACAATAGGTATGACATAATCGTCAGTTGTAACTTTCCTTGCAGTGGAAGCTACAAGCACAATAGGTATGACACGACCCACAGTTGTAATTTTCATTGCAAAGGAAGCGACAAGTACAATAGGTATGACATGACCCACAGTTGTAACTTTCATTGCAATAGAAGCAAGGAGTACAATAGGTATCACATAATCGTCAGTTGTAACTTTCCTTGCAGTGGAAGCTACAAGCACAATAGGTATGACACGACCCACAGTTGTAATTTTCATTGAAAAGGAAGCGACAAGTACAATAGGTATGACATGACCCACATTTGTAGCTTTCATCGCAATGGAAGCTACAAGTAAAATAGGTATGACATAATCCACAGTTGTAGCTTTCATTGCAATGGAAACTACGAGTACAATAGGTATGACATGACCCACAGTTGTAACTTTCATTGCAGTGCAAACTACAAGTACAATAGGTATGACATGACCCACAGTTGTAACTTTGATTGCAACAGAACCAACGAGTACAATAGGTATGACATAGTCCACAGTCGTGGAATTCATTGCAATGGAAGGTACTAGTACCATAGGTATGACATGATCTACGGTTATAGCTTTCATTGCGATTGAAGCTACGATTACATTAGGTCTGACACGACCCACAGTTGTAACTTTCATTGCGTTGGAAGCTACAAGTACAATAGGTATCACATGACCCATGGTTGTAACTTTCATCGCAATCGAATTTACAAATACAATAGGTATGACATAATCCACAGTTGTAACTTTCATTGCAGTGCAAACTACAAGTACAATAGATATCACATGACCCACAGTTGTAACTTTCATTGCAAGGGAACCTACAAGTACAATAGGTATGACATAATCCACAGTTGTAACTTTCATGGCAATGGAAGCTACAAGTACAATAGGTATGACATAATCCACAGTTGTAACTTTCATTGAAACGAAAACTACGAGTACAATAGGTGCGACATGATCCACAATTGTAGCTTTCAATGAAATACAAACTACAAGTAGAATACGTATGACATAATCCACAGTAGTAGCTTCATTGCGATGGAAACTAAGAGTACAATAGATATGACATGACCCACAGTTGTAACTTTCATTGCAGTGCAAACTACAAGTACAATAGATATCACATGACCCACAGTTGTAACTTTCATTGCAAGGGAAGCTACAAATACAATAGGTATGACATAATCCACAGTTGTAACTTTCATTGAAACGAAAACTACGAGTACAATACGTGCGACATGATCCACAATTGTAGCTTTCAATAAAATACAAACTACAAGTAGAATAGGTATGACATAATCCACAGTTGTAGCTTTCATTGCAATGGAAACTACGAGTACAATAAATATGACATGACCCACAGTTGTAACTTTGATTGCAGTGCAAACTACAAGTACAATAGGTATGACATGACCCACAGTTGTAACTTTCATTGCAGTGCAAACTACAAGTGCAATAGATATCACATGACCCACAGTTGTAACTTTCATTGCAAGGGAACCTACAAGTACAATAGGTATGACATAATCCGCAGTTGTAACTTTCATGGCAATGGAAGCTAAAAGTACAATAGGCATGACACAATCCACAGATGTAACTTTCCTTGCAATGGAAGCTACAGGTACAATAGGTATGACATGTCCCATGGTTGTAACTTTCATCGCGATGGAAGCTACAAGTACAATAGGTATGACATGAACCACAGTTGTTACTTACAATCAGTGGAGGCTAAAAGTACAATAGGTATGACATTATCCACGGTTGCAGATCTCGTTGCACTGGAAGCTACAAGTACAATAGGTATGGCATAATCCGCAGTTGTAACTTTCATGGCAATGGAAGCTAAAAGTACAATAGGCATGACATAATCCACAGTTGTAACTTTCCTTGCAGTGGAAGCTACAAGCACAATAGGTATGACATGACCCACAGTTGTAACTTTCATTGCAATGGAAGCTACAAGTACAATAGGTATAACATGACCCACAGTTGTAACTTTCATGGATATGGAAGCTACGAGTACAATAGGCATGACAAAATCCACAGTTGTAGCTTTCATTGCAATGGAAACTACGAGTACGATAGGTATGACATGACCCATAGTTGTAACTTTCATTGCAGTGCAAACTACCAGTACAATAGGTATCACATGACCCACAGTTGTAACTTTCATTGCAAAGGAAGCTAGAAGTACAATAGGTATGACATAATCCACAGTTGTAGAATTCATTGCGATGGAAGCTACAAGTACAATAGGTATGACATAATCCGCAGTTGTAACTTTCATGGCAATGGAAGCTAAAAGTACAATAGGCATGACATAATCCACAGTTGTAACTTTCCTTGCAGTGGAAGCTACAAGCACAATAGGTATGACATGACCCACAGTTGTAACTTTCATTGCAATGGAAGCTACAAGTACAATAGGTATAACATGACCCACAGTTGTAACTTTCATGGATATGGAAGCTACGAGTACAATAGGCATGACATAATCCACAGTTGTAGCTTTCATTGCAATGGAAACTACGAGTACGATAGGTATGACATGACCCATAGTTGTAACTTTCATTGCAAGGGAACCTACAAGTACAATAGGTATGACATAATCCGCAGTTGTAACTTTCATGGCAATGGAAGCTAAAAGTACAATAGGCATGACATAATCCACAGTTGTAACTTTCCTTGCAGTGGAAGCTACAAGCACAATAGGTATGACATGACCCACAGTTGTAACTTTCATTGCAATGGAAGCTACAAGTACAATAGGTATAACATGACCCACAGTTGTAACTTTCATGGATATGGAAGCTACGAGTACAATAGGCATGACATAATCCACAGTTGTAGCTTTCATTGCAATGGAAACTACGAGTACGATAGGTATGACATGACCCATAGTTGTAACTTTCATTGCAGTGCAAACTACCAGTACAATAGGTATCACATGACCCACAGTTGTAACTTTCATTGCAAAGGAAGCTACAAGTACAATAGGTATGACATAATCCACAGTTGTAAAATTCATTGCGATGGAAGCTACAAGTACAATAGGTATGACATAATCCAAAGTTGTAAAATACATTGCAATGGAAGCTACAGGTACAATAGGTATGACATGTCCCACGGTTGTAACTTTCATCGCGATGGAAGCTACAAGTACAATAGGTATGACATGAACCACAGTTGTTACTTACAATCAGTGGAGGCTAGAAGTACAATAGGTATGACATTATCCACGGTTGCAGATCTCGTTGCACTGGAAGCTACAAGTACAATAGGTATGGCATGACCAACAGTTGTAACCTTCATTGCATTGAACGCCACGAGTATGATAGGTATGACAAGAACAACAGTTGTAACTTTCATTGCAATGGACGCCACGAGTACTATAGGTATGATATGACCCACAGTTGTTTCTTTTTTTGCAATGGAAACTACAAGTACAATAGGTATGACATAATCCACAGTTGTAGCTTTCATTGAAACGAAAACTACGAGTACAATAGGTGCGACATGATCCACAGTTGTAGCTTTCAATGAAATGCAAACTACAAGTACGATAGGTATGACATAATCCACAGTTGTAGGATTCATCGCAACGGAAGCTACAAGTACAATAGGTATGACATGACCCACAGTTGTAATTTTCATTGCAATTGAAGCTGCAAGTACAATAGGTATGACATGACCCACAAATGTTACTTACATTGCAGTAGAAGCTAGAAGTACAATAGGTATCACATGATCCACAGTTGCAGCTTTCATTCCAGTAGAAGCTACGAGTACAATATGTATGACATGACCCACAGTTGTAACTTTCATTGCAATAGAAACAAGGAGTACAATAGGTATGACATGACCAATGGTTGTAACTTTCATCACAAAGGAAGTTACAAAAACAATAGGTACGACATGATCCACAGTTGTAACTTTCAATGCAATGGAAGCTACAAGTACAATAGGTATGACATGACCTACAGTTGTTACTTACATTGCAGTAGAAGCTAGAGGTAGATTATGTATGACATGGTCCACAGTTGCAGCTTTCATTGCTGTAGAAGTTACAAGTACAATATGTAGGACATGACCCACAGTTGTAACTTTCATTGCAATAGAAGCAAGGAGTACAATAGGTATGACATAATCGTCAGTTGTAACTTTCCCTGCAGTGGAAGCTACAAGCACAATAGGTATGACACGACCCACATTTGTAATTTTCATTGCAAAGGAAGCGACAAGTACAATAGGTATGACATGACCCACAGTTGTAACTTTCATTGCAATAGAAGCAAGGAGTACAATAGGTATGACATAATCGTCAGTTGTAACTTTCCTTGCAGTGGAAGCTACAAGCACAATAGGTATGACACGACCCACAGTTGTAATTTTCATTGCAAAGGAAGCGACAAGTACAATAGGTATGACATGACCCACATTTGTAACTTTCATTGCAATGGAATCTACGAGTACAATAGGTATGACATGATCTACAGTTGTAGCCTTCATTGCAATGGAAGCTACGAGTACATTGGGTATGACATGACCCACAGTTGTAGCTTTTTTCGCAATGGAAGCTCCACGTACAATAGGCATGACATGACCCACAGTTGTAGCTTTCATCGCAATGGAAGCTACAAGTAAAATAGGTATGACATGACCCACAGTTGTAACTTTCATTGCAGTGCAAACTACAAGTACAATAGGTATGACATGACCCACAGTTGTAACTTTGATTGCAACAGAACCAACGAGTACAATAGGTATGACATAGTCCACAGTCGTGGAATTCATTGCAATGGAAGGGACTAGTACCATAGGTATGACATGATCTACGGTTATAGCTTTCATTGCGATTGAAGCTACGATTACATTAGGTCTGACACGACCCACAGTTGTAACTTTCATTGCGTTGGAAGCTACAAGTACAATAGGTATCACATGACCCATGGTTGTAACTTTCATCGCAATCGAATTTACAAATACAATAGGTATGACATAATCCACAGTTGTAACTTTCATTGCAGTGCAAACTACAAGTACAATAGATATCACATGACCCACAGTTGTAACTTTCATTGCAAGGGAACCTACAAGTACAATAGGTATGACATAATCCACAGTTGTAACTTTCATGGCAATGGAAGCTACAAGTACAATAGGTATGACATAATCCACAGTTGTAACTTTCATTGAAACGAAAACTACGAGTACAATAGGTGCGACATGATCCACAATTGTAGCTTTCAATGAAATACAAACTACAAGTAGAATACGTATGACATAATCCACAGTAGTAGCTTTCATTGCGATGGAAACTAAGAGTACAATAGATATGACATGACCCACAGTTGTAACTTTCATTGCAGTGCAAACTACAACTACAATAGATATCACATGACCCACAGTTGTAACTTTCATTGCAAGGGAAGCTACAAATACAATAGGTATGACATAATCCACAGTTGTAACTTTCATTGAAACGAAAACTACGAGTACAATACGTGCGACATGATCCACAATTGTAGCTTTCAATGAAATACAAACTACAAGTAGAATAGGTATGACATAATCCACAGTTGTAGCTTTCATTGCAATGGAAACTACGAGTACAATAAATATGACATGACCCACAGTTGTAACTTTCATTGCAGTGCAAACTACAAGTACAATAGGTATGACATGACCCACAGTTGTAACTTTCATTGCAGTGCAAACTACAAGTACAATAGATATCACATGACCCACAGTTGTAACTTTCATTGCAAGGGAACCTACAAGTACAATAGGTATGACATAATCCGCAGTTGTAACTTTCATGGCAATGGAAGCTAAAAGTACAATAGGCATGACACAATCTACAGATGTAACTTTCCTTGCAATGGAAGCTACAGGTACAATAGGTATGACATGTCCCACGGTTGTAACTTTCATCGCGATGGAAGCTACAAGTACAATAGGTATGACATGAACCACAGTTGTTACCTACAATCAGTGGAGGCTAGAAGTACAATAGGTATGACATTATCCACGGTTGCAGATCTCGTTGCACTGGAAGCTACAAGTACAATAGGTATGGCATGACCAACAGTTGTAACCTTCATTGCATTGAACGCCACGAGTATGATAGGTATGACAAAAACAACAGTTGTAACTTTCATTGCAATGGACGCCACGAGTACTATAGGTATGATATGACCCACAGTTGTTTCTTTTTTTGCAATGGAAACTACAAGTACAATAGGTATGACATAATCCACAGTTGTAGCTTTCGTTGAAACGAAAACTACGAGTACAATAGGTACGACATGATCCACAGTTGTAACTTTCAATGCAATGGAAGCTACAAGTACAATAGGTATGACATGACCTACAGTTGTTACTTACATTGCAGTAGAAGCTAGAGGTACATTATGTATGACATGGTCCACAGTTGCAGCTTTCATTGCAGTAGAAGTTACAAGTACAATATGTAGGACATGACCCACAGTTGTAACTTTCATTGCAATAGAAGCAAGGAGTACAATAGGTATGACATAATCGTCAGTTGTAACTTTCCTTGCAGTGGAAGCTACAAGCACAATAGGTATGACACGACCCACATTTGTAATTTTCATTGCAAAGGAAGCGACAAGTACAATAGGTATGACATGACCCACAGTTGTAACTTTCATTGCAATAGAAGCAAGGAGTACAATAGGTATGACATAATCGTCAGTTGTAACTTTCCTTGCAGTGGAAGCTACAAGCACAATAGGTATGACACGACCCACAGTTGTAATTTTCATTGCAAAGGAAGCGACAAGTACAATAGGTATGACATGACCCACATTTGTAACTTTCATTGCAATGGAAGCTACGAGTACAATAGGTATGACATGATCTACAGTTGTAGCCTTCATTGCAATGGAAGCTACGAGTACATTGGGTATGACATGACCCACAGTTGTAGCTTTTTTCGCAATGGAAGCTCCACGTACAATAGGCATGACATGACCCACAGTTGTAGCTTTCATCGCAATGGAAGCTACAAGTAAAATAGGTATGACATAATCCACAGTTGTAGCTTTCATTGCAATGGAAACTACGAGTACAATAGGTATGACATGACCCACAGTTGTAACTTTCATTGCAGTGCAAACTACAAGTACAATAGGTATGACATGACCCACAGTTGTAACTTTGATTGCAACAGAACCAACGAGTACAATAGGTATGACATAGTCCACAGTCGTGGAATTCATTGCAATGGAAGGTACTAGTACCATAGGTATGACATGATCTACGGTTATAGCTTTCATTGCGATTGAAGCTACGATTACATTAGGTCTGACACGACCCACAGTTGTAACTTTCATTGCGTTGGAAGCTACAAGTACAATAGGTATCACATGACCCATGGTTGTAACTTTCATCGCAATCGAATTTACAAATACAATAGGTATGACATAATCCACAGTTGTAACTTTCATTGCAGTGCAAACTACAAGTACAATAGATATCACATGACCCACAGTTGTAACTTTCATTGCAAGGGAACCTACAAGTACAATAGGTATGACATAATCCACAGTTGTAACTTTCATGGCAATGGAAGCTACAAGTACAATAGGTATGACATAATCCACAGTTGTAACTTTCATTGAAACGAAAACTACGAGTACAATAGGTGCGACATGATCCACAATTGTAGCTTTCAATGAAATACAAACAACAAGTAGAATAGGTATGATATAATCCACAGTTGTAGCTTTCATTGCAATGGAAACTAAGAGTACAATAGATATGACATGACCCACAGTTGTAACTTTCATTGCAGTGCAAACTACAACTACAATAGATATCACATGACCCACAGTTGTAACTTTCATTGCAAGGGAAGCTACAAATACAATAGGTATGACATAATCCACAGTTGTAACTTTCATTGAAACGAAAACTACGAGTACAATACTTGCGACATGATCCACAATTGTAGCTTTCAATGAAATACAAACTACAAGTAGAATAGGTATGATATAATCCACAGTTGTAGCTTTCATTGCAATGGAAACTACGAGTACAATAAATATGACATGACCCACAGTTGTAACTTTCATTGCAGTGCAAACTACAAGTACAATAGGTATGACATGACCCACAGTTGTAACTTTCATTGCAGTGCAAACTACAAGTACAATAGATATCACATGACCCACAGTTGTAACTTTCATTGCAAGGGAACCTACAAGTACAATAGGTATGACATAATCCGCAGTTGTAACTTTCATGGCAATGGAAGCTAAAAGTACAATAGGCATGACACAATCCACAGATGTAACTTTCCTTGCAATGGAAGCTACAGGTACAATAGGTATGACATGTCCCACGGTTGTAACTTTCATCGCGATGGAAGCTACAAGTACAATAGGTATGACATGAACCACAGTTGTTACTTACAATCAGTGGAGGCTAGAAGTACAATAGGTATGACATTATCCACGGTTGCAGATCTCGTTGCACTGGAAGCTACAAGTACAATAGGTATGGCATGACCAACAGTTGTAACCTTCATTGCATTGAACGCCACGAGTATGATAGGTATGACAAGAACAACAGTTGTAACTTTCATTGCAATAGAAGCAAGGAGTACAATAGGTATGACATAATCGTCAGTTGTAACTTTCCTTGCAGTGGAAGCTACAAGCACAATAGGTATGACACGACCCACAGTTGTAATTTTCATTGCAAAGGAAGCGACAAGTACAATAGGTATGACATGACCCACATTTGTAGCTTTCATCGCAATGGAAGCTACAAGTAAAATAGGTATGACATAATCCACAGTTGTAGCTTTCATTGCAATGGAAACTACGAGTACAATAGGTATGACATGACCCACAGTTGTAACTTTCATTGCAGTGCAAACTACAAGTACAATAGGTATGACATGACCCACAGTTGTAACTTTGATTGCAACAGAACCAACGAGTACAATAGGTATGACATAGTCCACAGTTGTGGAATTCATTGCAATGGAAGGTACTAGTACCATAGGTATGACATGATCTACGGTTATAGCTTTCATTGCGATTGAAGCTACGATTACATTAGGTCTGACACGACCCACAGTTGTAACTTTCATTGCGTTGGAAGCTACAAGTACAATAGGTATCACATGACCCATGGTTGTAACTTTCATCGCAATCGAATTTACAAATACAATAGGTATGACATAATCCACAGTTGTAACTTTCATTGCAGTGCAAACTACAAGTACAATAGATATCACATGACCCACAGTTGTAACTTTCATTGCAAGGGAACCTACAAGAACAATAGGTATGACATAATCCACAGTTGTAACTTTCATGGCAATGGAAGCTACAAGTACAATAGGTATGACATAATCCACAGTTGTAACTTTCATTGAAACGAAAACTACGAGTACAATAGGTGCGACATGATCCACAATTGTAGCTTTCAATGAAATACAAACTACAAGTAGAATACGTATGACATAATCCACAGTAGTAGCTTCATTGCGATGGAAACTAAGAGTACAATAGATATGACATGACCCACAGTTGTAACTTTCATTGCAGTGCAAACTACAAGTACAATAGATATCACATGACCCACAGTTGTAACTTTCATTGCAAGGGAAGCTACAAATACAATAGGTATGACATAATCCACAGTTGTAACTTTCATTGAAACGAAAACTACGAGTACAATACGTGCGACATGATCCACAATTGTAGCTTTCAATAAAATACAAACTACAAGTAGAATAGGTATGACATAATCCACAGTTGTAGCTTTCATTGCAATGGAAACTACGAGTACAATAAATATGACATGACCCACAGTTGTAACTTTGATTGCAGTGCAAACTACAAGTACAATAGGTATGACATGACCCACAGTTGTAACTTTCATTGCAGTGCAAACTACAAGTGCAATAGATATCACATGACCCACAGTTGTAACTTTCATTGCAAGGGAACCTACAAGTACAATAGGTATGACATAATCCGCAGTTGTAACTTTCATGGCAATGGAAGCTAAAAGTACAATAGGCATGACACAATCCACAGATGTAACTTTCCTTGCAATGGAAGCTACAGGTACAATAGGTATGACATGTCCCATGGTTGTAACTTTCATCGCGATGGAAGCTACAAGTACAATAGGTATGACATGAACCACAGTTGTTACTTACAATCAGTGGAGGCTAAAAGTACAATAGGTATGACATTATCCACTGTTGCAGATCTCGTTGCACTGGAAGCTACAAGTACAATAGGTATGGCATAATCCGCAGTTGTAACTTTCATGGCAATGGAAGCTAAAAGTACAATAGGCATGACATAATCCACAGTTGTAACTTTCCTTGCAGTGGAAGCTACAAGCACAATAGGTATGACATGACCCACAGTTGTAACTTTCATTGCAATGGAAGCTACAAGTACAATAGGTATAACATGACCCACAGTTGTAACTTTCATGGATATGGAAGCTACGAGTACAATAGGCATGACAAAATCCACAGTTGTAGCTTTCATTGCAATGGAAACTACGAGTACGATAGGTATGACATGACCCATAGTTGTAACTTTCATTGCAGTGCAAACTACCAGTACAATAGGTATCACATGACCCACAGTTGTAACTTTCATTGCAAAGGAAGCTAGAAGTACAATAGGTATGACATAATCCACAGTTGTAGAATTCATTGCGATGGAAGCTACAAGTACAATAGGTATGACATAATCCGCAGTTGTAACTTTCATGGCAATGGAAGCTAAAAGTACAATAGGCATGACATAATCCACAGTTGTAACTTTCCTTGCAGTGGAAGCTACAAGCACAATAGGTATGACATGACCCACAGTTGTAACTTTCATTGCAATGGAAGCTACAAGTACAATAGGTATAACATGACCCACAGTTGTAACTTTCATGGATATGGAAGCTACGAGTACAATAGGCATGACATAATCCACAGTTGTAGCTTTCATTGCAATGGAAACTACGAGTACGATAGGTATGACATGACCCATAGTTGTAACTTTCATTGCAAGGGAACCTACAAGTACAATAGGTATGACATAATCCGCAGTTGTAACTTTCATGGCAATGGAAGCTAAAAGTACAATAGGCATGACATAATCCACAGTTGTAACTTTCCTTGCAGTGGAAGCTACAAGCACAATAGGTATGACATGACCCACAGTTGTAACTTTCATTGCAATGGAAGCTACAAGTACAATAGGTATAACATGACCCACAGTTGTAACTTTCATGGATATGGAAGCTACGAGTACAATAGGCATGACATAATCCACAGTTGTAGCTTTCATTGCAATGGAAACTACGAGTACGATAGGTATGACATGACCCATAGTTGTAACTTTCATTGCAGTGCAAACTACCAGTACAATAGGTATCACATGACCCACAGTTGTAACTTTCATTGCAAAGGAAGCTACAAGTACAATAGGTATGACATAATCCACAGTTGTAAAATTCATTGCGATGGAAGCTACAAGTACAATAGGTATGACATAATCCAAAGTTGTAAAATACATTGCAATGGAAGCTACAGGTACAATAGGTATGACATGTCCCACGGTTGTAACTTTCATCGCGATGGAAGCTACAAGTACAATAGGTATGACATGAACCACAGTTGTTACTTACAATCAGTGGAGGCTAGAAGTACAATAGGTATGACATTATCCACGGTTGCAGATCTCGTTGCACTGGAAGCTACAAGTACAATAGGTATGGCATGACCAACAGTTGTAACCTTCATTGCATTGAACGCCACGAGTATGATAGGTATGACAAGAACAACAGTTGTAACTTTCATTGCAATGGACGCCACGAGTACTATAGGTATGATATGACCCACAGTTGTTTCTTTTTTTGCAATGGAAACTACAAGTACAATAGGTATGACATAATCCACAGTTGTAGCTTTCATTGAAACGAAAACTACGAGTACAATAGGTGCGACATGATCCACAGTTGTAGCTTTCAATGAAATGCAAACTACAAGTACGATAGGTATGACATAATCCACAGTTGTAGGATTCATCGCAACGGAAGCTACAAGTACAATAGGTATGACATGACCCACAGTTGTAATTTTCATTGCAATTGAAGCTGCAAGTACAATAGGTATGACATGACCCACAAATGTTACTTACATTGCAGTAGAAGCTAGAAGTACAATAGGTATCACATGATCCACAGTTGCAGCTTTCATTCCAGTAGAAGCTACGAGTACAATATGTATGACATGACCCACAGTTGTAACTTTCATTGCAATAGAAACAAGGAGTACAATAGGTATGACATGACCAATGGTTGTAACTTTCATCACAAAGGAAGTTACAAAAACAATAGGTACGACATGATCCACAGTTGTAACTTTCAATGCAATGGAAGCTACAAGTACAATAGGTATGACATGACCTACAGTTGTTACTTACATTGCAGTAGAAGCTAGAGGTAGATTATGTATGACATGGTCCACAGTTGCAGCTTTCATTGCTGTAGAAGTTACAAGTACAATATGTAGGACATGACCCACAGTTGTAACTTTCATTGCAATAGAAGCAAGGAGTACAATAGGTATGACATAATCGTCAGTTGTAACTTTCCCTGCAGTGGAAGCTACAAGCACAATAGGTATGACACGACCCACATTTGTAATTTTCATTGCAAAGGAAGCGACAAGTACAATAGGTATGACATGACCCACAGTTGTAACTTTCATTGCAATAGAAGCAAGGAGTACAATAGGTATGACATAATCGTCAGTTGTAACTTTCCTTGCAGTGGAAGCTACAAGCACAATAGGTATGACACGACCCACAGTTGTAATTTTCATTGCAAAGGAAGCGACAAGTACAATAGGTATGACATGACCCACATTTGTAACTTTCATTGCAATGGAAGCTACGAGTACAATAGGTATGACATGATCTACAGTTGTAGCCTTCATTGCAATGGAAGCTACGAGTACATTGGGTATGACATGACCCACAGTTGTAGCTTTTTTCGCAATGGAAGCTCCACGTACAATAGGCATGACATGACCCACAGTTGTAGCTTTCATCGCAATGGAAGCTACAAGTAAAATAGGTATGACATGACCCACAGTTGTAACTTTCATTGCAGTGCAAACTACAAGTACAATAGGTATGACATGACCCACAGTTGTAACTTTGATTGCAACAGAACCAACGAGTACAATAGGTATGACATAGTCCACAGTCGTGGAATTCATTGCAATGGAAGGGACTAGTACCATAGGTATGACATGATCTACGGTTATAGCTTTCATTGCGATTGAAGCTACGATTACATTAGGTCTGACACGACCCACAGTTGTAACTTTCATTGCGTTGGAAGCTACAAGTACAATAGGTATCACATGACCCATGGTTGTAACTTTCATCGCAATCGAATTTACAAATACAATAGGTATGACATAATCCACAGTTGTAACTTTCATTGCAGTGCAAACTACAAGTACAATAGATATCACATGACCCACAGTTGTAACTTTCATTGCAAGGGAACCTACAAGTACAATAGGTATGACATAATCCACAGTTGTAACTTTCATGGCAATGGAAGCTACAAGTACAATAGGTATGACATAATCCACAGTTGTAACTTTCATTGAAACGAAAACTACGAGTACAATAGGTGCGACATGATCCACAATTGTAGCTTTCAATGAAATACAAACTACAAGTAGAATACGTATGACATAATCCACAGTAGTAGCTTTCATTGCGATGGAAACTAAGAGTACAATAGATATGACATGACCCACAGTTGTAACTTTCATTGCAGTGCAAACTACAACTACAATAGATATCACATGACCCACAGTTGTAACTTTCATTGCAAGGGAAGCTACAAATACAATAGGTATGACATAATCCACAGTTGTAACTTTCATTGAAACGAAAACTACGAGTACAATACGTGCGACATGATCCACAATTGTAGCTTTCAATGAAATACAAACTACAAGTAGAATAGGTATGACATAATCCACAGTTGTAGCTTTCATTGCAATGGAAACTACGAGTATAATAAATATAACATGACCCACAGTTGTAACTTTCATTGCAGTGCAAACTACAAGTACAATAGGTATGACATGACCCACAGTTGTAACTTTCATTGCAGTGCAAACTACAAGTACAATAGATATCACATGACCCACAGTTGTAACTTTCATTGCAAGGGAACCTACAAGTACAATAGGTATGACATAATCCGCAGTTGTAACTTTCATGGCAATGGAAGCTAAAAGTACAATAGGCATGACACAATCTACAGATGTAACTTTCCTTGCAATGGAAGCTACAGGTACAATAGGTATGACATGTCCCACGGTTGTAACTTTCATCGCGATGGAAGCTACAAGTACAATAGGTATGACATGAATCACAGTTGTTACTTACAATCAGTGGAGGCTAGAAGTACAATAGGTATGACATTATCCACGGTTGCAGATCTCGTTGCACTGGAAGCTACAAGTACAATAGGTATGGCATGACCAACAGTTGTAACCTTCATTGCATTGAACGCCACGAGTATGATAGGTATGACAAAAACAACAGTTGTAACTTTCATTGCAATGGACGCCACGAGTACTATAGGTATGATATGACCCACAGTTGTTTCTTTTTTTGCAATGGAAACTACAAGTACAATAGGTATGACGTAATCCACAGTTGTAGCTTTCGTTGAAACGAAAACTACGAGTACAATAGGTACGACATGATCCACAGTTGTAACTTTCAATGCAATGGAAGCTACAAGTACAATAGGTATGACATGACCTACAGTTGTTACTTACATTGCAGTAGAAGCTAGAGGTACATTATGTATGACATGGTCCACAGTTGCAGCTTTCATTGCAGTAGAAGTTACAAGTACAATATGTAGGACATGACCCACAGTTGTAACTTTCATTGCAATAGAAGCAAGGAGTACAATAGGTATGACATAATCGTCAGTTGTAACTTTCCTTGCAGTGGAAGCTACAAGCACAATAGGTATGACACGACCCACATTTGTAATTTTCATTGCAAAGGAAGCTAGAAGTACAATAGGTATGACATAATCCACAGTTGTAGAATTCATTGCGATGGAAGCTACAAGTACAATAGGTATGACATAATCCGCAGTTGTAACTTTCATGGCAATGGAAGCTAAAAGTACAATAGGCATGACATAATCCACAGTTGTAACTTTCCTTGCAGTGGAAGCTACAAGCACAATAGGTATGACATGACCCACAGTTGTAACTTTCATTGCAATGGAAGCTACAAGTACAATAGGTATAACATGACCCACAGTTGTAACTTTCATGGATATGGAAGCTACGAGTACAATAGGCATGACATAATCCACAGTTGTAGCTTTCATTGCAATGGAAACTACGAGTACGATAGGTATGACATGACCCATAGTTGTAACTTTCATTGCAAGGGAACCTACAAGTACAATAGGTATGACATAATCCGCAGTTGTAACTTTCATGGCAATGGAAGCTAAAAGTACAATAGGCATGACATAATCCACAGTTGTAACTTTCCTTGCAGTGGAAGCTACAAGCACAATAGGTATGACATGACCCACAGTTGTAACTTTCATTGCAATGGAAGCTACAAGTACAATAGGTATAACATGACCCACAGTTGTAACTTTCATGGATATGGAAGCTACGAGTACAATAGGCATGACATAATCCACAGTTGTAGCTTTCATTGCAATGGAAACTACGAGTACGATAGGTATGACATGACCCATAGTTGTAACTTTCATTGCAGTGCAAACTACCAGTACAATAGGTATCACATGACCCACAGTTGTAACTTTCATTGCAAAGGAAGCTACAAGTACAATAGGTATGACATAATCCACAGTTGTAAAATTCATTGCGATGGAAGCTACAAGTACAATAGGTATGACATAATCCAAAGTTGTAAAATACATTGCAATGGAAGCAACAGGTACAATAGGTATGACATGTCCCACGGTTGTAACTTTCATCGCGATGGAAGCTACAAGTACAATAGGTATGACATGAACCACAGTTGTTACTTACAATCAGTGGAGGCTAGAAGTACAATAGGTATGACATTATCCACGGTTGCAGATCTCGTTGCACTGGAAGCTACAAGTACAATAGGTATGGCATGACCAACAGTTGTAACCTTCATTGCATTGAACGCCACGAGTATGATAGGTATGACAAGAACAACAGTTGTAACTTTCATTGCAATGGACGCCACGAGTACTATAGGTATGATATGACCCACAGTTGTTTCTTTTTTTGCAATGGAAACTACAAGTACAATAGGTATGACATAATCCACAGTTGTAGCTTTCATTGAAACGAAAACTACGAGTACAATAGGTGCGACATGATCCACAGTTGTAGCTTTCAATGAAATGCAAACTACAAGTACGATAGGTATGACATAATCCACAGTTGTAGGATTCATCGCAACGGAAGCTACAAGTACAATAGGTATGACATGACCCACAGTTGTAATTTTCATTGCAATTGAAGCTGCAAGTACAATAGGTATGACATGACCCACAAATGTTACTTACATTGCAGTAGAAGCTAGAAGTACAATAGGTATCACATGATCCACAGTTGCAGCTTTCATTCCAGTAGAAGCTACGAGTACAATATGTATGACATGACCCACAGTTGTAACTTTCATTGCAATAGAAACAAGGAGTACAATAGGTATGACATGACCAATGGTTGTAACTTTCATCACAAAGGAAGTTACAAAAACAATAGGTACGACATGATCCACAGTTGTAACTTTCAATGCAATGGAAGCTACAAGTACAATAGGTATGACATGACCTACAGTTGTTACTTACATTGCAGTAGAAGCTAGAGGTAGATTATGTATGACATGGTCCACAGTTGCAGCTTTCATTGCTGTAGAAGTTACAAGTACAATATGTAGGACATGACCCACAGTTGTAACTTTCATTGCAATAGAAGCAAGGAGTACAATAGGTATGACATAATCGTCAGTTGTAACTTTCCCTGCAGTGGAAGCTACAAGCACAATAGGTATGACACGACCCACATTTGTAATTTTCATTGCAAAGGAAGCGACAAGTACAATAGGTATGACATGACCCACAGTTGTAACTTTCATTGCAATAGAAGCAAGAAGTACAATAGGTATGACATAATCGTCAGTTGTAACTTTCCTTGCAGTGGAAGCTACAAGCACAATAGGTATGACACGACCCACAGTTGTAATTTTCATTGCAAAGGAAGCGACAAGTACAATAGGTATGACATGACCCACATTTGTAACTTTCATTGCAATGGAAGCTACGAGTACAATAGGTATGACATGATCTACAGTTGTAGCCTTCATTGCAATGGAAGCTACGAGTACATTGGGTATGACATGACCCACAGTTGTAGCTTTTTTCGCAATGGAAGCTCCACGTACAATAGGCATGACATGACCCACAGTTGTAGCTTTCATCGCAATGGAAGCTACAAGTAAAATAGGTATGACATGACCCACAGTTGTAACTTTCATGGATATGGAAGCTACGAGTACAATAGGCATGACATAATCCACAGTTGTAGCTTTCATTGCAATGGAAACTACGAGTACGATAGGTATGACATGACCCATAGTTGTAACTTTCATTGCAAGGGAACCTACAAGTACAATAGGTATGACATAATCCGCAGTTGTAACTTTCATGGCAATGGAAGCTAAAAGTACAATAGGCATGACATAATCCACAGTTGTAACTTTCCTTGCAGTGGAAGCTACAAGCGCAATAGGTATGACATGACCCACAGTTGTAACTTTCATTGCAATGGAAGCTACAAGTACAATAGGTATAACATGACCCACAGTTGTAACTTTCATGGATATGGAAGCTACGAGTACAATAGGCATGACATAATCCACAGTTGTAGCTTTCATTGCAATGGAAACTACGAGTACGATAGGTATGACATGACCCATAGTTGTAACTTTCATTGCAGTGCAAACTACCAGTACAATAGGTATCACATGACCCACAGTTGTAACTTTCATTGCAAAGGAAGCTACAAGTACAATAGGTATGACATAATCCACAGTTGTAAAATTCATTGCGATGGAAGCTACAAGTACAATAGGTATGACATAATCCAAAGTTGTAAAATACATTGCAATGGAAGCTACAGGTACAATAGGTATGACATGTCCCACGGTTGTAACTTTCATCGCGATGGAAGCTACAAGTACAATAGGTATGACATGAACCACAGTTGTTACTTACAATCAGTGGAGGCTAGAAGTACAATAGGTATGACATTATCCACGGTTGCAGATCTCGTTGCACTGGAAGCTACAAGTACAATAGGTATGGCATGACCAACAGTTGTAACCTTCATTGCATTGAACGCCACGAGTATGATAGGTATGACAAGAACAACAGTTGTAACTTTCATTGCAATGGACGCCACGAGTACTATAGGTATGATATGACCCACAGTTGTTTCTTTTTTTGCAATGGAAACTACAAGTACAATAGGTATGACATAATCCACAGTTGTAGCTTTCATTGAAACGAAAACTACGAGTACAATAGGTGCGACATGATCCACAGTTGTAGCTTTCAATGAAATGCAAACTACAAGTACGATAGGTATGACATAATCCACAGTTGTAGGATTCATCGCAACGGAAGCTACAAGTACAATAGGTATGACATGACCCACAGTTGTAATTTTCATTGCAATTGAAGCTGCAAGTACAATAGGTATGACATGACCCACAAATGTTACTTACATTGCAGTAGAAGCTAGAAGTACAATAGGTATCACATGATCCACAGTTGCAGCTTTCATTCCAGTAGAAGCTACGAGTACAATATGTATGACATGACCCACAGTTGTAACTTTCATTGCAATAGAAACAAGGAGTACAATAGGTATGACATGACCAATGGTTGTAACTTTCATCACAAAGGAAGTTACAAAAACAATAGGTACGACATGATCCACAGTTGTAACTTTCAATGCAATGGAAGCTACAAGTACAATAGGTATGACATGACCTACAGTTGTTACTTACATTGCAGTAGAAGCTAGAGGTAGATTATGTATGACATGGTCCACAGTTGCAGCTTTCATTGCTGTAGAAGTTACAAGTACAATATGTAGGACATGACCCACAGTTGTAACTTTCATTGCAATAGAAGCAAGGAGTACAATAGGTATGACATAATCGTCAGTTGTAACTTTCCCTGCAGTGGAAGCTACAAGCACAATAGGTATGACACGACCCACATTTGTAATTTTCATTGCAAAGGAAGCGACAAGTACAATAGGTATGACATGACCCACAGTTGTAACTTTCATTGCAATAGAAGCAAGGAGTACAATAGGTATGACATAATCGTCAGTTGTAACTTTCCTTGCAGTGGAAGCTACAAGCACAATAGGTATGACACGACCCACAGTTGTAATTTTCATTGCAAAGGAAGCGACAAGTACAATAGGTATGACATGACCCACATTTGTAACTTTCATTGCAATGGAAGCTACGAGTACAATAGGTATGACATGATCTACAGTTGTAGCCTTCATTGCAATGGAAGCTACGAGTACATTGGGTATGACATGACCCACAGTTGTAGCTTTTTTCGCAATGGAAGCTCCACGTACAATAGGCATGACATGACCCACAGTTGTAGCTTTCATCGCAATGGAAGCTACAAGTAAAATAGGTATGACATGACCCACAGTTGTAACTTTCATTGCAGTGCAAACTACAAGTACAATAGGTATGACATGACCCACAGTTGTAACTTTGATTGCAACAGAACCAACGAGTACAATAGGTATGACATAGTCCACAGTCGTGGAATTCATTGCAATGGAAGGGACTAGTACCATAGGTATGACATGATCTACGGTTATAGCTTTCATTGCGATTGAAGCTACGATTACATTAGGTCTGACACGACCCACAGTTGTAACTTTCATTGCGTTGGAAGCTACAAGTACAATAGGTATCACATGACCCATGGTTGTAACTTTCATCGCAATCGAATTTACAAATACAATAGGTATGACATAATCCACAGTTGTAACTTTCATTGCAGTGCAAACTACAAGTACAATAGATATCACATGACCCACAGTTGTAACTTTCATTGCAAGGGAACCTACAAGTACAATAGGTATGACATAATCCACAGTTGTAACTTTCATGGCAATGGAAGCTACAAGTACAATAGGTATGACATAATCCACAGTTGTAACTTTCATTGAAACGAAAACTACGAGTACAATAGGTGCGACATGATCCACAATTGTAGCTTTCAATGAAATACAAACTACAAGTAGAATACGTATGACATAATCCACAGTAGTAGCTTTCATTGCGATGGAAACTAAGAGTACAATAGATATGACATGACCCACAGTTGTAACTTTCATTGCAGTGCAAACTACAACTACAATAGATATCACATGACCCACAGTTGTAACTTTCATTGCAAGGGAAGCTACAAATACAATAGGTATGACATAATCCACAGTTGTAACTTTCATTGAAACGAAAACTACGAGTACAATACGTGCGACATGATCCACAATTGTAGCTTTCAATGAAATACAAACTACAAGTAGAATAGGTATGACATAATCCACAGTTGTAGCTTTCATTGCAATGGAAACTACGAGTACAATAAATATAACATGACCCACAGTTGTAACTTTCATTGCAGTGCAAACTACAAGTACAATAGGTATGACATGACCCACAGTTGTAACTTTCATTGCAGTGCAAACTACAAGTACAATAGATATCACATGACCCACAGTTGTAACTTTCATTGCAAGGGAACCTACAAGTACAATAGGTATGACATAATCCGCAGTTGTAACTTTCATGGCAATGGAAGCTAAAAGTACAATAGGCATGACACAATCTACAGATGTAACTTTCCTTGCAATGGAAGCTACAGGTACAATAGGTATGACATGTCCCACGGTTGTAACTTTCATCGCGATGGAAGCTACAAGTACAATAGGTATGACATGAATCACAGTTGTTACTTACAATCAGTGGAGGCTAGAAGTACAATAGGTATGACATTATCCACGGTTGCAGATCTCGTTGCACTGGAAGCTACAAGTACAATAGGTATGGCATGACCAACAGTTGTAACCTTCATTGCATTGAACGCCACGAGTATGATAGGTATGACAAAAACAACAGTTGTAACTTTCATTGCAATGGACGCCACGAGTACTATAGGTATGATATGACCCACAGTTGTTTCTTTTTTTGCAATGGAAACTACAAGTACAATAGGTATGACATAATCCACAGTTGTAGCTTTCGTTGAAACGAAAACTACGAGTACAATAGGTACGACATGATCCACAGTTGTAACTTTCAATGCAATGGAAGCTACAAGTACAATAGGTATGACATGACCTACAGTTGTTACTTACATTGCAGTAGAAGCTAGAGGTACATTATGTATGACATGGTCCACAGTTGCAGCTTTCATTGCAGTAGAAGTTACAAGTACAATATGTAGGACATGACCCACAGTTGTAACTTTCATTGCAATAGAAGCAAGGAGTACAATAGGTATGACATAATCGTCAGTTGTAACTTTCCTTGCAGTGGAAGCTACAAGCACAATAGGTATGACACGACCCACATTTGTAATTTTCATTGCAAAGGAAGCGACAAGTACAATAGGTATGACATGACCCACAGTTGTAACTTTCATTGCAATAGAAGCAAGGAGTACAATAGGTATGACATAATCGTCAGTTGTAACTTTCCTTGCAGTGGAAGCTACAAGCACAATAGGTATGACACGACCCACAGTTGTAATTTTCATTGCAAAGGAAGCGACAAGTACAATAGGTATGACATGACCCACATTTGTAACTTTCATTGCAATGGAAGCTACGAGTACAATAGGTATGACATGATCTACAGTTGTAGCCTTCATTGCAATGGAAGCTACGAGTACATTGGGTATGACATGACCCACAGTTGTAGCTTTTTTCGCAATGGAAGCTCCACGTACAATAGGCATGACATGACCCACAGTTGTAGCTTTCATCGCAATGGAAGCTACAAGTAAAATAGGTATGACATAATCCACAGTTGTAGCTTTCATTGCAATGGAAACTACGAGTACAATAGGTATGACATGACCCACAGTTGTAACTTTCATTGCAGTGCAAACTACAAGTACAATAGGTATGACATGACCCACAGTTGTAACTTTGATTGCAACAGAACCAACGAGTACAATAGGTATGACATAGTCCACAGTCGTGGAATTCATTGCAATGGAAGGTACTAGTACCATAGGTATGACATGATCTACGGTTATAGCTTTCATTGCGATTGAAGCTACGATTACATTAGGTCTGACACGACCCACAGTTGTAACTTTCATTGCGTTGGAAGCTACAAGTACAATAGGTATCACATGACCCATGGTTGTAACTTTCATCGCAATCGAATTTACAAATACAATAGGTATGACATAATCCACAGTTGTAACTTTCATTGCAGTGCAAACTACAAGTACAATAGATATCACATGACCCACAGTTGTAACTTTCATTGCAAGGGAACCTACAAGTACAATAGGTATGACATAATCCACAGTTGTAACTTTCATGGCAATGGAAGCTACAAGTACAATAGGTATGACATAATCCACAGTTGTAACTTTCATTGAAACGAAAACTACGAGTACAATAGGTGCGACATGATCCACAATTGTAGCTTTCAATGAAATACAAACTACAAGTAGAATAGGTATGATATAATCCACAGTTGTAGCTTTCATTGCAATGGAAACTAAGAGTACAATAGATATGACATGACCCACAGTTGTAACTTTCATTGCAGTGCAAACTACAACTACAATCGATATCACATGACCCACAGTTGTAACTTTCATTGCAAGGGAAGCTACAAATACAATAGGTATGACATAATCCACAGTTGTAACTTTCATTGAAACGAAAACTACGAGTACAATACTTGCGACATGATCCACAATTGTAGCTTTCAATGAAATACAAACTACAAGTAGAATAGGTATGATATAATCCACAGTTGTAGCTTTCATTGCAATGGAAACTACGAGTACAATAAATATGACATGACCCACAGTTGTAACTTTCATTGCAGTGCAAACTACAAGTACAATAGGTATGACATGACCCACAGTTGTAACTTTCATTGCAGTGCAAACTACAAGTACAATAGATATCACATGACCCACAGTTGTAACTTTCATTGCAAGGGAACCTACAAGTACAATAGGTATGACATAATCCGCAGTTGTAACTTTCATGGCAATGGAAGCTAAAAGTACAATAGGCATGACACAATCCACAGATGTAACTTTCCTTGCAATGGAAGCTACAGGTACAATAGGTATGACATGTCCCACGGTTGTAACTTTCATCGCGATGGAAGCTACAAGTACAATAGGTATGACATGAACCACAGTTGTTACTTACAATCAGTGGAGGCTAGAAGTACAATAGGTATGACATTATCCACGGTTGCAGATCTCGTTGCACTGGAAGCTACAAGTACAATAGGTATGGCATGACCAACAGTTGTAACCTTCATTGCATTGAACGCCACGAGTATGATAGGTATGACAAGAACAACAGTTGTAACTTTCATTGCAATAGAAGCAAGGAGTACAATAGGTATGACATAATCGTCAGTTGTAACTTTCCTTGCAGTGGAAGCTACAAGCACAATAGGTATGACACGACCCACAGTTGTAATTTTCATTGCAAAGGAAGCGACAAGTACAATAGGTATGACATGACCCACAGTTGTAACTTTCATTGCAATAGAAACAAGGAGTACAATAGGTATGACATAATTGTCAGTTGTAACTTTCCTTGCAGTAGAAGCTACAAGCACAATAGGTATGACACGACCCACAGTTGTAATTTTCATTGCAAAGGAAGCGACAAGTACAATAGGTATGACATGACCCACATTTGTAACTTTCATTGCAATGGAAGCTACGAGTACAATAGTTATGACATGATCTACAGTTGTAGCCTTCATTGCAATGGAAGCTACGAGTACATTGGGTATGACATGACCCACAGTTGTAGCTTTTTTCGCAATGGAAGCTCCACGTACAATAGGCATGACATGACCCACAGTTGTAGCTTTCATCGCAATGGAAGCTACAAGTAGAATAGGTATGACATAATCCACAGTTGTAGCTTTCATTGCAATGGAAACTACGAGTACAATAGGTATGACATGACCCACAGTTGTAACTTTCATTGCAGTGCAAACTACAAGTACAATAGGTATGACATAATCCACAATTGTAGCTTTCATTGAAACGAAAACTACGAGTACAATAGGTGCGACATGATCCACAGTTGTAGCTTTCATTGCAATGGAAACTACGAGTACGATAGGTATGACATGACCCATAGTTGTAACTTTCATTGCAAGGGAACCTAAAAGTACAATAGGTATGACATAATCCGCAGTTGTAACTTTCATGGCAATGGAAGCTAAAAGTACAATAGGCATGACATAATCCACAGGCATAACTTTCCTAGCAGTGGAAGCTACAAGCACAAATTATAGGTATGACATGACCCACAGTTGTAACTTTCATTGCAATGGAATCAACAAGTACAATAGGTATGACATGACCCACAGTTGTAACTTTCATGGCAATGGAAGCTACGAGTACAATAGGCATGACATAATCCACAGTTGTAGCTTTCATTGCAATGGAAACTACGAGTACGATAGGTATGACATGACCCATAGTTGTAACTTTCATTGCAGTGCAAACTACCAGTACAATAGGTATGACATGACCCATAGTTGTAACTTTCATTGCAGTGCAAACTACCAGTACAATAGGTATCACATGACCCACAGTTGTAACTTTCATTGCAAAGGAAGCTAGAAGTACAATAGGTATGACATAATCCACAGTTGTAGAATTCATTGCGATGGAAGCTACAAGTACAATAGGTATGACATAATCCGCAGTTGTAACTTTCATGGCAATGGAAGCTAAAAGTACAATAGGCATGACATAATCCACAGTTGTAACTTTCCTTGCAGTGGAAGCTACAAGCACAATAGGTATGACATGACCCACAGTTGTAACTTTCATTGCAATGGAAGCTACAAGTACAATAGGTATAACATGACCCACAGTTGTAACTTTCATGGATATGGAAGCTACGAGTACAATAGGCATGACATAATCCACAGTTGTAGCTTTCATTGCAATGGAAACTACGAGTACGATAGGTATGACATGACCCATAGTTGTAACTTTCATTGCAAGGGAACCTACAAGTACAATAGGTATGACATAATCCGCAGTTGTAACTTTCATGGCAATGGAAGCTAAAAGTACAATAGGCATGACATAATCCACAGTTGTAACTTTCCTTGCAGTGGAAGCTACAAGCACAATAGGTATGACATGACCCACAGTTGTAACTTTCATTGCAATGGAAGCTACAAGTACAATAGGTATAACATGACCCACAGTTGTAACTTTCATGGATATGGAAGCTACGAGTACAATAGGCATGACATAATCCACAGTTGTAGCTTTCATTGCAATGGAAACTACGAGTACGATAGGTATGACATGACCCATAGTTGTAACTTTCATTGCAGTGCAAACTACCAGTACAATAGGTATCACATGACCCACAGTTGTAACTTTCATTGCAAAGGAAGCTACAAGTACAATAGGTATGACATAATCCACAGTTGTAAAATTCATTGCGATGGAAGCTACAAGTACAATAGGTATGACATAATCCAAAGTTGTAAAATACATTGCAATGGAAGCTACAGGTACAATAGGTATGACATGTCCCACGGTTGTAACTTTCATCGCGATGGAAGCTACAAGTACAATAGGTATGACATGAACCACAGTTGTTACTTACAATCAGTGGAGGCTAGAAGTACAATAGGTATGACATTATCCACGGTTGCAGATCTCGTTGCACTGGAAGCTACAAGTACAATAGGTATGGCATGACCAACAGTTGTAACCTTCATTGCATTGAACGCCACGAGTATGATAGGTATGACAAGAACAACAGTTGTAACTTTCATTGCAATGGACGCCACGAGTACTATAGGTATGATATGACCCACAGTTGTTTCTTTTTTTGCAATGGAAACTACAAGTACAATAGGTATGACATAATCCACAGTTGTAGCTTTCATTGAAACGAAAACTACGAGTACAATAGGTGCGACATGATCCACAGTTGTAGCTTTCAATGAAATGCAAACTACAAGTACGATAGGTATGACATAATCCACAGTTGTAGGATTCATCGCAACGGAAGCTACAAGTACAATAGGTATGACATGACCCACAGTTGTAATTTTCATTGCAATTGAAGCTGCAAGTACAATAGGTATGACATGACCCACAAATGTTACTTACATTGCAGTAGAAGCTAGAAGTACAATAGGTATCACATGATCCACAGTTGCAGCTTTCATTCCAGTAGAAGCTACGAGTACAATATGTATGACATGACCCACAGTTGTAACTTTCATTGCAATAGAAACAAGGAGTACAATAGGTATGACATGACCAATGGTTGTAACTTTCATCACAAAGGAAGTTACAAAAACAATAGGTACGACATGATCCACAGTTGTAACTTTCAATGCAATGGAAGCTACAAGTACAATAGGTATGACATGACCTACAGTTGTTACTTACATTGCAGTAGAAGCTAGAGGTAGATTATGTATGACATGGTCCACAGTTGCAGCTTTCATTGCTGTAGAAGTTACAAGTACAATATGTAGGACATGACCCACAGTTGTAACTTTCATTGCAATAGAAGCAAGGAGTACAATAGGTATGACATAATCGTCAGTTGTAACTTTCCCTGCAGTGGAAGCTACAAGCACAATAGGTATGACACGACCCACATTTGTAATTTTCATTGCAAAGGAAGCGACAAGTACAATAGGTATGACATGACCCACAGTTGTAACTTTCATTGCAATAGAAGCAAGGAGTACAATAGGTATGACATAATCGTCAGTTGTAACTTTCCTTGCAGTGGAAGCTACAAGCACAATAGGTATGACACGACCCACAGTTGTAATTTTCATTGCAAAGGAAGCGACAAGTACAATAGGTATGACATGACCCACATTTGTAACTTTCATTGCAATGGAAGCTACGAGTACAATAGGTATGACATGATCTACAGTTGTAGCCTTCATTGCAATGGAAGCTACGAGTACATTGGGTATGACATGACCCACAGTTGTAGCTTTTTTCGCAATGGAAGCTCCACGTACAATAGGCATGACATGACCCACAGTTGTAGCTTTCATCGCAATGGAAGCTACAAGTAAAATAGGTATGACATGACCCACAGTTGTAACTTTCATTGCAGTGCAAACTACAAGTACAATAGGTATGACATGACCCACAGTTGTAACTTTGATTGCAACAGAACCAACGAGTACAATAGGTATGACATAGTCCACAGTCGTGGAATTCATTGCAATGGAAGGGACTAGTACCATAGGTATGACATGATCTACGGTTATAGCTTTCATTGCGATTGAAGCTACGATTACATTAGGTCTGACACGACCCACAGTTGTAACTTTCATTGCGTTGGAAGCTACAAGTACAATAGGTATCACATGACCCATGGCTGTAACTTTCATCGCAATCGAATTTACAAATACAATAGGTATGACATAATCCACAGTTGTAACTTTCATTGCAGTGCAAACTACAAGTACAATAGATATCACATGACCCACAGTTGTAACTTTCATTGCAAGGGAACCTACAAGTACAATAGGTATGACATAATCCACAGTTGTAACTTTCATGGCAATGGAAGCTACAAGTACAATAGGTATGACATAATCCACAGTTGTAACTTTCATTGAAACGAAAACTACGAGTACAATAGGTGCGACATGATCCACAATTGTAGCTTTCAATGAAATACAAACTACAAGTAGAATACGTATGACATAATCCACAGTAGTAGCTTTCATTGCGATGGAAACTAAGAGTACAATAGATATGACATGACCCACAGTTGTAACTTTCATTGCAGTGCAAACTACAACTACAATAGATATCACATGACCCACAGTTGTAACTTTCATTGCAAGGGAAGCTACAAATACAATAGGTATGACATAATCCACAGTTGTAACTTTCATTGAAACGAAAACTACGAGTACAATACGTGCGACATGATCCACAATTGTAGCTTTCAATGAAATACAAACTACAAGTAGAATAGGTATGACATAATCCACAGTTGTAGCTTTCATTGCAATGGAAACTACGAGTACAATAAATATAACATGACCCACAGTTGTAACTTTCATTGCAGTGCAAACTACAAGTACAATAGGTATGACATGACCCACAGTTGTAACTTTCATTGCAGTGCAAACTACAAGTACAATAGATATCACATGACCCACAGTTGTAACTTTCATTGCAAGGGAACCTACAAGTACAATAGGTATGACATAATCCGCAGTTGTAACTTTCATGGCAATGGAAGCTAAAAGTACAATAGGCATGACACAATCTACAGATGTAACTTTCCTTGCAATGGAAGCTACAGGTACAATAGGTATGACATGTCCCACGGTTGTAACTTTCATCGCGATGGAAGCTACAAGTACAATAGGTATGACATGAATCACAGTTGTTACTTACAATCAGTGGAGGCTAGAAGTACAATAGGTATGACATTATCCACGGTTGCAGATCTCGTTGCACTGGAAGCTACAAGTACAATAGGTATGGGATGACCAACAGTTGTAACCTTCATTGCATTGAACGCCACGAGTATGATAGGTATGACAAAAACAACAGTTGTAACTTTCATTGCAATGGACGCCACGAGTACTATAGGTATGATATGACCCACAGTTGTTTCTTTTTTTGCAATGGAAACTACAAGTACAATAGGTATGACATAATCCACAGTTGTAGCTTTCGTTGAAACGAAAACTACGAGTACAATAGGTACGACATGATCCACAGTTGTAACTTTCAATGCAATGGAAGCTACAAGTACAATAGGTATGACATGACCTACAGTTGTTACTTACATTGCAGTAGAAGCTAGAGGTACATTATGTATGACATGGTCCACAGTTGCAGCTTTCATTGCAGTAGAAGTTACAAGTACAATATGTAGGACATGACCCACAGTTGTAACTTTCATTGCAATAGAAGCAAGGAGTACAATAGGTATGACATAATCGTCAGTTGTAACTTTCCTTGCAGTGGAAGCTACAAGCACAATAGGTATGACACGACCCACATTTGTAATTTTCATTGCAAAGGAAGCGACAAGTACAATAGGTATGACATGACCCACAGTTGTAACTTTCATTGCAATAGAAGCAAGGAGTACAATAGGTATGACATAATCGTCAGTTGTAACTTTCCTTGCAGTGGAAGCTACAAGCACAATAGGTATGACACGACCCACAGTTGTAATTTTCATTGCAAAGGAAGCGACAAGTACAATAGGTATGACATGACCCACATTTGTAACTTTCATTGCAATGGAAGCTACGAGTACAATAGGTATGACATGATCTACAGTTGTAGCCTTCATTGCAATGGAAGCTACGAGTACATTGGGTATGACATGACCCACAGTTGTAGCTTTTTTCGCAATGGAAGCTCCACGTACAATAGGCATGACATGACCCACAGTTGTAGCTTTCATCGCAATGGAAGCTACAAGTAAAATAGGTATGACATAATCCACAGTTGTAGCTTTCATTGCAATGGAAACTACGAGTACAATAGGTATGACATGACCCACAGTTGTAACTTTCATTGCAGTGCAAACTACAAGTACAATAGGTATGACATGACCCACAGTTGTAACTTTGATTGCAACAGAACCAACGAGTACAATAGGTATGACATAGTCCACAGTCGTGGAATTCATTGCAATGGAAGGTACTAGTACCATAGGTATGACATGATCTACGGTTATAGCTTTCATTGCGATTGAAGCTACGATTACATTAGGTCTGACACGACCCACAGTTGTAACTTTCATTGCGTTGGAAGCTACAAGTACAATAGGTATCACATGACCCATGGTTGTAACTTTCATCGCAATCGAATTTACAAATACAATAGGTATGACATAATCCACAGTTGTAACTTTCATTGCAGTGCAAACTACAAGTACAATAGATATCACATGACCCACAGTTGTAACTTTAATTGCAAGGGAACCTACAAGTACAATAGGTATGACATAATCCACAGTTGTAACTTTCATGGCAATGGAAGCTACAAGTACAATAGGTATGACATAATCCACAGTTGTAACTTTCATTGAAACGAAAACTACGAGTACAATAGGTGCGACATGATCCACAATTGTAGCTTTCAATGAAATACAAACTACAAGTAGAATAGGTATGATATAATCCACAGTTGTAGCTTTCATTGCAATGGAAACTAAGAGTACAATAGATATGACATGACCCACAGTTGTAACTTTCATTGCAGTGCAAACTACAACTACAATCGATATCACATGACCCACAGTTGTAACTTTCATTGCAAGGGAAGCTACAAATACAATAGGTATGACATAATCCACAGTTGTAACTTTCATTAAAACGAAAACTACGAGTACAATACTTGCGACATGATCCACAATTGTAGCTTTCAATGAAATACAAACTACAAGTAGAATAGGTATGATATAATCCACAGTTGTAGCTTTCATTGCAATGGAAACTACGAGTACAATAAATATGACATGACCCACAGTTGTAACTTTCATTGCAGTGCAAACTACAAGTACAATAGGTATGACATGACCCACAGTTGTAACTTTCATTGCAGTGCAAACTACAAGTACAATAGATATCACATGACCCACAGTTGTAACTTTCATTGCAAGGGAACCTACAAGTACAATAGGTATGACATAATCCGCAGTTGTAACTTTCATGGCAATGGAAGCTAAAAGTACAATAGGCATGACACAATCCACAGATGTAACTTTCCTTGCAATGGAAGCTACAGGTACAATAGGTATGACATGTCCCACGGTTGTAACTTTCATCGCGATGGAAGCTACAAGTACAATAGGTATGACATGAACCACAGTTGTTACTTACAATCAGTGGAGGCTAGAAGTACAATAGGTATGACATTATCCACGGTTGCAGATCTCGTTGCACTGGAAGCTACAAGTACAATAGGTATGGCATGACCAACAGTTGTAACCTTCATTGCATTGAACGCCACGAGTATGATAGGTATGACAAGAACAACAGTTGTAACTTTCATTGCAATAGAAGCAAGGAGTACAATAGGTATGACATAATCGTCAGTTGTAACTTTCCTTGCAGTGGAAGCTACAAGCACAATAGGTATGACACGACCCACAGTTGTAATTTTCATTGCAAAGGAAGCGACAAGTACAATAGGTATGACATGACCCACAGTTGTAACTTTCATTGCAATAGAAACAAGGAGTACAATAGGTATGACATAATTGTCAGTTGTAACTTTCCTTGCAGTAGAAGCTACAAGCACAATAGGTATGACACGACCCACAGTTGTAATTTTCATTGCAAAGGAAGCGACAAGTACAATAGGTATGACATGACCCACATTTGTAACTTTCATTGCAATGGAAGCTACGAGTACAATAGGTATGACATGATCTACAGTTGTAGCCTTCATTGCAATGGAAGCTACGAGTACATTGGGTATGACATGACCCACAGTTGTAGCTTTTTTCGCAATGGAAGCTCCACGTACAATAGGCATGACATGACCCACAGTTGTAGCTTTCATCGCAATGGAAGCTACAAGTAGAATAGGTATGACATAATCCACAGTTGTAGCTTTCATTGCAATGGAAACTACGAGTACAATAGGTATGACATGACCCACAGTTGTAACTTTCATTGCAGTGCAAACTACAAGTACAATAGGTATGACATAATCCACAATTGTAGCTTTCATTGAAACGAAAACTACGAGTACAATAGGTGCGACATGATCCACAGTTGTAGCTTTCATTGCAATGGAAACTACGAGTACGATAGGTATGACATGACCCATAGTTGTAACTTTCATTGCAAGGGAACCTAAAAGTACAATAGGTATGACATAATCCGCAGTTGTAACTTTCATGGCAATGGAAGCTAAAAGTACAATAGGCATGACATAATCCACAGGCATAACTTTCCTAGCAGTGGAAGCTACAAGCACAAATTATAGGTATGACATGACCCACAGTTGTAACTTTCATTGCAATGGAATCAACAAGTACAATAGGTATGACATGACCCACAGTTGTAACTTTCATGGCAATGGAAGCTACGAGTACAATAGGCATGACATAATCCACAGTTGTAGCTTTCATTGCAATGGAAACTACGAGTACGATAGGTATGACATGACCCATAGTTGTAACTTTCATTGCAGTGCAAACTACCAGTACAATAGGTATGACATGACCCATAGTTGTAACTTTCATTGCAATGGAAGCTACAAGTACAATAGCTATTTCATAATCCACAGTTGTAGAATTCATTGCAATGGAAGCTACAAGTACAATAGGTATGACATAATCCAAAGTTGTAAAATACATTGCAATGGAAGCTACAGGTACAATAGGTATGACATGTCCCACGGTTGTAACTTTCATCGCGATGGAAGCTACAAGTACAATAGGTATGACATGAACCACAGTTGTTACTTACAATCAGTGGAGGCTAGAAGTACAATAGGTATGACATTGTCCACGGTTGCAGATCTCGTTGCACTGGAAGCTACAAGTACAATAGGTATGGCATGACCAACAGTTGTAACCTTCATTGCATTGAACGCCACGAGTATGATAGGTATGACAAGAACAACAATTGTAACTTTCATTGCAATGGACGCCACGAGTACTATAGGTATGATATGACCCACAGTTGTTTCTTTTTTTGCAATGGAAACTACAAGTACAATAGGTATGACATAATCCACAGTTGTAGCTTTCATTGAAACGAAAACTACGAGTACAATAGGTGCGACATGATCCACAGTTGTAGCTTTCAATGAAATGCAAACTACAAGTACAATAGGTATGACATAATCCACAGTTGTAGGATTCATCGCAACGGAAGCTACAAGTACAATAGGTATGACATGACCCACAGTTGTAATTTTCATTGCAATTGAAGCTGCAAGTACAATAGGTATGACATGACCCACAAATGTTACTTACATTGCAGTAGATGCTAGAAGTACAATAGGTATCACATGATCCACAGTTGCAGCCTTCATTCCAGTAGAAGCTACAAGTACAATATGTATGACATGACCCACAGTTGTAACTTTCATTGCAATAGAAGCAAGGAGTACAATAGGTATGACATAATCGTCAGTTGTAACTTTCCTTGCGGTGGAAGCTACAAGCGCAATGGGTATGACATGACCAAAAGTTGTAACTTTCATTGCAAGGGAACCTACAAGTACAATAGTATGACATGGCCCACAAATGTAACTTACATTGCAGTGGAAGCTAGAAGTACAATAGGTATCACATGACCCACAGTTGTAACTTTCATTGCAATACAAGCAAGGAGTACTATAGGTATGACGTAAATACCAGTTGTAACTTACATTGCAGTAGAAGCTAGAGGTACAATAGGTATGACATGGTCCACAGTTTCAGCTTTCATCGCAGTAGTAGAAACAAGTACAATATGTATGACATGACCCACAGTTGTAACTTTCATTGCAATAGAAGCAAGGAGTACAATAGGTATGACATAATCGTCAGTTGTAACTGTCCTTGTAGTGGAAGCTACAAGCACAACAGGTATGACATGACCCACAGTTGTAACTTTCATTGCAATGGAAGCTACAAGTACAATAGGTATCACATGACCCACAGTTGTAACTTTCATGGCAATGGAAGCTACGAGTACAATAGGCATGACATAATCCACAGTTGTAGCTTTCATTGCAATGGAAACTACGAGTACAATAGGTATGACATGACCCACAGTTGTAACTTTGATTGCAGTGCAAACTACCAGTACAATAGGTATCACATGACCCACAGTTGTAACTTTCATTGCAATACAAGCAAGGAGTACAATAGGTATGACGTAAATACCAGTTGTAACTTCCATTGCAATAGAAGCAACGAGTACAATAGGTATGACAAAGTCCACAGTCGTAAGATTCATTGCAATGGAAGGTACTAGTACCATAGGTATGACAAGATCTACGGTTATAGCTTTCATTGCGATTGAAGCTACGATTACATTAGGTGTGACACGACCCACAGTTGTAACTTTCATTGCGTTGGAAGCTACAAGTACAATAGGTATCACATGACCCATGGTTGTAACTTTCATCGCAATCGAATTTACAAATAAAATAGGTATCACATGACCCACAGTTGTAACTTTCATTGCAGTGCAAACTACAAGTACAATAGATACCACATGACCCACAGTTGTAACTTTCATTGCAAGGGAACCTACAAGTACAATAGGTATGACATAATCCACAGTTGTAACTTTCATGGCAATGGAAGCTACAAGTACAATAGGTATGACATAATCCACAGTTGTAACTTTCATTGAAACGAAAACTACGAGTACAATAGGTGCGACATGATCAACAATTGTAGCTTTCAATGAAATACAAACTACAAGTAGAATAGGCATGACATAATCCACAATTGTAGCTTTCATTGCAATGGAAACTACGAGTACAATAAATATGACATGACCCACAGTTGTAACTTTTATTGCAATGGAAACTACGAGTACGATAGGTATGACATGACCCATAGTTGTAACTTTCATTGCAAGGGAACCTACAAGTACAATAGGTATGACATGACCCACAGCTGTAATTTTCATTGCAATTGAAGCTGCAAGTACAATAGGTATGACATGACCCACAAATGTTACTTACATTGCAGTAGAAGCTAGAAGTACAATAGGTATCACATGATCCACAGTTGCAGCCTTCATTCCAGTAGAAGCTACAAGTACAATATGTATGACATGACCCACAGTTGTAACTTTCATTGCAATAGAAGCAAGGAGTACAATAGGTATGACATAATCGTCAGTTGTAACTTTCCTTGCGGTGGACGCTACAAGCGCAATGGGTATGACATGACAAAAGTTGTAACTTTCATTGCAAGGGAACCTACAAGTACAATAGTATGACATGGCCCACAAATGTAACTTACATTGCAGTGGAAGCTAGAAGTACAATAGGTATCACATGACCCACAGTTGTAACTTTCATTGCAATACAAGCAAGGAGTACAATAGGTATGACGTAAATACCAGTTGTAACTTACATTGCAGTAGAAGCTAGAGGTACAATAGGTATGACATGGTCCACAGTTGCAGCTTTCATCGCAGTAGTAGAAACAAGTACAATATGTATGACATGACCCGCAGTTGTAACTTTCATTGCAATAGAAGCAAGGAGTACAATAGGTATGACATAATCGTCAGTTGTAACTGTCCTTGTAGTGGAAGCTACAAGCACAACAGGTATGACATGACCCACAGTTGTAACTTTCATTGCAATGGAAGCTACAAGTACAATAGGTATCACATGACCCACAGTTGTAACTTTCATGGCAATGGAAGCTACGAGTACAATAGGCATGACATAATCCACAGTTGTAGCTTTCATTGCAATGGAAACTACGAGTACAATAGGTATGACATGACCCACAGTTGTAACTTTGATTGCAGTGCAAACTACCAGTACAATAGGTATCACATGACCCACAGTTGTAACTTTCATTGCAATACAAGCAAGGAGTACAATAGGTATGACGTAAATACCAGTTGTAACTTCCATTGCAATAGAAGCAACGAGTACAATAGGTATGACAAAGTCCACAGTCGTAAGATTCATTGCAATGGAAGGTACTAGTACCATAGGTATGACATGATCTACGGTTATAGCTTTCATTGCGATTGAAGCTACGATTACATTAGGTGTGACACGACCCACAGTTGTAACTTTCATTGCGTTGGAAGCTACAAGTACAATAGGTATCACATGACCCATGGTTGTAACTTTCATCGCAATCGAATTTACAAAAAAAATAGGTATCACATGACCCACAGTTGTAACTTTCATTGCAGTGCAAACTACAAGTACAATAGATATCACATGACCCACAGTTGTAACTTTCATTGCAAGGGAACCTACAAGTACAATAGGTATGACATAATCCACAGTTGTAACTTTCATGGCAATGGAAGCTACAAGTACAATAGGTATGACATAATCCACAGTTGTAACTTTCATTGAAACGAAAACTACGAGTACAATAGGTGCGACATGATCCACAATTGTAGCTTTCAATGAAATACAAACTACAAGTAGAATAGGTATGACATAATCCACAATTGTAGCTTTCATTGCAATGGAAACTACGAGTACAATAAATATGACATGACCCACAGTTGTAACTTTTATTGCAATGGAAACTACGAGTACGATAGGTATGACATGACCCATAGTTGTAACTTTCATTGCAAGGGAACCTACAAGTACAATAGGTATGACATGACCCACAAATGTTACTTACATTGCAGTAGAAGCTAGAAGTACAATAGGTATCACATGATCCACAGTTGCAGCCTTCATTCCAGTAGAAGCTACAAGTACAATATGTATGACATGACCCACAGTTGTAACTTTCATTGCAATAGAAGCAAGGAGTACAATAGGTATGACATAATCGTCAGTTGTAACTTTCCTTGCGGTGGAAGCTACAAGCGCAATGGGTATGACATGACCAAAAGTTGTAACTTTCATTGCAAGGGAACCTACAAGTACAATAGTATGACATGGCCCACAAATGTAACTTACATTGCAGTGGAAGCTAGAAGTACAATAGGTATCACATGACCCACAGTTGTAACTTTCATTGCAATACAAGCAAGGAGTACAATAGGTATGACGTAAATACCAGTTGTAACTTACATTGCAGTAGAAGCTAGAGGTACAATAGGTATGACATGGTCCACAGTTGCAGCTTTCATCGCAGTAGTAGAAACAAGTACAATATGTATGACATGACCCGCAGTTGTAACTTTCATTGCAATAGAAGCAAGGAGTACAATAGGTATGACATAATCGTCAGTTGTAACTGTCCTTGTAGTGGAAGCTACAAGCACAACAGGTATGACATGACCCACAGTTGTAACTTTCATTGCAATGGAAGCTACAAGTACAATAGGTATCACATGACCCACAGTTGTAACTTTCATGGCAATGGAAGCTACGAGTACAATAGGCATGACATAATCCACAGTTGTAGCTTTCATTGCAATGGAAACTACGAGTACAATAGGTATGACATGACCCACAGTTGTAACTTTGATTGCAGTGCAAACTACCAGTACAATAGGTATCACATGACCCACAGTTGTAACTTTCATTGCAATACAAGCAAGGAGTACAATAGGTATGACGTAAATACCAGTTGTAACTTCCATTGCAATAGAAGCAACGAGTACAATAGGTATGACAAAATCCACAGTCGTAAGATTCATTGCAATGGAAGGTACTAGTACCATAGGTATGACATGATCTACGGTTATAGCTTTCATTGCGATTGAAGCTACGATTACATTAGGTGTGACACGACCCACAGTTGTAACTTTCATTGCGTTGGAAGCTACAAGTACAATAGGTATCACATGACCCATGGTTGTAACTTTCATCGCAATCGAATTTACAAATAAAATAGGTATCACATGACCCACAGTTGTAACTTTCATTGCAGTGCAAACTACAAGTACAATAGATATCACATGACCCACAGTTGTAACTTTCATTGCAAGGGAACCTACAAGTACAATAGGTATGACATAATCCACAGTTGTAACTTTCATGGCAATGGAAGCTACAAGTACAATAGGTATGACATAATCCACAGTTGTAACTTTCATTGAAACGAAAACTACGAGTACAATAGGTGCGACATGATCCACAATTGTAGCTTTCAATGAAATACAAACTACAAGTACAATAGGTATCACATGACCCATGGTTGTAACTTTCATCGCAATCGAATTTACAAATAAAATAGGTATCACATGACCCACAATTGTAGCTTTCATTGCAATGGAAACTACGAGTACAATAAATATGACATGACCCACAGTTGTAACTTTTATTGCAATGGAAACTACGAGTACGATAGGTATGACATGACCCATAGTTGTAACTTTCATTGCAAGGGAACCTACAAGTACAATAGGTATGACATAATCCGCAGTTGTAACTTTCATGGCAATGGAAGCTAAAAGTACAATAGGCATGACATAATACACAGTTGTAACTTTCCTTGCATTGGAAGCTACAAGCACAATAGGTATGACATGACCCACAGTTGTAACTTTCATTGCAATGGAAGCTACAAGTACAATAGGTATGACATGACCCACAGTTGTAACTTTCATGGCAATGGAAGCTACGAGTACAATAGGCATGACATAATCCACAGTTGTAGCTTTCATTGCAATGGAAATTACGAGTACGATAAGTCTGACATGACCCATAGTTGTAACTTTCATTGCAGTGCAAACTACCAGTACAATAGGTATCACATGACCCACAGTTGTGACTTTCATTGCAAAAGAAGCTACAAGTACAATAGGTATGACATAATCCACAGTTGTAGAATTCATTGCAATGGAAGCTACAAGTACAATAGGTATGACATAATCCAAAGTTGTAAAATACATTGCAATGGAAGCTACAGGTACAATAGGTATGACATGTCCCACGGTTGTAACTTTCATCGCGATGGAAGCTACAAGTACAATAGGTATGACATGAACCACAGTTGTTACTTACAATCAGTGGAGGCTAGAAGTACAATAGGTATGACATTATCCACGGTTGCAGATCTCGTTGCACTGGAAGCTACCAGTACAATAGGTATGGCATGACCAACAGTTGTAACCTTCATTGCATTGAACGCCACGAGTATGATAGGTATGACAAGAACAACAGTTGTAACTTTCATTGCAATGGACGCCACGAGTACTATAGGTATGATATGACCCACAGTTGTTTCTTTTTTGCAATGGAAACTACAAGTACAATAGGTATGACATAATCCACAGTTGTAGCTTTCATTGAAACGAAAACTACGAGTACAATAGGTGCGACATGATCCACAGTTGTAGCTTTCATTGCAATGGAAACTACGAGTACGATAGGTATGACATGACCCATAGTTGTAACTTTCATTGCAAGGGAACCTAAAAGTACAATAGGTATGACATAATCCGCAGTTGTAACTTTCATGGCAATGGAAGCTAAAAGTACAATAGGCATGACATAATCCACAGTTGTAACTTTCCTTGCAGTGGAAGCTACAAGCACAATAGGTATGACATGACCCACAGTTGTAACTTTCATTGCAATGGAAGCTACAAGTACAATAGGTATAACATGACCCACAGTTGTAACTTTCATGGATATGGAAGCTACGAGTACAATAGGCATGACATAATCCACAGTTGTAGCTTTCATTGCAATGGAAACTACGAGTACGATAGGTATGACATGACCCATAGTTGTAACTTTCATTGCAGTGCAAACTACCAGTACAATAGGTATCACATGACCCACAGTTGTAACTTTCATTGCAAAGGAAGCTACAAGTACAATAGGTATGACATAATCCACAGTTGTAGAATTCATTGCGATGGAAGCTACAAGTACAATAGGTATGACAAAATCCAAAGTTGTAAAATACATTGCAATGGAAGCTACAGGTACAATAGGTATGACATGTCCCACGGTTGTAACTTTCATCGCGATGAAGCTACAAGTACAATAGGTATGACATGAACCACAGGTGTTACTTACAATCAGTGGAGGCTAGAAGTACAATAGGTATGACATTATCCACGGTTGCAGATCTCGTTGCACTGGAAGCTACAAGTACAATAGGTATGGCATGACCCACAGTTGTAACTTTGATTGCAGTGCAAACTACCAGTACAATAGGTATCACATGACCCACAGTTGTAACTTTCATTGCAATACAAGCAAGGAGTACAATAGGTATGACGTAAATACCAGTTGTAACTTCCATTGCAATAGAAGCAACGAGTACAATAGGTATGACAAAATCCACAGTCGTAAGATTCATTGCAATGGAAGGTACTAGTACCATAGGTATGACATGATCTACGGTTATAGCTTTCATTGCGATTGAAGCTACGATTACATTAGGTGTGACACGACCCACAGTTGTAACTTTCATTGCGTTGGAAGCTACAAGTACAATAGGTATCACATGACCCATGGTTGTAACTTTCATCGCAATCGAATTTACAAATAAAATAGGTATCACATGACCCACAGTTGTAACTTTCATTGCAGTGCAAACTACAAGTACAATAGATATCACATGACCCACAGTTGTAACTTTCATTGCAAGGGAACCTACAAGTACAATAGGTATGACATAATCCACAGTTGTAACTTTCATGGCAATGGAAGCTACAAGTACAATAGGTATGACATAATCCACAGTTGTAACTTTCATTGAAACGAAAACTACGAGTACAATAGGTGCGACATGATCCACAATTGTAGCTTTCAATGAAATACAAACTACAAGTAGAATAGGTATGACATAATCCACAATTGTAGCTTTCATTGCAATGGAAACTACGAGTACAATAAATATGACATGACCCACAGTTGTAACTTTTATTGCAATGGAAACTACGAGTACGATAGGTATGACATGACCCATAGTTGTAACTTTCATTGCAAGGGAACCTACAAGTACAATAGGTATGACATAATCCGCAGTTGTAACTTTCATGGCAATGGAAGCTAAAAGTACAATAGGCATGACATAATACACAGTTGTAACTTTCCTTGTATTGGAAGCTACAAGCACAATAGGTATGACATGACCCACAGTTGTAACTTTCATTGCAATGGAAGCTACAAGTACAATAGGTATGACATGACCCACAGTTGTAACTTTCATGGCAATGGAAGCTACGAGTACAATAGGCATGACATAATCCACAGTTGTAGCTTTCATTGCAATGGAAATTACGAGTACGATAAGTCTGACATGACCCATAGTTGTAACTTTCATTGCAGTGCAAACTACCAGTACAATAGGTATCACATGACCCACAGTTGTGACTTTCATTGCAAAAGAAGCTACAAGTACAATAGGTATGACATAATCCACAGTTGTAGAATTCATTGCAATGGAAGCTACAAGTACAATAGGTATGACATAATCCAAAGTTGTAAAATACATTGCAATGGAAGCTACAGGTACAATAGGTATGACATGTCCCACGGTTGTAACTTTCATCGCGATGGAAGCTACAAGTACAATAGGTATGACATGAACCACAGTTGTTACTTACAATCAGTGGAGGCTAGAAGTACAATAGGTATGACATTATCCACGGTTGCAGATCTCGTTGCACTGGAAGCTACCAGTACAATAGGTATGGCATGACCAACAGTTGTAACCTTCATTGCATTGAACGCCACGAGTATGATAGGTATGACAAGAACAACAGTTGTAACTTTCATTGCAATGGACGCCACGAGTACTATAGGTATGATATGACCCACAGTTGTTTCTTTTTTGCAATGGAAACTACAAGTACAATAGGTATGACATAATCCACAGTTGTAGCTTTCATTGAAACGAAAACTACGAGTACAATAGGTGCGACATGATCCACAGTTGTAGCTTTCATTGCAATGGAAACTACGAGTACGATAGGTATGACATGACCCATAGTTGTAACTTTCATTGCAAGGGAACCTAAAAGTACAATAGGTATGACATAATCCGCAGTTGTAACTTTCATGGCAATGGAAGCTAAAAGTACAATAGGCATGACATAATCCACAGTTGTAACTTTCCTTGCAGTGGAAGCTACAAGCACAATAGGTATGACATGACCCACAGTTGTAACTTTCATTGCAATGGAAGCTACAAGTACAATAGGTATAACATGACCCACAGTTGTAACTTTCATGGATATGGAAGCTACGAGTACAATAGGCATGACATAATCCACAGTTGTAGCTTTCATTGCAATGGAAACTACGAGTACGATAGGTATGACATGACCCATAGTTGTAACTTTCATTGCAGTGCAAACTACCAGTACAATAGGTATCACATGACCCACAGTTGTAACTTTCATTGCAAAGGAAGCTACAAGTACAATAGGTATGACATAATCCACAGTTGTAGAATTCATTGCGATGGAAGCTACAAGTACAATAGGTATGACAAAATCCAAAGTTGTAAAATACATTGCAATGGAAGCTACAGGTACAATAGGTATGACATGTCCCACGGTTGTAACTTTCATCGCGATGAAGCTACAAGTACAATAGGTATGACATGAACCACAGGTGTTACTTACAATCAGTGGAGGCTAGAAGTACAATAGGTATGACATTATCCACGGTTGCAGATCTCGTTGCACTGGAAGCTACAAGTACAATAGGTATGGCATGACCCACAGTTGTAACTTTGATTGCAGTGCAAACTACCAGTACAATAGGTATCACATGACCCACAGTTGTAACTTTCATTGCAATACAAGCAAGGAGTACAATAGGTATGACGTAAATACCAGTTGTAACTTCCATTGCAATAGAAGCAACGAGTACAATAGGTATGACAAAATCCACAGTCGTAAGATTCATTGCAATGGAAGGTACTAGTACCATAGGTATGACATGATCTACGGTTATAGCTTTCATTGCGATTGAAGCTACGATTACATTAGGTGTGACACGACCCACAGTTGTAACTTTCATTGCGTTGGAAGCTACAAGTACAATAGGTATCACATGACCCATGGTTGTAACTTTCATCGCAATCGAATTTACAAATAAAATAGGTATCACATGACCCACAGTTGTAACTTTCATTGCAGTGCAAACTACAAGTACAATAGATATCACATGACCCACAGTTGTAACTTTCATTGCAAGGGAACCTACAAGTACAATAGGTATGACATAATCCACAGTTGTAACTTTCATGGCAATGGAAGCTACAAGTACAATAGGTATGACATAATCCACAGTTGTAACTTTCATTGAAACGAAAACTACGAGTACAATAGGTGCGACATGATCCACAATTGTAGCTTTCAATGAAATACAAACTACAAGTAGAATAGGTATGACATAATCCACAATTGTAGCTTTCATTGCAATGGAAACTACGAGTACAATAAATATGACATGACCCACAGTTGTAACTTTTATTGCAATGGAAACTACGAGTACGATAGGTATGACATGACCCATAGTTGTAACTTTCATTGCAAGGGAACCTACAAGTACAATAGGTATGACATAATCCGCAGTTGTAACTTTCATGGCAATGGAAGCTAAAAGTACAATAGGCATGACATAATCCACAGTTGTAACTTTCCTTGCATTGGAAGCTTCAAGCACAATAGGTATGACATGACCCACAGTTGTAACTTTCATTGCAATGGAAGCTACAAGTACAATAGGTATGACATGACCCACAGTTGTAACTTTCATGGCAATGGAAGCTACGAGTACAATAGGCATGACATAATCCACAGTTGTAGCTTTCATTGCAATGGAAATTACGAGTACGATAGGTATGACATGACCCATAGTTGTAACTTTCATTGCAGTGCAAACTACCAGTACAATAGGTATCACATGACCCACAGTTGTAACTTTCATTGCAAAAGAAGCTACAAGTACAATAGGTATGACATAATCCACAGTTGTAGAATTCATTGCAATGGAAGCTACAAGTACAATAGGTATGACATAATCCAAAGTTGTAAAATACATTGCAATGGAAGCTACAGGTACAATAGGTATGACATGTCCCACGGTTGTAACTTTCATCGCGATAGAAGCTACAAGTACAATAGGTATGACATGAACCACAGTTGTTACTTACAATCAGTGGAGGCTAGAAGTACAATAGGTATGACATTATCCACGGTTGCAGATCTCGTTGCACTGGAAGCTACAAGTACAATAGGTATGGCATGACCAACAGTTGTAACCTTCATTGCATTGAACGCCACGAGTATGATAGGTATGACAAGAACAACAGTTGTAACTTTCATTGCAATGGACGCCACGAGTACTATAGGTATGATATGACCCACAGTTGTTTCTTTTTTTGCAATGGAAACTACAAGTACAATAGGTATGACATAATCCACAGTTGTAGCTTTCATTGAAACGAAAACTACGAGTACAATAGGTGCGACATGATCCACAGTTGTAGCTTTCATTGCAATGGAAACTACGAGTACGATAGGTATGACATGACCCATAGTTGTAACTTTCATTGCAAGGGAACCTAAAAGTACAATAGGTATGACATAATCCGCAGTTGTAACTTTCATGGCAATGGAAGCTAAAAGTACAATAGGCATGACATAATCCACAGTTGTAACTTTCCTTGCAGTGGAAGCTACAAGCACAATAGGTATGACACGACCCACAGTTGTAACTTTCATTGCAATGGAAGCTACAAGTACAATAGGTATAACATGACCCACAGTTGTAACTTTCATGGATATGGAAGCTACGAGTACAATAGGCATGACATAATCCACAGTTGTAGCTTTCATTGCAATGGAAACTACGAGTACGATAGGTATGACATGACCCATAGTTGTAACTTTCATTGCAGTGCAAACTACCAGTACAATAGGTATCACATGACCCACAGTTGTAACTTTCATTGCAAAGGAAGCTACAAGTACAATAGGTATGACATAATCCACAGTTGTAGAAATCATTGCGATGGAAGCTACAAGTACAATAGGTATGACAAAATCCAAAGTTGTAAAATACATTGCAATGGAAGCTACAGGTACAATAGGTATGACATGTCCCACGGTTGTAACTTTCATCGCGATGAAGCTACAAGTACAATAGGTATGACATGAACCACAGTTGTTACTTACAATCAGTGGAGGCTAGAAGTACAATAGGTATGACATTATCCACGGTTGCAGATCTCGTTGCACTGGAAGCTACAAGTACAATAGGTATGGCATGACCAACAGTTGTAACCTTCATTGCATTGAACGCCACGAGTATGATAGGTATGACAAGAACAACAGTTGTAACTTTCATTGCAATGGACGCCACGAGTACTATAGGTATGATATGACCCACAGTTGTTTCTTTTTTTGCAATGGAAACTACAAGTACAATAGGTATGACATAATCCACAGTTGTAGCTTTCATTGAAACGAAAACTACGAGTACAATAGGTGCGACATGATCCACAGTTGTAGCTTTCAATGAAATGCAAACTACAAGTACGATAGGTATGACATAATCCACAGTTGTAGGATTCATCGCAAGGGAACCTAAAAGTACAATAGGTATGACATAATCCGCAGTTGTAACTTTCATGGCAATGGAAGCTAAAAGTACAATAGGCATGACATAATCCACAGTTGTAACTTTCCTTGCAGTGGAAGCTACAAGCACAATAGGTATGACATGACCCACAGTTGTAACTTTCATTGCAATGGAAGCTACAAGTACAATAGGTATAACATGACCCACAGTTGTAACTTTCATGGATATGGAAGCTACGAGTACAATAGGCATGACATAATCCACAGTTGTAGCTTTCATTGCAATGGAAACTACGAGTACGATAGGTATGACATGACCCATAGTTGTAACTTTCATTGCAGTGCAAACTACCAGTACAATAGGTATCACATGACCCACAGTTGTAACTTTCATTGCAAAGGAAGCTACAAGTACAATAGGTATGACATAATCCACAGTTGTAGAATTCATTGCGATGGAAGCTACAAGTACAATAGGTATGACAAAATCCAAAGTTGTAAAATACATTGCAATGGAAGCTACAGGTACAATAGGTATGACATGTCCCACGGTTGTAACTTTCATCGCGATGAAGCTACAAGTACAATAGGTATGACATGAACCACAGGTGTTACTTACAATCAGTGGAGGCTAGAAGTACAATAGGTATGACATTATCCACGGTTGCAGATCTCGTTGCACTGGAAGCTACAAGTACAATAGGTATGGCATGACCCACAGTTGTAACTTTGATTGCAGTGCAAACTACCAGTACAATAGGTATCACATGACCCACAGTTGTAACTTTCATTGCAATACAAGCAAGGAGTACAATAGGTATGACGTAAATACCAGTTGTAACTTCCATTGCAATAGAAGCAACGAGTACAATAGGTATGACAAAATCCACAGTCGTAAGATTCATTGCAATGGAAGGTACTAGTACCATAGGTATGACATGATCTACGGTTATAGCTTTCATTGCGATTGAAGCTACGATTACATTAGGTGTGACACGACCCACAGTTGTAACTTTCATTGCGTTGGAAGCTACAAGTACAATAGGTATCACATGACCCATGGTTGTAACTTTCATCGCAATCGAATTTACAAATAAAATAGGTATCACATGACCCACAGTTGTAACTTTCATTGCAGTGCAAACTACAAGTACAATAGATATCACATGACCCACAGTTGTAACTTTCATTGCAAGGGAACCTACAAGTACAATAGGTATGACATAATCCACAGTTGTAACTTTCATGGCAATGGAAGCTACAAGTACAATAGGTATGACATAATCCACAGTTGTAACTTTCATTGAAACGAAAACTACGAGTACAATAGGTGCGACATGATCCACAATTGTAGCTTTCAATGAAATACAAACTACAAGTAGAATAGGTATGACATAATCCACAATTGTAGCTTTCATTGCAATGGAAACTACGAGTACAATAAATATGACATGACCCACAGTTGTAACTTTTATTGCAATGGAAACTACGAGTACGATAGGTATGACATGACCCATAGTTGTAACTTTCATTGCAAGGGAACCTACAAGTACAATAGGTATGACATAATCCGCAGTTGTAACTTTCATGGCAATGGAAGCTAAAAGTACAATAGGCATGACATAATCCACAGTTGTAACTTTCCTTGCATTGGAAGCTACAAGCACAATAGGTATGACATGACCCACAGTTGTAACTTTCATTGCAATGGAAGCTACAAGTACAATAGGTATGACATGACCCACAGTTGTAACTTTCATGGCAATGGAAGCTACGAGTACAATAGGCATGACATAATCCACAGTTGTAGCTTTCATTGCAATGGAAATTACGAGTACGATAGGTATGACATGACCCATAGTTGTAACTTTCATTGCAGTGCAAACTACCAGTACAATAGGTATCACATGACCCACAGTTGTAACTTTCATTGCAAAAGAAGCTACAAGTACAATAGGTATGACATAATCCACAGTTGTAGAATTCATTGCAATGGAAGCTACAAGTACAATAGGTATGACATAATCCAAAGTTGTAAAATACATTGCAATGGAAGCTACAGGTACAATAGGTATGACATGTCCCACGGTTGTAACTTTCATCGCGATAGAAGCTACAAGTACAATAGGTATGACATGAACCACAGTTGTTACTTACAATCAGTGGAGGCTAGAAGTACAATAGGTATGACATTATCCACGGTTGCAGATCTCGTTGCACTGGAAGCTACAAGTACAATAGGTATGGCATGACCAACAGTTGTAACCTTCATTGCATTGAACGCCACGAGTATGATAGGTATGACAAGAACAACAGTTGTAACTTTCATTGCAATGGACGCCACGAGTACTATAGGTATGATATGACCCACAGTTGTTTCTTTTTTTGCAATGGAAACTACAAGTACAATAGGTATGACATAATCCACAGTTGTAGCTTTCATTGAAACGAAAACTACGAGTACAATAGGTGCGACATGATCCACAGTTGTAGCTTTCATTGCAATGGAAACTACGAGTACGATAGGTATGACATGACCCATAGTTGTAACTTTCATTGCAAGGGAACCTAAAAGTACAATAGGTATGACATAATCCGCAGTTGTAACTTTCATGGCAATGGAAGCTAAAAGTACAATAGGCATGACATAATCCACAGTTGTAACTTTCCTTGCAGTGGAAGCTACAAGCACAATAGGTATGACACGACCCACAGTTGTAACTTTCATTGCAATGGAAGCTACAAGTACAATAGGTATAACATGACCCACAGTTGTAACTTTCATGGATATGGAAGCTACGAGTACAATAGGCATGACATAATCCACAGTTGTAGCTTTCATTGCAATGGAAACTACGAGTACGATAGGTATGACATGACCCATAGTTGTAACTTTCATTGCAGTGCAAACTACCAGTACAATAGGTATCACATGACCCACAGTTGTAACTTTCATTGCAAAGGAAGCTACAAGTACAATAGGTATGACATAATCCACAGTTGTAGAAATCATTGCGATGGAAGCTACAAGTACAATAGGTATGACAAAATCCAAAGTTGTAAAATACATTGCAATGGAAGCTACAGGTACAATAGGTATGACATGTCCCACGGTTGTAACTTTCATCGCGATGAAGCTACAAGTACAATAGGTATGACATGAACCACAGTTGTTACTTACAATCAGTGGAGGCTAGAAGTACAATAGGTATGACATTATCCACGGTTGCAGATCTCGTTGCACTGGAAGCTACAAGTACAATAGGTATGGCATGACCAACAGTTGTAACCTTCATTGCATTGAACGCCACGAGTATGATAGGTATGACAAGAACAACAGTTGTAACTTTCATTGCAATGGACGCCACGAGTACTATAGGTATGATATGACCCACAGTTGTTTCTTTTTTTGCAATGGAAACTACAAGTACAATAGGTATGACATAATCCACAGTTGTAGCTTTCATTGAAACGAAAACTACGAGTACAATAGGTGCGACATGATCCACAGTTGTAGCTTTCAATGAAATGCAAACTACAAGTACGATAGGTATGACATAATCCACAGTTGTAGGATTCATCGCAACGGAAGCTACAAGTACAATAGGTATGACATGACCCACAGTTGTAATTTTCATTGCAATTGAAGCTGCAAATACAATAGGTATGACATGACCCACAAATGTTACTTACACTGCAGTAGAAGCTAGAAGTACAATAGGTATCACATGATCCACAGTTGCAGCTTTCATTCCAGTAGAAGCTACAAGTACAATATGTATGACATGACCCACAGTTGTAACTTTCATTGCAATAGAAACAAGGAGTACAATAGGTATGACATAATCGTCAGTTGTAACTTTCCTTGCAGTGGAAGCTACAAGCACAATAGGTATGACACGACCCACAGTTGTAATTTTCATTGCAAAGGAAGCGACAAGTACAATAGGTATGACATGACCCACAGTTGTAACTTTCATTGCAATAGAAACAAGGAGTACAATAGGTATGACATAATTGTCAGTTGTAACTTTCCTTGCAGTGGAAGCTACAAGCACAATAGGTATGACACGACCCACAGTTGTAATTTTCATTGCAAAGGAAGCGACAAGTACAATAGGTATGACATGACCCACATTTGTAACTTTCATTGCAATGGAAGCTACGAGTACAATAGGTATGACATGATCTACAGTTGTAGCCTTCATTGCAATGGAAGCTACGAGTACATTGGGTATGACATGACCCACAGTTGTAGCTTTTTTCGCAATGGAAGCTCCACGTACAATAGGCATGACATGACCCACAGTTGTAGCTTTCATCGCAATGGAAGCTACAAGTAGAATAGGTATGACATAATCCACAGTTGTAGCTTTCATTGCAATGGAAACTACGAGTACAATAGGTATGACATGACCCACAGTTGTAACTTTCATTGCAGTGCAAACTACAAGTACAATAGGTATGACATGACCCACAGTTGTAACTTTGATTGCAACAGAACACACGAGTACAATAGGTATGACATAGTCCAATGTCGTGGAATTCATTGCAATGGAAGGTACTAGTACCATAGGTATGACATGATCTACGGTTATAGCTTTCATTGCGATTGAAGCTACGATTACATTAGGTGTGACACGACCCACAGTTGTAACTTTCATTGCGTTGGAAGCTACAAGTACAATAGGTATGACATAATCCACAGTTGTAGCTTTCATTGAAACGAAAACTACGAGTACAATAGGTGCGACATGATCCACAGTTGTAGCTTTCATTGCAATGGAAACTACGAGTACAATAGGTATGACATGACCCATAGTTGTAACTTTCATTGCAAAAGAACCTAAAAGTACAATAGGTATGACATAATCCGCAGTTGTAACTTTCATGGCAATGGAAGCTAAAAGTACAATAGGCATGACATAATCCACAGGCATAACTTTCCTTGCAGTGGAAGCTACAAGCACAAATTATAGGTATGACATGACCCACAGTTGTAACTTTCATTGCAATGGAATTAACAGGTACAATAGGTATGACATGACCCACAGTTGTAACTTTCATGGCAATGGAAGCTACGAGTACAATAGGCATGACATAATCCACAGTTGTAGCTTTCATTGCAATGGAAACTACGAGTACGATAGGTATGACAAGACCCATAGTTGTAACTTTCATTGCAGTGCAAACTACCAGTACAATAGGTATGACATGACCCATAGTTGTAACTTTCATTGCAATGGAAGCTACAAGTACAATAGGTATTTCATAATCCACAGTTGTAGAATTCATTGCAATGGAAGCTACAAGTACAATAGGTATGACATAATCCAAAGTTGTAAAATACATTGCAATGGAAGCTACAGGTACAATAGGTATGACATGTCCCACGGTTGTAACTTTCATCGCGATGGAAGCTACAAGTACAATAGGTATGACATGAACCACAGTTGTTACTTACAATCAGTGGAGGCTAGAAGTACAATAGGTATGACATTGTCCACAGTTGCAGATCTCGTTGCACTGGAAGCTACAAGTACAATAGGTATGGCATGACCAACAGTTGTAACCTTCATTGCATTGAACGCCACGAGTATGATAGGTATGATATGACCCACAGTTGTTTCTTTTTTTGCAATGGAAACTACAAGTACAATAGGTATGACATAATCCACAGTTGTAGCTTTCATTGAAACGAAAACTACGAGTACAATAGGTGCGACATGATCCACAGTTGTAGCTTTCAATGAAATGCAAACTACAAGTACAATAGGTATGACATAATCCACAGTTGTAGGATTCATCGCAACGGAAGCTACAAGTACAATAGGTATGACATGACCCACAGTTGTAATTTTCATTGCAATTGAAGCTGCAAGTACAATAGGTATGACATGACCCACAAATGTTACTTACATTGCAGTAGATGCTAGAAGTACAATAGGTATCACATGATCCACAGTTGCAGCCTTCATTCCAGTAGAAGCTACAAGTACAATATGTATGACATGACCCACAGTTGTAACTTTCATTGCAATAGAAGCAAGGAGTACAATAGGTATGACATAATCGTCAGTTGTAACTTTCCTTGCGGTGGAAGCTACAAGCGCAATGGGTATGACATGACCAAAAGTTGTAACTTTCATTGCAAGGGAACCTACAAGTACAATAGTATGACATGGCCCACAAATGTAACTTACATTGCAGTGGAAGCTAGAAGTACAATAGGTATCACATGACCCACAGTTGTAACTTTCATTGCAATACAAGCAAGGAGTACAATAGGTATGACGTAAATACCAGTTGTAACTTACATTGCAGTAGAAGCTAGAGGTACAATAGGTATGACATGGTCCACAGTTGCAGCTTTCATCGCAGTAGTAGAAACAAGTACTATATGTATGACATGACCCGCAGTTGTAACTTTCATTGCAATAGAAGCAAGGAGTACAATAGGTATGACATAATCGTCAGTTGTAACTGTCCTTGTAGTGGAAGCTACAAGCACAACAGGTATGACATGACCCACAGTTGTAACTTTCATTGCAATGGAAGCTACAAGTACAATAGGTATCACATGACCCACAGTTGTAACTTTCATGGCAATGGAAGCTACGAGTACAATAGGCATGACATAATCCACAGTTGTAGCTTTCATTGCAATGGAAACTACGAGTACAATAGGTATGACATGACCCACAGTTGTAACTTTGATTGCAGTGCAAACTACCAGTACAATAGGTATCACATGACCCACAGTTGTAACTTTCATTGCAATACAAGCAAGGAGTACAATAGGTATGACGTAAATACCAGTTGTAACTTCCATTGCAATAGAAGCAACGAGTACAATAGGTATGACAAAGTCCACAGTCGTAAGATTCATTGCAATGGAAGGTACTAGTACCATAGGTATGACATGATCTACGGTTATAGCTTTCATTGCGATTGAAGCTACGATTACATTAGGTGTGACACGACCCACAGTTGTAACTTTCATCGCAATCGAATTTACAAATAAAATAGGTATCACATGACCCACAGTTGTAACTTTCATTGCAGTGCAAACTACAAGTACAATAGATACCACATGACCCACAGTTGTAACTTTCATTGCAAGGGAACCTACAAGTACAATAGGTATGACATAATCCACAGTTGTAACTTTCATGGCAATGGAAGCTACAAGTACAATAGGTATGACATAATCCACAGTTGTAACTTTCATTGAAACGAAAACTACGAGTACAATAGGTGCGACATGATCCACAATTGTAGCTTTCAATGAAATACAAACTACAAGTAGAATAGGTATGACATAATCCACAATTGTAGCTTTCATTGCAATGGAAACTACGAGTACAATAAATATGACATGACCCACAGTTGTAACTTTTATTGCAATGGAAACTACGAGTACGATAGGTATGACATGACCCATAGTTGTAACTTTCATTGCAAGGGAACCTACAAGTACAATAGGTATGACATGACCCACAGTTGTAATTTTCATTGCAATTGAAGCTGCAAGTACAATAGGTATGACATGACCCACAAATGTTACTTACGTTGCAGTTGAAGCTAGAAGTACAATAGGTATCACATGATCCACAGTTGCAGCCTTCATTCCAGTAGAAGCTACAAGTACAATATGTATGACATGACCCACAGTTGTAACTTTCATTGCAATAGAAGCAAGGAGTACAATAGGTATGACATAATCGTCAGTTGTAACTTTCCTTGCGGTGGAAGCTACAAGCGCAATGGGTATGACATGACCAAAAGTTGTAACTTTCATTGCAAGGGAACCTACAAGTACAATAGTATGACATGGCCCACAAATGTAACTTACATTGCAGTGGAATCTAGAAGTACAATAGGTATCACATGACCCACAGTTGTAACTTTCATTGCAATACAAGCAAGGAGTACAATAGGTATGACGTAAATACCAGTTGTAACTTACATTGCAGTAGAAGCTAGAGGTACAATAGGTATGACATGGTCCACAGTTGCAGCTTTCATCGCAGTAGTAGAAACAAGTACAATATGTATGACATGACCCACAGTTGTAACCTTCATTGCAATAGAAGCAAGGAGTACAATAGGTATGACATAATCGTCAGTTGTAACTGTCCTTGTAGTGGAAGCTACAAGCACAACAGGTATGACATGACCCACAGTTGTAACTTTCATTGCAATGGAAGCTACAAGTACAATAGGTATCACATGACCCACAGTTGTAACTTTCATGGCAATGGAAGCTACGAGTACAATAGGCATGACATAATCCACAGTTGTAGCTTTCATTGCAATGGAAACTACGAGTACAATAGGTATGACATGACCCACAGTTGTAATTTTGATTGCAGTGCAAACTACCAGTACAATAGGTATCACATGACCCACAGTTGTAACTTTCATTGCAATACAAGCAAGGAGTACAATAGGTATGACGTAAATACCAGTTGTAACTTCCATTGCAATAGAAGCAACGAGTACAATAGGTATGACAAAGTCCACAGTCGTAAGATTCATTGCAATGGAAGGTACTAGTACCATAGGTATGACATGATCTACGGTTATAGCTTTCATGGCAATGGAAGCTAAAAGTACAATAGGCATGACATAATCCACAGTTGTAACTTTCCTTGCATTGGAAGCTACAAGCACAATAGGTATGACATGACCCACAGTTGTAACTTTCATTGCAATGGAAGCTACAAGTACAATAGGTATGACATGACCCACAGTTGTAACTTTCATGGCAATGGAAGCTACGAGTACAATAGGCATGACATAATCCACAGTTGTAGCTTTCATTGCAATGGAAATTACGAGTACGATAGGTATGACATGACCCATAGTTGTAACTTTCATTGCAGTGCAAACTACCAGTACAATAGGTATCACATGACCCACAGTTGTAACTTTCATTGCAAAAGAAGCTACAAGTACAATAGGTATGACATAATCCACAGTCGTGGAATTCATTGCAATGGAAGGTACTAGTACCATAGGTATGACATGATCTACGGTTATAGCTTTCATTGCGATTGAAGCTACGATTACATTAGGTCTGACACGACCCACAGTTGTAACTTTCATTGCGTTGGAAGCTACAAGTACAATAGGTATCACATGACCCATGGTTGTAACTTTCATCGCAATCGAATTTACAAATACAATAGGTATGACATAATCCACAGTTGTAACTTTCATTGCAGTGCAAACTACAAGTACAATAGGTATGACATGACCCACAGTTGTAACTTTCATTGCAGTGCAAACTACAAGTACAATAGATATCACATGACCCACAGTTGTAACTTTCATTGCAAGGGAACCTACGAGTACAATAGGTATGACATAATCCGCAGTTGTAACTTTCATGGCAATGGAAGCTAAAAGTACAATAGGCATGACACAATCCACAGATGTAACTTTCCTTGCAATGGAAGCTACAGGTACAATAGGTATCACATGACCCACAGTTGTAACTTTCATGGCAATGGAAGCTACGAGTACAATAGGCATGACATAATCCACAGTTGTAGCTTTCATTGCAATGGAAACTACGAGTACAATAGGTATGACATGACCCACAGTTGTAACTTTGATTGCAGTGCAAACTACCAGTACAATAGGTATCACATGACCCACAGTTGTAACTTTCATTGCAATACAAGCAAGGAGTACAATAGGTATGACGTAAATACCAGTTGTAACTTCCATTGCAATAGAAGCAACGAGTACAATAGGTATGACAAAGTCCACAGTCGTAAGATTCATTGCAATGGAAGGTACTAGTACCATAGGTATGACATGATCTACGGTTATAGCTTTCATTGCGATTGAAGCTACGATTACATTAGGTGTGACACGACCCACAGTTGTAACTTTCATTGCGTTGGAAGCTACAAGTACAATAGGTATCACATGACCCATGGTTGTAACTTTCATCGCAATCGAATTTACAAATAAAATAGGTATCACATGACCCACAGTTGTAACTTTCATTGCAGTGCAAACTACAAGTACAATAGATATCACATGACCCACAGTTGTAACTTTCATTGCAAGGGAACCTACAAGTACAATAGGTATGACATAATCCACAGTTGTAACTTTCATGGCAATGGAAGCTACAAGTACAATAGGTATGACATAATCCACAGTTGTAACTTTCATTGAAACGAAAACTACGAGTACAATAGGTGCGACATGATCCACAATTGTAGCTTTCAATGAAATACAAACTACAAGTAGAATAGGTATGACATAATCCACAATTGTAGCTTTCATTGCAATGGAAACTACGAGTACAATAAATATGACATGACCCACAGTTGTAACTTTTATTGCAATGGAAACTACGAGTACGATAGGTATGACATGACCCATAGTTGTAACTTTCATTGCAAGGGAACGTACAAGTACAATAGGTATGACATAATCCGCAGTTGTAACTTCCATGGCAATGGAAGCTAAGAGTACAATAGGCATGACATAATCCACAGTTGTAACTTTCCTTGCAGTGGAAGCTACAAGCACAATAGGTATGACATGACCCACAGTTGTAACTTTCATTGCAATGGAAGCTACAAGTACAATAGGTATGACATGACCCACAGTTGTAACTTTCATGGCAATGGAAGCTACGAGTACAATAGGCATGACATAATCCACAGTTGTAGCTTTCATTGCAATGGAAATTACGAGTACGATAGGTATGACATGACCCATAGTTGTAACTTTCATTGCAGTGCAAACTACCAGTACAATAGGTATCACATGACCCACAGTTGTAACTTTCATTGCAAAAGAAGCTACAAGTACAATAGGTATGACATAATCCACAGTTGTAGAATTCATTGCAATGGAAGCTACAAGTACAATAGGTATGACATAATCCAAAGTTGTAAAATACATTGCAATGGAAGCTACAGGTACGATAGGTATGACATGTCCCACGGTTGTAACTTTCATCGCGATGGAAGCTACAAGTACAATAGGTATGACATGAACCACAGTTGTTACTTACAATCAGTGGAGGCTAGAAGTACAATAGGTATGACATTATCCACGGTTGCAGATCTCGTTGCACTGGAAGCTACAAGTACAATGGGTATGGCATGACCAACAGTTGTAACCTTCATTGCATTGAACGCCACGAGTATGATAGGTATGACAAGAACAACAGTTGTAACTTTCATTGCAATGGACGCCACGAGTACTATAGGTATGATATGACCCACAGTTGTTTCTTTTTTTGCAATGGAAACTACAAGTACAATAGGTATGACATAATCCACAGTTGTAGCTTTCATTGAAACGAAAACTACGAGTACAATAGGTGCGACATGATCCACAGTTGTAGCTTTCATTGCAATAGAAACTACGAGTACGATAGGTATGACATGACCCATAGTTGTAACTTTCATTGCAAGGGAACCTAAAAGTACAATAGGTATGACATAATCCGCAGTTGTAACTTTCATGGCAATGGAAGCTAAAAGTACAATAGGCATGACATAATCCACAGTTGTAACTTTCCTTGCAGTGGAAGCTACAAGCACAATAGGTATGACATGACCCACAGTTGTAACTTTCATTGCAATGGAAGCTACAAGTACAATAGGTATAACATGACCCACAGTTGTAACTTTCATGGATATGGAAGCTACGAGTACAATAGGCATGACATAATCCACAGTTGTAGCTTTCATTGCAATGGAAACTACGAGTACGATAGGTATGACATGACCAATAGTTGTAACTTTCATTGCAGTGCAAACTACCAGTACAATAGGTATCACATGACCCACATATGTAACTTTCATTGCAAAGGAAGCTACAAGTACAATAGGTATGACATAATCCACAGTTGTAGAATTTATTGCGATGGAAGCTACAAGTACAATAGGTATGACATAATCCAAAGTTGTAAAATACATTGCAATGGAAGCTACAGGTACAATAGGTATGACATGTCCCACGGTTGTAACTTTCATCGCGATGGAAGCTACAAGTACAATAGGTATGACATGAACCACAGTTGTTACTTACAATCAGTGGAGGCTAGAAGTACAATAGGTATGACATTATCAACGGTTGCAGATCTCGTTGCACTGGAAGCTACAAGTACAATAGGTATGGCATGACCAACAGTTGTAACCTTCATTGCATTGAACGCCACGAGTATGATAGGTATGACAAGAACAACAGTTGTAACTTTCATTGCAATGGACGCCACGAGTACTATAGGTATGATATGACCCACAGTTGTTTCTTTTTTTGCAATGGAAACTACAAGTACAATAGGTATGACATAATCCACAGTTGTAGCTTTCATTGAAACGAAAACTACGAGTACAATAGGTGCGACATGATCCACAGTTGTAACTTTCAATGAAATGCAAACTACAAGTACGATAGGTATGACATAATCCACAGTTGTAGGATTCATCGCAACGGAAGCTACAAGTACAATAGGTATGACATGACCCACAGTTGTAATTTTCATTGCAATTGAAGCTGCAAGTACAATAGGTATGACATGACCCACAAATGTTACTTACATTGCAGTAGAAGCTAGAAGTACAATAGGTATCACATGATCCACAGTTGCAGCTTTCATTCCAGTAGAAGCTACAAGTACAATATGTATGACATGACCCACAGTTGTAACTTTCATTGCAATAGAAACAAGGAGTACAATAGGTATGACATGACCAATGGTTGTAACTTTCATCACAAAAGAAGTTACAAAAGCAATAGGTATGACATGATCCACAGTTGTAACTTTCAATGCAATGGAAGCTACAAGTACAATAGGTATGACATGACCTACAGTTGTTACTTACATTGCAGTAGAAGCTAGAGGTACATTATGTATGACATGGTCCACAGTTGCAGCTTTCATTGCAGTAGAAGTTACAAGTACAATATGTAGGACATGACCCACAGTTGTAACTTTCATTGCAATAGAAGCAAGGAGTACAATAGGTATGACATAATCGTCAGTTGTAACTTTCCTTGCAGTGGAAGCTACAAGCACAATAGGTATGACACGACCCACATTTGTAATTTTCATTGCAAAGGAAGCGACAAGTACAATAGGTATGACATGACCCACAGTTGTAACTTTCATTGCAATAGAAGCAAGGAGTACAATAGGTATGACATAATCGTCAGTTGAAACTTTCCTTGCAGTGGAAGCTACAAGCACAATAGGTATGACACGACCCACAGTTGTAATTTTCTTTGCAAAGGAAGCGACAAGTACAATAGGTATGACATGACCCACATTTGTAACTTTCATTGCAATGGAAGCTACGAGTACAATAGGTATGACATGATCTACAGTTGTAGCCTTCATTGCAATGGAAGCTACGAGTACATTGGGTATGACATGACCCACAGTTGTAGCTTTTTTCGCAATGGAAGCGCCACGTACAATAGGCATGACATGACCCACAGTTGTAGCTTTCATCGCAATGGAAGCTACAAGTAAAATAGGTATGACATAATCCACAGTTGTAGCTTTCATTGCAACGGAAACTACGAGTACAATAGGTATGACATGACCCACAGTTGTAACTTTCATTGCAGTGCAAACTACAAGTACAATAGGTATGACATGACCCACAGTTGTAACTTTGATTGCAACAGAACCAACGAGTACAATAGGTATGACATAGTCCACAGTCGTGGAATTCATTGCAATGGAAGGTACTAGTACCATAGGTATGACATGATCTACGGTTATAGCTTTCATTGCGATTGAAGCTACGATTACATTAGGTCTGACACGACCCACAGTTGTAACTTTCATTGCGTTGGAAGCTACAAGTACAATAGGTATCACATGACCCATGGTTGTAACTTTCATCGCAATCGAATTTACAAATACAATAGGTATGACATAATCCACAGTTGTAACTTTCATTGCAGTGCAAACTACAAGTACAATAGATATCACATGACCCACAGTTGTAACTTTCATTGCAAGGGAACCAACAAGTACAATAGGTATGACATAATCCACAGTTGTAACTTTCATGGCAATGGAAGCTACAAGTACAATAGGTATGACATAATCCACAGTTGTAACTTTCATTGAAACGAAAACTACGAGTACAATAGGTGCGACATGATCCACAATTGTAGCTTTCAATGACATACAAACTACAAGTAGAATACGTATGACATAATCCACAGTAGTAGCTTTCATTGCGATGGAAACTAAGAGTACAATAGATATGACATGACCCACAGTTGTAACTTTCATTGCAGTGCAAACTACAAGTACAATAGATATCACATGACCCACAGTTGTAACTTTCATTGCAAGGGAAGCTACAAATACAATAGGTATGACATAATCCACAGTTGTAACTTTCATTGAAACGAAAACTACGAGTACAATACGTGCGACATGATCCACAATTGTAGCTTTCAATGAAATACAAACTACAAGTAGAATAGGTATGACATAATCCACAGTTGTAGCTTTCATTGCAATGGAAACTACGAGTACAATAAATATGACATGACCCACAGTTGTAACTTTAATTGCAGTGCAAACTACAAGTACAATAGGTATGACATGACCCACAGTTGTAACTTTCATTGCAGTGCAAACTACAAGAACAATAGATATCACATGACCCACAGTTGTAACTTTCATTGCAAGGGAACCTACAAGTACAATAGGTATGACATAATCCGCAGTTGTAACTTTCATGGCAATGGAAGCTAAAAGTACAATAGGCATGACACAATCCACAGATGTAACTTTCCTTGCAATTGAAGCTACAGGTACAATAGGTATGACATGTCCCACGGTTGTAACTTTCATCGCGATGGAAGCTACAAGTACAATAGGTATGACATGAACCACAGTTGTTACTTACAATCAGTGGAGGCTAGAAGTACAATAGGTATGACATTATCCACGGTTGCAGATCTCGTTGCACTGGAAGCTACAAGTACAATAGGTATGACATGAATCACAGTTGTTACTTACAATCAGTGGAGGCTAGAAGTACAATAGGTATGACATTATCCACGGTTGCAGATCTCGTTGCACTGGAAGCTACAAGTACAATAGGTATGACATGAATCACAGTTGTTACTTACAATCAGTGGAGGCTAGAAGTACAATAGGTATGACATTATCCACGGTTGCAGATCTCGTTGCACTGGAAGCTACAAGTACAATAGGTATGACATGAATCACAGTTGTTACTTACAATCAGTGGAGGCTAGAAGTACAATAGGTATGACATTATCCACGGTTGCAGATCTCGTTGCACTGGAAGCTACAAGTACAATAGGTATGACATGAATCACAGTTGTTACTTACAATCAGTGGAGGCCAGAAGTACAATAGGTATGACATTATCCACGGTTGCAGATCTCGTTGCACTGGAAGCTACAAGTACAATAGGTATGGCATGACCAACAGTTGTAACCTTCATTGCATTGAACGCCACGAGTATGATAGGTATGACAAGAACAACAGTTGTAACTTTCATTGCAATGGACGCCACGAGTACTATAGGTATGATATGACCCACAGTTGTTTCTTTTTTTGCAATGGAAACTACAAGTACAATAGGTATGACACAATCCACAGTTGTAGCTTTCATTGAAACGAAAACTACGAGTACAATAGGTGCGACATGATCCACAGTTGTAGCTTTCATTGCAATGGAAACTACGAGTACGATAGGTATGACATGACCCATAGTTGTAACTTTCATTGCAGTGCAAACTACCAGTACAATAGGTATCACATGACCCACAGTTGTAACTTTCATTGCAAAGGAAGCTACAAGTACAATAGGTATGACATAATCCACAGTTGTAGAATTCATTGCGATGGAAGCTACAAGTACAATAGGTATGACATAATCCAAAGTTGTAAAATACATTGCAATGGAAGCTACAGGTACAATAGGTATGACATGTCCCACGGTTGTAACTTTCATCGCGATGAAGCTACAAGTACAATAGGTATGACATAATCCACAGTTGTAGCTTTCATTGAAACGAAAACTACGAGTACAATAGGTGCGACATGATCCACAGTTGTAGCTTTCAATGAAATGCAAACTACAAGTACGATAGGTATGACATAATCCACAGTTGTAGGATTCATCGCAACGGAAGCTACAAGTACAATAGGTATGACATGACCCACAGTTGTAATTTTCATTGCAATTGAAGCTGCAAGTACAATAGGTATGACATGACCCACAAATGTTACTTACATTGCAGTAGAAGCTAGAAGTACAATAGATATCACATGATCCACAGTTGCAGCTTTCATTCCAGTAGAAGCTACAAGTACAATATGTATGACATGACCCACAGTTGTAACTTTCATTGCAATAGAAACAAGGAGTACAATAGGTATGACATGACCAATGGTTGTAACTTTCATCACAAAGGAAGTTACAAAAACAATAGGTATGACATGATCCACAGTTGTAACTTTCAATGCAATGGAAGCTACAAGTACAATAGGTATGACATGACCTACAGTTGTTACTTACATTGCAGTAGAAGCTAGAGGTACATTATGTATGACATGGTCCACAGTTGCAGCTTTCATTGCAGTAGAAGTTACAAGTACAATATGTAGGACATGACCCACAGTTGTAACTTTCATTGCAATAGAAGCAAGGAGTACAATAGGTATGACATAATCGTCAGTTGTAACTTTCCTTGCAGTGGAAGCTACAAGCACAATAGGTATGACACGACCCACATTTGTAATTTTCATTGCAAAGGAAGCGACAAGTACAATAGGTATGACATGACCCACAGTTGTAACTTTCATTGCAATAGAAGCAAGGAGTACAATAGGTATGACATAATCGTCAGTTGTAACTTTCCTTGCAGTGGAAGCTACAAGCACAATAGGTATGACACGACCCACAGTTGTAATTTTCATTGCAAAGGAAGCGACAAGTACAATAGGTATGACATGACCCACATTTGTAACTTTCATTGCAATGGAAGCTACGAGTACAATAGGTATGACATGATCTACAGTTGTAGCCTTCATTGCAATGGAAGCTACGAGTACAATAGATATGACATGACCCACAGTTGTAACTTTCATTGCAGCGCAAACTACAAGTACAATAGATATCACATGACCCACAGTTGTAACTTTCATTGCAAGGGAAGCTACAAATACAATAGGTATGACGTAATCCACAGTTGTAACTTTCATTGAAACGAAAACTACGAGTACAATACGTGCGACATGATCCACAATTGTAGCTTTCAATGAAATACAAACTACAAGTACAATAGGTATCACATGATCCACAGTTGCAGCTTTCATTCCAGTAGAAGCTACAAGTACAATATGTATGACATGACCCACAGTTGTAACTTTCATTGCAATAGAAGCAAGGAGTACAATAGGTATGACATAATCGTCAGTTGTAACTTTCCTTGCGGTGGAAGCTACAAGCGCAATGGGTATGACATGACCAAAAGTTGTAACTTTCATGGCAAGGGAACCTACAAGTACAATAGTATGACATGGCCCACAAATGTAACTTACATTGCAGTGGAAGCTAGAAGTACAATAGGTATCACATGACCCACAGTTGTAACTTTCATTGCAATACAAGCAAGGAGTACAATAGGTATGACGTAAATACCAGTTGTAACTTACATTGCAGTAGAAGCTAGAGGTACAATAGGTATGACATGGTCCACAGTTGCAGCTTTCATCGCAGTAGTAGAAACAAGTACAATATGTATGACATGACCCACAGTTGTAACTTTCATTGCAATAGAAGCAAGGAGTACAATAGGTATGACATAATCGTCAGTTGTAACTGTCCTTGTAGTGGAAGCTACAAGCACAACAGGTATGACATGACCCACAGTTGTAACTTTCATTGCAATGGAAGCTACAAGTACAATAGGTATCACATGACCCACAGTTGTAACTTTCATGGCAATGGAAGCTACGAGTACAATAGGCATGACATAATCCACAGTTGTAGCTTTCATTGCATTGGAAACTACGAGTACAATAGGTATGACATGACCCACAGTTGTAACTTTGATTGCAGTGCAAATTACCAGTACAATAGGTATCACATGACCCACAGTTGTAACTTTCATTGCAATACAAGCAAGGAGTACAATAGGTATGACGTAAATACCAGTTGTAACTTCCATTGCAATAGAAGCAACGAGTACAATAGGTATGACAAAGTCCACAGTCGTAAGATTCATTGCAATGGAAGGTACTAGTACCATAGGTATGACATGATCTACGGTTATAGCTTTCATTGCGATTGAAGCTACGATTACATTAGGTGTGACATGACCCACAGTTGTAACTTTCATTGCGTTGGAAGCTACAAGTACAATAGGTATCACATGACCCATGGTTGTAACTTTCATCGCAATCGAATTTACAAATAAAATAGGTATCACATGACCCACAGTTATAACTTTCTTTGCAGTGCAAACTACAAGTACAATAGATATCACATGACCCACAGTTGTAACTTTCATTGCAAGGGAACCTACAAGTACAATAGGTATGACATAATCCACAGTTGTAACTTTCATGGCAATGTAAGCTACAAGTACAATAGGTATGACATAATCCACAGTTGTAACTTTCATTGAAACGAAAACTACGAGTACAATAGGTGCGACATGATCCACAATTGTAGCTTTCAATGAAATACAAACTACAAGTAGAATAGGTATGACATAATCCACAATTGTAGCTTTCATTGCAATGGAAACTACTAGTACAATAAATATGACATGACCCACAGTTGTAACTTTTATTGCAATGGAAACTACGAGTACGATAGGTATGACATGACCCATAGTTGTAACTTTCATTGCAAGGGAACCTACAAGTACAATAGGTATGACATAATCCGCAGTTGTAACTTTCATGGCAATGGAAGCTAAAAGTACAATAGGCATGACATAATCCACAGTTGTAACTTTCATTGCAATGGACGCCACGAGTACTATAGGTATGATATGACCCACAGTTGTTTCTTTTTTTGCAATTGAAACTACAAGTACAATAGGTATGACATAATCCACAGTTGTAGCTTTCATTGAAACGAAAACTACGAGTACAATAGGTGCGACATGATCCACAGTTGTAACTTTCAATGAAATGCAAACTACAAGTACGATAGGTATGACATAATCCACAGTTGTAGGATTCATCGCAACGGAAGGTACAAGTACAATAGGTATGACATGACCCACAGTTGTAATTTTCATTGCAATTGAAGCTGCAAGTACAATAGGTATGACATGACCCACAAATGTTACTTACATTGCAGTAGAAGCTAGAAGTACAATAGGTATCACATGATCCACAGTTGCAGCTTTCATTCCAGTAGAAGCTACAAGTACAATATGTATGACATGACCCACAGTTGTAACTTTCATTGCAATAGAAACAAGGAGTACAATAGGTATGACATGACCAATGGTTGTAACTTTCATCACAAAGGAAGTTACAAAAGCAATAGGTATGACATGATCCACAGTTGTAACTTTCAATGCAATGGAAGCTACAAGTACAATAGGTATGACATGACCTACAGTTGTTACTTACATTGCAGTAGAAGCTAGAGGTACATTATGTATGACATGGTCCACAGTTGCAGCTTTCATTGCAGTAGAAGTTACAAGTACAATATGTAGGACATGACCCACAGTTGTAACTTTCATTGCAATAGAAGCAAGGAGTACAATAGGTATGACATAATCGTCAGTTGTAACTTTCCTTGCAGTGGAAGCTACAAGCACAATAGGTATGACACGACCCACATTTGTAATTTTCATTGCAAAGGAAGCGACAAGTACAATAGGTATGACATGACCCACAGTTGTAACTTTCATTGCAATAGAAGCAAGGAGTACAATAGGTATGACATAATCGTCAGTTGTAACTTTCCTTGCAGTGGAAGCTACAAGCACAATAGGTATGACACGACCCACAGTTGTAATTTCATTGCAAAGGAAGCGACAAGTACAATAGGTATGACATGACCCACATTTGTAACTTTCATTGCAATGGAAGCTACGAGTACAATAGGTATGACATGATCTACAGTTGTAGCCTTCATTGCAATGGAAGCTACGAGTACATTGGGTATGACATGACCCACAGTTGTAGCTTTTTTCGCAATGGAAGCTCCACGTACAATAGGCATAACATGACCCACAGTTGTAGCTTTCATCGCAATGGAAGCTACAAGTAAAATAGGTATGACATAATCCACAGTTGTAGGTTTCATTGCAATGGAAACTACGAGTACAATAGGTATGACATGACCCACAGTTGTAACTTTCATTGCAGTGCAAACTACAAGTACAATAGGTATGACATGACCCACAGTTGTAACTTTGATTGCAACAGAACCAACGAGTACAATAGGTATGACATAGTCCACAGTCGTGGAATTCATTGCAATGGAAGGTACTAGTACCATAGGTATGACATGATCTACGGTTATAGCTTTCATTGCGATTGAAGCTACGATTACATTAGGTCTGACACGACCCACAGTTGTAACTTTCATTGCGTTGGAAGCTACAAGTACAATAGGTACCACATGACCCATGGTTGTAACTTTCATCGCAATCGAATTTACAAATACAATAGGTATGACATAATCCACAGTTGTAACTTTCATTGCAGTGCAAACTACAAGTACAATAGATATCACATGACCCACAGTTGTAACTTTCATTGCAAGGGAACCTACAAGTACAATAGGTATGACATAATCCACAGTTGTAACTTTCATGGCAATGGAAGCTACAAGTACAATAGGTATGACATAATCCACAGTTGTAACTTTCATTGAAACGAAAACTACGAGTACAATAGGTGCGACATGATCCACAATTGTAGCTTTCAATGAAATACAAACTACAAGTAGAATACGTATGACATAATCCACAGTAGTAGCTTTCATTGCGATGGAAACTAAGAGTACAATAGATATGACATGACCCACAGTTGTAACTTTCATTGCAGTGCAAACTACAAGTACAATAGATATCACATGACCCACAGTTGTAACTTTCATTGCAAGGGAAGCTACAAATACAATAGGTATGACATAATCCACAGTTGTAACTTTCATTGAAACGAAAACTACGAGTACAATACGTGCGACATGATCCACAATTGTAGCTTTCAATGAAATACAAACTACAAGTAGAATAGGTATGACATAATCCACAGTTGTAGCTTTCATTTCAATGGAAACTACGAGTACAATAAATATGACATGACCCACAGTTGTAACTTTAATTGCAGTGCAAACTACAAGTACAATAGGTATGAAATGACCCACAGTTGTAACTTTCATTGCAGTGCAAACTACAAGTACAATAGATATCACATGACCCACAGTTGTAACTTTCATTGCAAGGGAACCTACAAGTACAATAGGTATGACATAATCCGCAGTTGTAACTTTCATGGCAATGGAAGCTAAAAGTACAATAGGCATGACACAATCCACAGATGTAACTTTCCTTGCAATTGAAGCTACAGGTACAATAGGTATGACATGTCCCACGGTTGTAACTTTCGTCGCGATGGAAGCTACAAGTACAATAGGTATGACATGAACCACAGTTGTTACTTACAATCAGTGGAGGCTAGAAGTACAATAGGTATGACATTATCCACGGTTGCAGATCTCGTTGCACTGGAAGCTACAAGTACAATAGGTATGACATGAATCACAGTTGTTACTTACAATCAGTGGAGGCTAGAAGTACAATAGGTATGACATTATCCACGGTTGCAGATCTCGTTGCACTGGAAGCTACAAGTACAATAGGTATGACATGAATCACAGTTGTTACTTACAATCAGTGGAGGCTAGAAGTACAATAGGTATGACATTATCCACGGTTGCAGATCTCGTTGCACTGGAAGCTACAAGTACAATAGGTATGACATGAATCACAGTTGTTACTTACAATCAGTGGAGGCTAGAAGTACAATAGGTATGACATTATCCACGGTTGAAGATCTCGTTGCACTGGAAGCTACAAGTACAATAGGTATGACATGAATCACAGTTGTTACTTACAATCAGTGGAGGCTAGAAGTACAATAGGTATGACATTATCCACGGTTGCGGATCTCGTTGCACTGGAAGCTACAAGTACAATAGGTATGGCATGACCAACAGTTGTAACCTTCATTGCATTGAACGCCACGAGTATGATAGGTATGACAAGAACAACAGTTGTAACTTTCATTGCAATGGACGCCACGAGTACTATAGGTATGATATGACCCACAGTTGTTTCTTTTTTTGCAATGGAAACTACAAGTACAATAGGTATGACACAATCCACAGTTGTAGCTTTCATTGAAACGAAAACTACGAGTACAATAGGTGCGACATGATCCACAGTTGTAGCTTTCATTGCAATGGAAACTACGAGTACGATAGGTATGACATGACCCATAGTTGTAACTTTCATTGCAAGGGAACCTAAAAGTACAATAGGTATAACATGACCCACAGTTGTAACTTTCATGGATATGGAAGCTACGAGTACAATAGGCATGACATAATCCACAGTTGTAGCTTTCATTGCAATGGAAACTACGAGTACGATAGGTATGACATGACCCATAGTTGTAACTTTCATTGCAGTGCAAACTACCAGTACAATAGGTATCACATGACCCACAGTTGTAACTTTCATTGCAAAGGAAGCTACAAGTACAATAGGTATGACATAATCCACAGTTGTAGAATTCATTGCGATGGAAGCTACAAGTACAATAGGTATGACATAATCCAAAGTTGTAAAATACATTGCAATGGAAGCTACAGGTACAATAGGTATGACATGTCCCACGGTTGTAACTTTCATCGCGATGAAGCTACAAGTACAATAGGTATGACATAATCCACAGTTGTAGCTTTCATTGAAACGAAAACTACGAGTACAATAGGTGCGACATGATCCACAGTTGTAGCTTTCAATGAAATGCAAACTACAAGTACGATAGGTATGACATAATCCACAGTTGTAGGATTCATCGCAACGGAAGCTACAAGTACAATAGGTATGACATGACCCACAGTTGTAATTTTCATTGCAATTGAAGCTGCAAGTACAATAGGTATGACATGACCCACAAATGTTACTTACATTGCAGTAGAAGCTAGAAGTACAATAGGTATCACATGATCCACAGTTGCAGCTTTCATTCCAGTAGAAGCTACAAGTACAATATGTATGACATGACCCACAGTTGTAACTTTCATTGCAATAGAAACAAGGAGTACAATAGGTATGACATGACCAATGGTTGTAACTTTCATCACAAAGGAAGTTACAAAAACAATAGGTATGACATGATCCACAGTTGTAACTTTCAATGCAATGGAAGCTACAAGTACAATAGGTATGACATGACCTACAGTTGTTACTTACATTGCAGTAGAAGCTAGAGGTACATTATGTATGACATGGTCCACAGTTGCAGCTTTCATTGCAGTAGAAGTTACAAGTACAATATGTAGGACATGACCCACAGTTGTAACTTTCATTGCAATAGAAGCAAGGAGTACAATAGGTATGACATAATCGTCAGTTGTAACTTTCCTTGCAGTGGAAGCTACAAGCACAATAGGTATGACACGACCCACATTTGTAATTTTCATTGCAAAGGAAGCGACAAGTACAATAGGTATGACATGACCCACAGTTGTAACTTTCATTGCAATAGAAGCAAGGAGTACAATAGGTATGACATAATCGTCAGTTGTAACTTTCCTTGCAGTGGAAGCTACAAGCACAATAGGTATGACACGACCCACAGTTGTAATTTTCATTGCAAAGGAAGCGACAAGTACAATAGGTATGACATGACCCACATTTGTAACTTTCATTGCAATGGAAGCTACGAGTACAATAGGTATGACATGATCTACAGTTGTAGCCTTCATTGCAATGGAAGCTACGAGTACATTAGGTATGACATGACCCACAGTTGTAGCTTTTTTCGCAATGGAAGCTCCATGTACAATAGGCATGACATGACCCACAGTTGTAGCTTTCATCGCAATGGAAGCTACAAGTAAACTAGGTATGACATAATCCACAGTTGTAGCTTTCATTGCAATGGAAACTACGAGTACAATAGGTATGACATGACCCACAGTTGTAACTTTCATTGCAGTGCAAACTACAAGTACAATAGGTATGACATGACCCACAGTTGTAACTTTGATTGCAACAGAACCAACGAGTACAATAGGTATGACATAGTCCACAGTCGTGGAATTCATTGCAATGGAAGGTACTAGTACCATAGGTATGACATGATCTAAGGTTATAGCTTTCATTGCGATTGAAGCTACGATTACATTAGGTCTGACACGACCCACAGTTGTAACTTTCATTGCGTTGGAAGCTACAAGTACAATAGGTATCACATGACCCATGGTGGTAACTTTCATCGCAATCGAATTTACAAATACAATAGGTATGACATAATCCACAGTTGTAACTTTCATTGCAGTGCAAACTACAAGTACAATAGATATCACATGACCCACAGTTGTAACTTTCATTGCAAGGGAACCTACAAGTACAATAGGTATGACATAATCCACAGTTGTAACTTTCATGGCAATGGAAGCTACAAGTACAATAGGTATGACATAATCCACAGTTGTAACTTTCATTGAAACGAAAACTACGAGTACAATAGGTGCGACATGATCCACAATTGTAGCTTTCAATGAAATACAAACTACAAGTAGAATACGTATGACATAATCCACAGTAGTAGCTTTCATTGCGATGGGAACTAAGAGTACAATAGATATGACATGACCCACAGTTGTAACTTTCATTGCAGTGCAAACTACAAGTACAATAGATATCACATGACCCACAGTTGTAACTTTCATTGCAAGGGAAGCTACAAATACAATAGGTATGACATAATCCACAGTTGTAACTTTCATTGAAACGAAAACTACGAGTACAATACGTGCGACATGATCCACAATTGTAGCTTTCAATGAAATACAAACTACAAGTAGAATAGGTATGACATAATCCACAGTTGTAGCTTTCATTGCAATGGAAACTACGAGTACAATAAATATGACATGACCCACAGTTGTAACTTTCATTGCAGTGCAAACTACAAGTACAATAGGTATGACATAATCCACAGTTGTAACATTCATTGAAACGAAAACTACGAGTACAATAGGTGCGACATGATCCACAATTGTAGCTTTCAATGAAATACAAACTACAAGTAGAATACGTATGACATAATCCACAGTAGTAGCTTTCATTGCGATGGAAACTAAGAGTACAATAGATATGACATGACCCACAGTTGTAACTTTCATTGCAGTGCAAACTACAAGTACAATAGATATCACATGACCCACAGTTGTAACTTTCATTGCAAGGGAAGCTACAAATACAATAGGTATGACATAATCCACAGTTGTAACTTTCATTGAAACGAAAACTACGAGTACAATACGTGCGACATGATCCACAATTGTAGCTTTCAATGAAATACAAACTACAAGTACAATAGGTATCACATGATCCACAGTTGCAGCTTTCATTCCAGTAGAAGCTACAAGTACAATATGTATGACATGACCCACAGTTATAACTTTCATTGCAATAGAAGCAAGGAGTACAATAGGTATGACATAATCGTCAGTTGTAACTTTCCTTGCGGTGGAAGCTACAAGCGCAATGGGTATGACATGACCAAAAGTTGTAACTTTCATGGCAAGGGAACCTACAAGTACAATAGTATGACATGGCCCACAAATGTAACTTACATTGCAGTGGAAGCTAGAAGTACAATAGGTATCACATGACCCACAGTTGTAACTTTCATTGCAATACAAGCAAGGAGTACAATAGGTATGACGTAAATACCAGTTGTAACTTACATTGCAGTAGAAGCTAGAGGTACAATAGGTATGACATGGTCCACAGTTGCAGCTTTCATCGCAGTAGTAGAAACAAGTACAATATGTATGACATGACCCACAGTTGTAACTTTCATTGCAATAGAAGCAAGGAGTACAATAGGTATGACATAATCGTCAGTTGTAACTGTCCTTGTAGTGGAAGCTACAAGCACAACAGGTATGACATGACCCACAGTTGTAACTTTCATTGCAATGGAAGCTACAAGTACAATAGGTATCACATGACCCACAGTTGTAACTTTCATGGCAATGGAAGCTACGAGTACAATAGGCATGACATAATCCACAGTTGTAGCTTTCATTGCAATGGAAACTACGAGTACAATAGGTATGACATGACCCACAGTTGTAACTTTGATTGCAGTGCAAGTTACCAGTACAATAGGTATCACATGACCCACAGTTGTAACTTTCATTGCAATACAAGCAAGGAGTACAATAGGTATGACGTAAATACCAGTTGTAACTTCCATTGCAATAGAAGCAACGAGTACAATAGGTATGACAAAGTCCACAGTCGTAAGATTCATTGCAATGGAAGGTACTAGTACCATAGGTATGACATGATCTACGGTTATAGCTTTCATTGCGATTGAAGCTACGATTACATTAGGTGTGACATGACCCACAGTTGTAACTTTCATTGCGTTGGAAGCTACAAGTACAATAGGTATCACATGACCCTTGGTTGTAACTTTCATCGCAATCGAATTTACAAATAAAATAGGTATCACATGACCCACAGTTATAACTTTCATTGCAGTGCAAACTACAAGTACAATAGATATCACATGACCCACAGTTGTAACTTTCATTGCAAGGGAACCTACAAGTACAATAGGTATGACATAATCCACAGTTGTAACTTTCATGGCAATGTAAGCTACAAGTACAATAGGTATGACATAATCCACAGTTGTAACTTTCATTGAAACGAAAACTACGAGTACAATAGGTGCGACATGATCCACAATTGTAGCTTTCAATGAAATACAAACTACAAGTAGAATAGGTATGACATAATCCACAATTGTAGCTTTCATTGCAATGGAAACTACGAGTACAATAAATATGACATGACCCACAGTTGTAACTTTTATTGCAATGTAAACTACGAGTACGATAGGTATGACATGACCCATAGTTGTAACTTTCATTGCAAGGGAACCTACAAGTACAATAGGTATGACATAATCCGCAGTTGTAACTTTCATGGCAATGGAAGCTAAAAGTACAATAGGCATGACATAATCCACAGTTGTAACTTTCATTGCAATGGACGCCACGAGTACTATAGGTATGATATGACCCACAGTTGTTTCTTTTTTTGCAATGGAAACTACAAGTACAATAGGTATGACATAATCCACAGTTGTAGCTTTCATTGAAACGAAAACTACGAGTACAATAGGTGCGACATGATCCACAGTTGTAACTTTCAATGAAATGCAAACTACAAGTACGATAGGTATGACATAATCCACAGTTGTAGGATTCATCGCAACGGAAGCTACAAGTACAATAGGTATGACATGACCCACAGTTGTAATTTTCATTGCAATTGAAGCTGCAAGTACAATAGGTATGACATGACCCACAAATGTTACTTACATTGCAGTAGAAGCTAGAAGTACAATAGGTATCACATGATCCACAGTTGCAGCTTTCATTCCAGTAGAAGCTACAAGTACAATATGTATGACATGACCCACAGTTGTAACTTTCATTGCAATAGAAACAAGGAGTACAATAGGTATGACATGACCAATGGTTGTAACTTTCATCACAAAGGAAGTTACAAAAGCAATAGGTATGACATGATCCACAGTTGTAACTTTCAATGCAATGGAAGCTACAAGTACAATAGGTATGACATGACCTACAGTTGTTACTTACATTGCAGTAGAAGCTAGAGGTACATTATGTATGACATGGTCCACAGTTGCAGCTTTCATTGCAGTAGAAGTTACAAGTACAATATGTAGGACATGACCCACAGTTGTAACTTTCATTGCAATAGAAGCAAGGAGTACAATAGGTATGACATAATCGTCAGTTGTAACTTTCCTTGCAGTGGAAGCTACAAGCACAATAGGTATGACACGACCCACATTTGTAATTTTCATTGCAAAGGAAGCGACAAGTACAATAGGTATGACATGACCCACAGTTGTAACTTTCATTGCAATAGAAGCAAGGAGTACAATAGGTATGACATAATCGTCAGTTGTAACTTTCCTTGCAGTGGAAGCTACAAGCACAATAGGTATGACACGACCCACAGTTGTAATTTTCATTGCAAAGGAAGCGACAAGTACAATAGGTATGACATGACCCACATTTGTAACTTTCATTGCAATGGAAGCTACGAGTACAATAGGTATGACATGATCTACAGTTGTAGCCTTCATTGCAATGGAAGCTACGAGTACATTGGGTATGACATGACCCACAGTTGTAGCTTTTTTCGCAATGGAAGCTCCACGTACAATAGGCATGACATGACCCACAGTTGTAGCTTTCATCGCAATGGAAGCTACAAGTACAATAGGTATCACATGACCCATGGTTGTAACTTTCATCGCAATCGAATTTACAAATACAATAGGTATGACATAATCCACAGTTGTAACTTTCATTGCAGTGCAAACTACAAGTACAATAGATATCACATGACCCACAGTTGTAACTTTCATTGCAAGGGAACCTACAAGTACAATAGGTATGACATAATCCATAGTTGTAACTTTCATGGCAATGGAAGCTACAAGTACAATAGGTATGACATAATCCACAGTTGTAACTTTCATTGAAACGAAAACTACGAGTACAATAGGTGCGACATGATCCACAATTGTAGCTTTCAATGAAATACAAACTACAAGTAGAATACGTATGACATAATCCACAGTAGTAGCTTTCATTGCGATGGAAACTAAGAGTACAATAGATATGACATGACCCACAGTTGTAACTTTCATTGCAGTGCAAACTACAAGTACAATAGATATCACATGACCCACAGTTGTAACTTTCATTGCAAGGGAAGCTACAAATACAATAGGTATGACATAATCCACAGTTGTAACTTTCATTGAAACGAAAACTACGAGTACAATACGTGCGACATGATCCACAATTGTAGCTTTCAATGAAATACAAACTACAAGTAGAATAGGTATGACATAATCCACAGTTGTAGCTTTCATTGCAATGGAAACTACGAGTACAATAAATATGACATGACCCACAGTTGTAACTTTAATTGCAGTGCAAACTACAAGTACAATAGGTATGACATGACCCACAGTTGTAACTTTCATTGCAGTGCAAACTACAAGTACAATAGATATCACATGACCCACAGTTGTAACTTTCATTGCAAGGGAACCTACAAGTACAATAGGTATGACATAATCCGCAGTTGTAACTTTCATGGCAATGGAAGCTAAAAGTACAATAGGCATGACACAATCCACAGATGTAACTTTCCTTGCAATTGAAGCTACAGGTACAATAGGTATGACATGTCCCACGGTTGTAACTTTCATCGCGATGGAAGCTACAAGTACAATAGGTATGACATGAACCACAGTTGTTACTTACAATCAGTGGAGGCTAGAAGTACAATAGGTATGACATTATCCACGGTTGCAGATCTCGTTGCACTGGAAGCTACAAGTACAATAGGTATGACATGAATCACAGTTGTTACTTACAATCAGTGGAGGCTAGAAGTACAATAGGTATGACATTATCCACGGTTGCAGATCTCGTTGCACTGGAAGCTACAAGTACAATAGGTATGACATGAATCACAGTTGTTACTTACAATCAGTGGAGGCTAGAAGTACAATAGGTATGACATTATCCACGGTTGCAGATCTCGTTGCACTGGAAGCTACAAGTACAATAGGTATGACATGAATCACAGTTGTTACTTACAATCAGTGGAGGCTAGAAGTACAATAGGTATGACATTATCCACGGTTGCAGATCTCGTTGCACTGGAAGCTACAAGTACAATAGGTATGACATGAATCACAGTTGTTACTTACAATCAGTGGAGGCTAGAAGTACAATAGGTATGACATTATCCACGGTTGCAGATCTCGTTGCACTGGAAGCTACAAGTACAATAGGTATGGCATGACCAACAGTTGTAACCTTCATTGCATTGAACGCCACGAGTATGATAGGTATGACAAGAACAACAGTTGTAACTTTCATTGCAATGGACGCCACGAGTACTATAGGTATGATATGACCCACAGTTGTTTCTTTTTTTGCAATGAAAACTACAAGTACAATAGGTATGACACAATCCACAGTTGTAGCTTTCATTGAAACGAAAACTACGAGTACAATAGGTGCGACATGATCCACAGTTGTAGCTTTCATTGCAATGGAAACTACGAGTACGATAGGTATGACATGACCCATAGTTGTAACTTTCATTGCAAGGGAACCTAAAAGTACAATAGGTATAACATGACCCACAGTTGTAACTTTCATGGATATGGAAGCTACGAGTACAATAGGCATGACATAATCCACAGTTGTAGCTTTCATTGCAATGGAAACTACGAGTACGATAGGTATGACATGACCCATAGTTGTAACTTTCATTGCAGTGCAAACTACCAGTACAATAGGTATCACATGACCCACAGTTGTAACTTTCATTGCAAAGGAAGCTACAAGTACAATAGGTATGACATAATCCACAGTTGTAGAATTCATTGCGATGGAAGCTACAAGTACAATAGGTATGACATAATCCAAAGTTGTAAAATACATTGCAATGGAAGCTACAGGTACAATAGGTATGACATGTCCCACGGTTGTAACTTTCATCGCGATGAAGCTACAAGTACAATAGGTATGACATAATCCACAGTTGTAGCTTTCATTGAAACGAAAACTACGAGTACAATAGGTGCGACATGATCCACAGTTGTAGCTTTCAATGAAATGCAAACTACAAGTACGATAGGTATGACATAATCCACAGTTGTAGGATTCATCGCAACGGAAGCTACAAGTACAATAGGTATGACATGACCCACAGTTGTAATTTTCATTGCAATTGAAGCTGCAAGTACAATAGGTATGACATGACCCACAAATGTTACTTACATTGCAGTAGAACCTAGAAGTACAATAGGTATCACATGATCCACAGTTGCAGCTTTCATTCCAGTAGAAGCTACAAGTACAATATGTATGACATGACCCACAGTTGTAACTTTCATTGCAATAGAAACAAGGAGTACAATAGGTATGACATGACCAATGGTTGTAACTTTCATCACAAAGGAAGTTACAAAAACAATAGGTATGACATGATCCACAGTTGTAACTTTCAATGCAATGGAAGCTACAAGTACAATAGGTATGACATGACCTACAGTTGTTACTTACATTGCAGTAGAAGCTAGAGGTACATTATGTATGACATGGTCCACAGTTGCAGCTTTCATTGCAGTAGAAGTTACAAGTACAATATGTAGGACATGACCCACAGTTGTAACTTTCATTGCAATAGAAGCAAGGAGTACAATAGGTATGACATAATCGTCAGTTGTAACTTTCCTTGCAGTGGAAGCTACAAGCACAATAGGTATGACACGACCCACATTTGTAATTTTCATTGCAAAGGAAGCGACAAGTACAATAGGTATGACATGACCCACAGTTGTAACTTTCATTGCAATAGAAGCAAGGAGTACAATAGGTGTGACATAATCGTCAGTTGTAACTTTCCTTGCAGTGGAAGCTACAAGCACAATAGGTATGACACGACCAACAGTTCTAATTTTCATTGCAAAGGAAGCGACAAGTACAATAGGTATGACATGACCCACATTTGTAACTTTCATTGCAATGGAAGCTACGAGTACAATAGGTATGACATGATCTACAGTTGTAGCCTTCATTGCAATGGAAGCTACGAGTACATTAGGTATGACATGACCCACAGTTGTAGCTTTTTTCGCAATGGAAGCTCCATGTACAATAAGCATGACATGACCCACAGTTGTAGCTTTCATCGCAATGGAAGCTACAAGTAAAATAGGTATGACATAATCCACAGTTGTAGCTTTCATTGCAATGGAAACTACGAGTACAATAGGTATGACATGACCCACAGTTGTAACTTTCATTGCAGTGCAAACTACAAGTACAATAGGTATGACATGACCCACAGTTGTAACTTTGATTGCAACAGAACCAACGAGTACAATAGGTATGACATAGTCCACAGTCGTGGAATTCATTGCAATGGAAGGTACTAGTACCATAGGTATGACATGATCTACGGTTATAGCTTTCATTGCGATTGAAGCTACGATTACATTAGGTCTGACACGACCCACAGTTGTAACTTTCATTGCGTTGGAAGCTACAAGTACAATAGGTATCACATGACCCATGGTTGTAACTTTCATCGCAATCGAATTTACAAATACAATAGGTATGACATAATCCACAGTTGTAACTTTCATTGCAGTGCAAACTACAAGTACAATAGATATCACATGACCCACAGTTGTAACTTTCATTGCAAGGGAACCTACAAGTACAATAGGTATGACATAATCCACAGTTGTAACTTTCATGGCAATGGAAGCTACAAGTACAATAGGTATGACATAATCCACAGTTGTAACTTTCATTGAAACGAAAACTACGAGTACAATAGGTGCGACATGATCCACAATTGTAGCTTTCAATGAAATACAAACTACAAGTAGAATACGTATGACATAATCCACAGTAGTAGCTTTCATTGCGATGGAAACTAAGAGTACAATAGATATGACATGACCCACAGTTGTAACTTTCATTGCAGTGCAAACTAAAAGTACAATAGATATCACATGACCCACAGTTGTAACTTTCATTGCAAGGGAAGCTACAAATACAATAGGTATGACATAATCCACAGTTGTAACTTTCATTGAAACGAAAACTACGAGTACAATACGTGCGACATGATCCACAATTGTAGCTTTCAATGAAATACAAACTACAAGTAGAATAGGTATGACATAATCCACAGTTGTAGCTTTCATTGCAATGGAAACTACGAGTACAATAAATATGACATGACCCACAGTTGTAACTTTAATTGCAGTGCAAACTACAAGTACAATAGGTATGACATGACCCACAGTTGTAACTTTCATTGCAGTGCAAACTACAAGTACAATAGATATCACATGACCCACAGTTGTAACTTTCATTGCAAGGGAACCTACAAGTAACATAGGTATGACATAATCCGCAGTTGTAACTTTCATGGCAATGGAAGCTAAAAGTACAATAGGCATGACACAATCCACAGATGTAACTTTCCTTGCAATTGAAGCTACAGGTACAATAGGTATGACATGTCCCACGGTTGTAACTTTCATCGCGATGGAAGCTACAAGTACAATAGGTATGACATGAACCACAGTTGTTACTTACAATCAGTGGAGGCTAGAAGTACAATAGGTATGACATTATCCACGGTTGCAGATCTCGTTGCACTGGAAGCTACAAGTACAATAGGTATGACATGAATCACAGTTGTTACTTACAATCAGTGGAGGCTAGAAGTACAATAGGTATGACATTATCCACGGTTGCAGATCTCGTTGCACTGGAAGCTACAAGTACAATAGGTATGACATGAATCACAGTTGTTACTTACAATCAGTGGAGGCTAGAAGTACAATAGGTATGACATTATCCACGGTTGCAGATCTCGTTGCACTGGAAGCTACAAGTACAATAGGTATGACATGAATCACAGTTGTTACTTACAATCAGTGGAGGCTAGAAGTACAATAGGTATGACATTATCCACGGTTGCAGATCTCGTTGCACTGGAAGCTACAAGTACAATAGGTATGACATGAATCACAGTTGTTACTTACAATCAGTGGAGGCTAGAAGTACAATAGGTATGACATTATCCACGGTTGCAGATCTCGTTGCACTGGAAGCTACAAGTACAATAGGTATGGCATGACCAACAGTTGTAACCTTCATTGCATTGAACGCCACGAGTATGATAGGTATGACAAGAACAACAGTTGTAACTTTCATTGCAATGGACGCCACGAGTACTATAGGTATGATATGACCCACAGTTGTTTCTTTTTTTGCAATGGAAACTACAAGTACAATAGGTATGACACAATCCACAGTTGTAGCTTTCATTGAAACGAAAACTACGAGTACAATAGGTGCGACATGATCCACAGTTGTAGCTTTCATTGCAATGGAAACTACGAGTACGATAGGTATGACATGACCCATAGTTGTAACTTTCATTGCAAGGGAACCTAAAAGTACAATAGGTATAACATGACCCACAGTTGTAACTTTCATGGATATGGAAGCTACGAGTACAATAGGCATGACATAATCCACAGTTGTAGCTTTCATTGCAATGGAAACTACGAGTACGATAGGTATGACATGACCCATAGTTGTAACTTTCATTGCAGTGCAAACTACCAGTACAATAGGTATCACATGACCCACAGTTGTAACTTTCATTGCAAAGGAAGCTACAAGTACAATAGGTATGACATAATCCACAGTTGTAGAATTCATTGCGATGGAAGCTACAAGTACAATAGGTATGACATAATCCAAAGTTGTAAAATACATTGCAATGGAAGCTACAGGTACAATAGGTATGACATGTCCCACGGTTGTAACTTTCATCGCGATGAAGCTACAAGTACAATAGGTATGACATAATCCACAGTTGTAGCTTTCATTGAAACGAAAACTACGAGTACAATAGGTGCGACATGATCCACAGTTGTAGCTTTCAATGAAATGCAAACTACAAGTACGATAGGTATGACATAATCCACAGTTGTAGGATTCATCGCAACGGAAGCTACAAGTACAATAGGTATGACATGACCCACAGTTGTAATTTTCATTGCAATTGAAGCTGCAAGTACAATAGGTATGACATGACCCACAAATGTTACTTACATTGCAGTAGAAGCTAGAAGTACAATAGGTATCACATGATCCACAGTTGCAGCTTTCATTCCAGTAGAAGCTACAAGTACAATATGTATGACATGACCCACAGTTGTAACTTTCATTGCAATAGAAACAAGGAGTACAATAGGTATGACATGACCAATGGTTGTAACTTTCATCACAAAGGAAGTTACAAAAACAATAGGTATGACATGATCCACAGTTGTAACTTTCAATGCAATGGAAGCTACAAGTACAATAGGTATGACATGACCTACAGTTGTTACTTACATTGCAGTAGAAGCTAGAGGTACATTATGTATGACATGGTCCACAGTTGCAGCTTTCATTGCAGTAGAAGTTACAAGTACAATATGTAGGACATGACCCACAGTTGTAACTTTCATTGCAATAGAAGCAAGGAGTACAATAGGTATGACATAATCGTCAGTTGTAACTTTCCTTGCAGTGGAAGCTACAAGCACAATAGGTATGACACGACCCACATTTGTAATTTTCATTGCAAAGGAAGCGACAAGTACAATAGGTATGACATGACCCACAGTTGTAACTTTCATTGCAATAGAAGCAAGGAGTCCAATAGGTATGACATAATCGTCAGTTGTAACTTTCCTTGCAGTGGAAGCTACAAGCACAATAGGTATGACACGACCAACAGTTCTAATTTTCATTGCAAAGGAAGCGACAAGTACAATAGGTATGACATGACCCACATTTGTAACTTTCATTGCAATGGAAGCTACGAGTACAATAGGTATGACATGATCTACAGTTGTAGCCTTCATTGCAATGGAAGCTACGAGTACATTAGGTATGACATGACCCACAGTTGTAGCTTTTTTCGCAATGGAAGCTCCATGTACAATAGGCATGACATGACCCACAGTTGTAGCTTTCATCGCAATGGAAGCTACAAGTAAAATAGGTATGACATAATCCACAGTTGTAGCTTTCATTGCAATGGAAACTACGAGTACAATAGGTATGACATGACCCACAGTTGTAACTTTCATTGCAGTGCAAACTACAAGTACAATAGGTATGACATGACCCACAGTTGTAACTTTGATTGCAACAGAACCAACGAGTACAATAGGTATGACATAGTCCACAGTCGTGGAATTCATTGCAATGGAAGGTACTAGTACCATAGGTATGACATGATCTACGGTTATAGCTTTCATTGCGATTGAAGCTACGATTACATTAGGTCTGACACGACCCACAGTTGTAACTTTCATTGCGTTGGAAGCTACAAGTACAATAGGTATCACATGACCCATGGTTGTAACTTTCATCGCAATCGAATTTACAAATACAATAGGTATGACATAATCCACAGTTGTAACTTTCATTGCAGTGCAAACTACAAGTACAATAGATATCACATGACCCACAGTTGTAACTTTCATTGCAAGGGAACCTACAAGTACAATAGGTATGACATAATCCACAGTTGTAACTTTCATGGCAATGGAAGCTACAAGTACAATAGGTATGACATAATCCACAGTTGTAACTTTCATTGAAACGAAAACTACGAGTACAATAGGTGCGACATGATCCACAATTGTAGCTTTCAATGAAATACAAACTACAAGTAGAATACGTATGACATAATCCACAGTAGTAGCTTTCATTGCGATGGGAACTAAGAGTACAATAGATATCACATGACCCACAGTTGTAACTTTCATTGCAGTGCAAACTACAAGTACAATAGATATCACATGACCCACAGTTGTAACTTTCATTGCAAGGGAAGCTACAAATACAATAGGTATGACATAATCCACAGTTGTAACTTTCATTGAAACGAAAACTACGAGTACAATACGTGCGACATGATCCACAATTGTAGCTTTCAATGAAATACAAACTACAAGTAGAATAGGTATGACATAATCCACAGTTGTAGCTTTCATTGCAAAGGAAACTACGAGTACAATAAATATGACATGACCCACAGTTGTAACTTTCATTGCAGTGCAAACTACAAGTACAATAGGTATGACATAATCCACAGTTGTAACATTCATTGAAACGAAAACTACGAGTACAATAGGTGCGACATGATCCACAATTGTAGCTTTCAATGAAATACAAACTACAAGTAGAATACGTATGACATAATCCACAGTAGTAGCTTTCATTGCGATGGAAACTAAGAGTACAATAGATATGACATGACCCACAGTTGTAACTTTCATTGCAGTGCAAACTACAAGTACAATAGATATCACATGACCCACAGTTGTAACTTTCATTGCAAGGGAAGCTACAAATACAATAGGTATGACATAATCCACAGTTGTAGCTTTCATTGCAATGGAAACTACGAGTACAATAAATATGACATGACCCACAGTTGTAACTTTCATTGCAGTGCAAACTACAAGTACAATAGGTATGACATAATCCACAGTTGTAACATTCATTGAAACGAAAACTACGAGTACAATAGGTGCGACATGATCCACAATTGTAGCTTTCAATGAAATACAAACTACAAGTAGAATACGTATGACATAATCCACAGTAGTAGCTTTCATTGCGATGGAAACTAAGAGTACAATAGATATGACATGACCCACAGTTGTAACTTTCATTGCAGTGCAAACTACAAGTACAATAGATATCACATGACCCACAGTTGTAACTTTCATTGCAAGGGAAGCTACAAATACAATAGGTATGACATAATCCACAGTTGTAACTTTCATTGAAACGAAAACTACGAGTACAATACGTGCGACATGATCCACAATTGTAGCTTTCAATGAAATACAAACTACAAGTACAATAGGTATCACATGATCCACAGTTGCAGCTTTCATTCCAGTAGAAGCTACAAGTACAATATGTATGACATGACCCACAGTTGTAACTTTCAATGCAATAGAAGCAAGGAGTACAATAGGTATGACATAATCGTCAGTTGTAACTTTCCTTGCGGTGGAAGCTACAAGCGCAATGGGTATGACATGACCAAAAGTTGTAACTTTCATGGCAAGGGAACCTACAAGTACAATAGTATGACATGGCCCACAAATGTAACTTACATTGCAGTGGAAGCTAGAAGTACAATAGGTATCACATGACCCACAGTTGTAACTTTCATTGCAATACAAGCAAGGAGTACAATAGGTATGACGTAAATACCAGTTGTAACTTACATTGCAGTAGAAGCTAGAGGTACAATAGGTATGACATGGTCCACAGTTGCAGCTTTCATTGCAGTAGTAGAAACAAGTACAATATGTATGACATGACCCACAGTTGTAACTTTCATTGCAATAGAAGCAAGGAGTACAATAGGTATGACATAATCGTCAGTTGTAACTGTCCTTGTAGTGGAAGCTACAAGCACAACAGGTATGACATGACCCACAGTTGTAACTTTCATTGCAATGGAAGCTACATGTACAATAGGTATCACATGACCCACAGTTGTAACTTTCATGGCAATGGAAGCTACGAGTACAATAGGCATGACATAATCCACAGTTGTAGCTTTCATTGCAATGGAAACTACGAGTACAATAGGTATGAAATGACCCACAGTTGTAACTTTGATTGCAGTGCAAATTACCAGTACAATAGGTATCACATGACCCACAGTTGTAACTTTCATTGCAATACAAGCAAGGAGTACAATAGGTATGACGTAAATACCAGTTGTAACTTCCATTGCAATAGAAGCAACGAGTACAATAGGTATGACAAAGTCCACAGTCGTAAGATTCATTGCAATGGAAGGTACTAGTACCATAGGTATGACATGATCTACGGTTATAGCTTTCATTGCGATTGAAGCTACGATTACATTAGGTGTGACATGACCCACAGTTGTAACTTTCATTGCGTTGGAAGCTACAAGTACAATAGGTATCACATGACCCATGGTTGTAACTTTCATCGCAATCGAATTTACAAATAAAATAGGTATCACATGACCCACAGTTATAACTTTCATTGCAGTGCAAACTACAAGTACAATAGATATCACATGACCCACAGTTGTAACTTTCATTGCAAGGGAACCTACAAGTACAATAGGTATGACATAATCCACAGTTGTAACTTTCATGGCAATGTAAGCTACAAGTACAATAGGTATGACATAATCCACAGTTGTAACTTTCATTGAAACGAAAACTACGAGTACAATAGGTGCGACATGATCCACAATTGTAGCTTTCAATGAAATACAAACTACAAGTAGAATAGGTATGACATAATCCACAATTGTAGCTTTCATTGCAATGGAAACTACGAGTACAATAAATATGACATGACCCACAGTTGTAACTTTTATTGCAATGGAAACTACGAGTACGATAGGTATGACATGACCCATAGTTGTAACTTTCATTGCAAGGGAACCTACAAGTACAATAGGTATGACATAATCCGCAGTTGTAACATTCATGGCAATGGAAGCTAAAAGTACAATAGGCATGACATAATCCACAGTTGTAACTTTCATTGCAATGGACGCCACGAGTACTATAGGTATGATATGACCCACAGTTGTTTCTTTTTTTGCAATGGAAACTACAAGTACAATAGGTATGACATAGTCCACAGTTGTAGCTTTCATTGAAACGAAAACTACGAGTACAATAGGTGCGACATGATCCACAGTTGTAACTTTCAATGAAATGCAAACCACAAGTACGATAGGTATGACATAATCCACAGTTGTAGGATTCATCGCAACGGAAGCTACAAGTACAATAGGTATGACATGACCCACAGTTGTAATTTTCATTGCAATTGAAGCTGCAAGTACAATAGGTATGACATGACCCACAAATGTTACTTACATTGCAGTAGAAGCTAGAAGTACAATAGGTATCACATGATCCACAGTTGCAGCTTTCATTCCAGTAGAAGCTACAAGTACAATATGTATGACATGACCCACAGTTGTAACTTTCATTGCAATAGAAACAAGGAGTACAATAGGTATGACATGACCAATGGTTGTAACTTTCATCACAAAGGAAGTTACAAAAGCAATAGGTATGACATGATCCACAGTTGTAACTTTCAATGCAATGGAAGCTACAAGTACAATAGGTATGACATGACCTACAGTTGTTACTTACATTGCAGTAGAAGCTAGAGGTACATTATGTATGACATGGTCCACAGTTGCAGCTTTCATTGCAGTAGAAGTTACAAGTACAATATGTAGGACATGACCCACAGTTGTAACTTTCATTGCAATAGAAGCAAGGAGTACAATAGGTATGACATAATCGTCAGTTGTAACTTTCCTTGCAGTGGAAGCTACAAGCACAATAGGTATGACACGACCCACATTTGTAATTTTCATTGCAAAGGAAGCGACAAGTACAATAGGTATGACATGACCCACAGTTGTAACTTTCATTGCAATAGAAGCAAGGAGTACAATAGGTATGACATAATCGTCAGTTGTAACTTTCCTTGCAGTGGAAGCTACAAGCACAATAGGTATGACACGACCCACAGTTGTAATTTTCATTGCAAAGGAAGCGACAAGTACAATAGGTATGACATGACCCACATTTGTAACTTTCATTGCAATGGAAGCTACGAGTACAATAGGTATGACATGATCTACAGTTGTAGCCTTCATTGCAATGGAAGCTACGAGTACATTGGGTATGACATGACCCACAGTTGTAGCTTTTTTCGCAATGGAAGCTCCACGTACAATAGGCATGACATGACCCACAGTTGTAGCTTTCATCGCAATGGAAGCTACAAGTAAAATAGGTATGACATAATCCACCGTTGTAGCTTTCATTGCAATGGAAACTACGAGTACAATAGGTATGACATGACCCACAGTTGTAACTTTCATTGCAGTGCAAACTACAAGTACAATAGGTATGACATGACCCACAGTTTTAACTTTGATTGCAACAGAACCAACGAGTACAATAGGTATGACATAGTCCACAGTCGTGGAATTCATTGCAATGGAAGGTACTAGTACCATAGGTATGACATGATCTACGGTTATAGCTTTCATTGCGATTGAAGCTACGATTACATTAGGTCTGACACGACCCACAGTTGTAACTTTCATTGCGTTGGAAGCTACAAGTACAATAGGTATCACATGACCCATGGTTGTAACTTTCATCGCAATCGAATTTACAAATACAATAGGTATGACATAATCCACAGTTGTAACTTTCATTGCAGTGCAAACTACAAGTACAATAGATATCACATGACCCACAGTTGTAACTTTCATTGCAAGGGAACCTACAAGTACAATAGGTATGACATAATCCACAGTTGTAACTTTCATGGCAATGGAAGCTACAAGTACAATAGGTATGACATAATCCACAGTTGTAACTTTCATTGAAACGAAAACTACGAGTACAATAGGTGCGACATGATCCACAATTGTAGCTTTCAATGAAATACAAACTACAAGTAGAATACGTATGACATAATCCACAGTAGTAGCTTTCATTGCGATGGAAACTAAGAGTACAATAGATATGACATGACCCACAGTTGTAATTTTCATTGCAGTGCAAACTACAAGTACAATAGATATCACATGACCCACAGTTGTAACTTTCATTGCAAGGGAAGCTACAAATACAATAGGTATGACATAATCCACAGTTGTAACTTTCATTGAAACGAAAACTACGAGTACAATACGTGCGACATGATCCACAATTGTAGCTTTCAATGAAATACAAACTACAAGTAGAATAGGTATGACATAATCCACAGTTGTAGCTTTCATTGCAATGGAAACTACGAGTACAATAAATATGACATGACCCACAGTTGTAACTTTAATTGCAGTGCAAACTACAAGTACAATAGGTATGACATGACCCACAGTTGTAACTTTCATTGCAGTGCAAACTACAAGTACAATAGATATCACATGACCCACAGTTGTAACTTTCATTGCAAGGGAACCTACAAGTACAATAGGTATGACATAATCCGCAGTTGTAACTTTCATGGCAATGGAAGCTAAAAGTACAATAGGCATGACACAATCCACAGATGTAACTTTCCTTGCAATTGAAGCTACAGGTACAATAGGTATGACATGTCCCACGGTTGTAACTTTCATCGCGATGGAAGCTACAAGTACAATAGGTATGACATGAACCACAGTTGTTACTTACAATCAGTGGAGGCTAGAAGTACAATAGGTATGACATTATCCACGGTTGCAGATCTCGTTGCACTGGAAGCTACAAGTACAATAGGTATGACATGAATCACAGTTGTTACTTACAATCAGTGGAGGCTAGAAGTACAATAGGTATGACATTATCCACGGTTGCAGATCTCGTTGCACTGGAAGCTACAAGTACAATAGGTATGACATGAATCACAGTTGTTACTTACAATCAGTGGAGGCTAGAAGTACAATAGGTATGACATTATCCACGGTTGCAGATCTCGTTGCACTGGAAGCTACAAGTACAATAGGTATGACATGAATCACAGTTGTTACTTACAATCAGTGGAGGCTAGAAGTACAATAGGTATGACATTATCCACGGTTGCAGATCTCGTTGCACTGGAAGCTACAAGTACAATAGGTATGACATGAATCACAGTTGTTACTTACAATCAGTGGAGGCTAGAAGTACAATAGGTATGACATTATCCACGGTTGCAGATCTCGTTGCACTGGAAGCTACAAGTACAATAGGTATGGCATGACCAACAGTTGTAACCTTCATTGCATTGAACGCCACGAGTATGATAGGTATGACAAGAACAACAGTTGTAACTTTCATTGCAATGGACGCCACGAGTACTATAGGTATGATATGACCCACAGTTGTTTCTTTTTTTGCAATGGAAACTACAAGTACAATAGGTATGACACAATCCACAGTTGTAGCTTTCATTGAAACGAAAACTACTAGTACAATAGGTGCGACATGATCCACAGTTGTAGCTTTCATTGCAATGGAAACTACGAGTACGATAGGTATGACATGACCCATAGTTGTAACTTTCATTGCAAGGGAACCTAAAAGTACAATAGGTATAACATGACCCACAGTTGTAACTTTCATGGATATGGAAGCTACGAGTACAATAGGCATGACATAATCCACAGTTGTAGCTTTCATTGCAATGGAAACTACGAGTACGATAGGTATGACATGACCCATAGTTGTAACTTTCATTGCAGTGCAAACTACCAGTACAATAGGTATCACATGACCCACAGTTGTAACTTTCATTGCAAAGGAAGCTACAAGTACAATAGGTATGACATAATCCACAGTTGTAGAATTCATTGCGATGGAAGCTACAAGTACACTAGGTATGACATAATCCAAAGTTGTAAAATACATTGCAATGGAAGCTACAGGTACAATAGGTATGACATGTCCCACGGTTGTAACTTTGATTGCAACAGAACCAACGAGTACAATAGGTATGACATAGTCCACAGTCGTGGAATTCATTGCAATGGAAGGTACTAGTACCATAGGTATGACATGATCTACGGTTATAGCTTTCATTGCGATTGAAGCTACGATTACATTAGGTCTGACACGACCCACAGTTGTAACTTTCATTGCGTTGGAAGCTACAAGTACAATAGGTATCACATGACCCATGGTTGTAACTTTCATCGCAATCGAATTTACAAATACAATAGGTATGACATAATCCACAGTTGTAACTTTCATTGCAGTGCAAACTACAAGTACAATAGATATCACATGACCCACAGTTGTAACTTTCATTGCAAGGGAACCTACAAGTACAATAGGTATGACATAATCCACAGTTGTAACTTTCATGGCAATGGAAGCTACAAGTACAATAGGTATGACATAATCCACAGTTGTAACTTTCATTGAAACGAAAACTACGAGTACAATAGGTGCGACATGATCCACAATTGTAGCTTTCAATGAAATACAAACTACAAGTAGAATACGTATGACATAATCCACAGTAGTAGCTTTCATTGCGATGGGAACTAAGAGTACAATAGATATCACATGACCCACAGTTGTAACTTTCATTGCAGTGCAAACTACAAGTACAATAGATATCACATGACCCACAGTTGTAACTTTCATTGCAAGGGAAGCTACAAATACAATAGGTATGACATAATCCACAGTTGTAACTTTCATTGAAACGAAAACTACGAGTACAATACGTGCGACATGATCGACAATTGTAGCTTTCAATGAAATACAAACTACAAGTAGAATAGGTATGACATAATCCACAGTTGTAGCTTTCATTGCAAAGGAAACTACGAGTACAATAAATATGACATGACCCACAGTTGTAACTTTCATTGCAGTGCAAACTACAAGTACAATAGGTATGACATAATCCACAGTTGTAACATTCATTGAAACGAAAACTACGAGTACCATAGGTGCGACATGATCCACAATTGTAGCTTTCAATGAAATACAAACTACAAGTAGAATACGTATGACATAATCCACAGTAGTAGCTTTCATTGCGATGGAAACTAAGAGTACAATAGATATGACATGACCCACAGTTGTAACTTTCATTGCAGTGCAAACTACAAGTACAATAGATATCACATGACCCACAGTTGTAACTTTCATTGCAAGGGAAGCTACAAATACAATAGGTATGACATAATCCACAGTTGTAGCTTTCATTGCAATGGAAACTACGAGTACAATAAATATGACATGACCCACAGTTGTAACTTTCATTGCAGTGCAAACTACAAGTACAATAGGTATGACATAATCCACAGTTGTAACATTCATTGAAACGAAAACTACGAGTACAATAGGTGCGACATGATCCACAATTGTAGCTTTCAATGAAATACAAACTACAAGTAGAATACGTATGACATAATCCACAGTAGTAGCTTTCATTGCGATGGAAACTAAGAGTACAATAGATATGACATGACCCACAGTTGTAACTTTCATTGCAGTGCAAACTACAAGTACAATAGATATCACATGACCCACAGTTGTAACTTTCATTGCAAGGGAAGCTACAAATACAATAGGTATGACATAATCCACAGTTGTAACTTTCATTGAAACGAAAACTACGAGTACAATACGTGCGACATGATCCACAATTGTAGCTTTCAATGAAATACAAACTACAAGTACAATAGGTATCACATGATCCACAGTTGCAGCTTTCATTCCAGTAGAAGCTACAAGTACAATATGTATGACATGACCCACAGTTGTAACTTTCAATGCAATAGAAGCAAGGAGTACAATAGGTATGACATAATCGTCAGTTGTAACTTTCCTTGCGGTGGAAGCTACAAGCGCAATGGGTATGACATGACCAAAAGTTGTAACTTTCATGGCAAGGGAACCTACAAGTACAATAGTATGACATGGCCCACAAATGTAACTTACATTGCAGTGGAAGCTAGAAGTACAATAGGTATCACATGACCCACAGTTGTAACTTTCATTGCAATACAAGCAAGGAGTACAATAGGTATGACGTAAATACCAGTTGTAACTTACATTGCAGTAGAAGCTAGAGGTACAATAGGTATGACATGGTCCACAGTTGCAGCTTTCATCGCAGTAGTAGAAACAAGTACAATATGTATGACATGACCCACAGTTGTAACTTTCATTGCAATAGAAGCAAGGAGTACAATAGGTATGACATAATCGTCAGTTGTAACTGTCCTTGTAGTGGAAGCTACAAGCACAACAGGTATGACATGACCCACAGTTGTAACTTTCATTGCAATGGAAGCTACAAGTACAATAGGTATCACATGACCCACAGTTGTAACTTTCATGGCAATGGAAGCTACGAGTACAATAGGCATGACATAATCCACAGTTGTAGCTTTCATTGCAATGGAAACTACGAGTACAATAGGTATGACATGACCCACAGTTGTAACTTTGATTGCAGTGCAAATTACCAGTACAATAGGTATCACATGACCCACAGTTGTAACTTTCATTGCAATACAAGCAAGGAGTACAATAGGTATGACGTAAATACCAGTTGTAACTTCCATTGCAATAGAAGCAACGAGTACAATAGGTATGACAAAGTCCACAGTCGTAAGATTCATTGCAATGGAAGGTACTAGTACCATAGGTATGACATGATCTACGGTTATAGCTTTCATTGCGATTGAAGCTACGATTACATTAGGTGTGACATGACCCACAGTTGTAACTTTCATTGCGTTGGAAGCTACAAGTACAATAGGTATCACATGACCCATGGTTGTAACTTTCATCGCAATCGAATTTACAAATAAAATAGGTATCACATGACCCACAGTTATAACTTTCATTGCAGTGCAAACTACAAGTACAATAGATATCACATGACCCACAGTTGTAACTTTCATTGCAAGGGAACCTACAAGTACAATAGGTATGACATAATCCACAGTTGTAACTTTCATGGCAATGTAAGCTACAAGTACAATAGGTATGACATAATCCACAGTTGTAACTTTCATTGAAACGAAAACTACGAGTACAATAGGTGCGACATGATCCACAATTGTAGCTTTCAATGAAATACAAACTACAAGTAGAATAGGTATGACATAATCCACAATTGTAGCTTTCATTGCAATGGAAACTACGAGTACAATAAATATGACATGACCCACAGTTGTAACTTTTATTGCAATGGAAACTACGAGTACGATAGGTATGACATGACCCATAGTTGTAACTTTCATTGCAAGGGAACCTACAAGTACAATAGGTATGACATAATCCGCAGTTTTAACATTCATGGCAATGGAAGCTAAAAGTACAATAGGCATGACATAATCCACAGTTGTAACTTTCATTGCAATGGACGCCACGAGTACTATAGGTATGATATGACCCACAGTTGTTTCTTTTTTTGCAATGGAAACTACAAGTACAATAGGTATGACATAATCCACAGTTGTAGCTTTCATTGAAACGAAAACTACGAGTACAATAGGTGCGACATGATCCACAGTTGTAACTTTCAATGAAATGCAAACTACAAGTACGATAGGTATGACATAATCCACAGTTGTAGGATTCATCGCAACGGAAGCTACAAGTACAATAGGTATGACATGACCCACAGTTGTAATTTTCATTGCAATTGAAGCTGCAAGTACAATAGGTATGACATGACCCACAAATGTTACTTACATTGCAGTAGAAGCTAGAAGTACAATAGGTATCACATGATCCACAGTTGCAGCTTTCATTCCAGTAGAAGCTACAAGTACAATATGTATGACATGACCCACAGTTGTAACTTTCATTGCAATAGAAACAAGGAGTACAATAGGTATGACATGACCAATGGTTGTAACTTTCATCACAAAGGAAGTTACAAAAGCAATAGGTATGACATGATCCACAGTTGTAACTTTCAATGCAATGGAAGCTACAAGTACAATAGGTATGACATGACCTACAGTTGTTACTTACATTGCAGTAGAAGCTAGAGGTACATTATGTATGACATGGTCCACAGTTGCAGCTTTCATTGCAGTAGAAGTTACAAGTACAATATGTAGGACATGACCCACAGTTGTAACTTTCATTGCAATAGAAGCAAGGAGTACAATAGGTATGACATAATCGTCAGTTGTAACTTTCCTTGCAGTGGAAGCTACAAGCGCAATAGGTATGACACGACCCACATTTGTAATTTTCATTGCAAAGGAAGCGACAAGTACAATAGGTATGACATGACCCACAGTTGTAACTTTCATTGCAATAGAAGCAAGGAGTACAATAGGTATGACATAATCGTCAGTTGTAACTTTCCTTGCAGTGGAAGCTACAAGCACAATAGGTATGACACGACCCACAGTTGTAATTTTCATTGCAAAGGAAGCGACAAGTACAATAGGTATGACATGACCCACATTTGTAACTTTCATTGCAATGGAAGCTACGAGTACAATAGGTATGACATGATCTACAGTTGTAGCCTTCATTGCAATGGAAGCTACGAGTACATTGGGTATGACATGACCCACAGTTGTAGCTTTTTTCGCAATGGAAGCTCCACGTACAATAGGCATGACATGACCCACAGTTGTAGCTTTCATCGCAATGGAAGCTACAAGTAAAATAGGTATGACATAATCCACCGTTGTAGCTTTCATTGCAATGGAAACTACGAGTACAATAGGTATGACATGACCCACAGTTGTAACTTTCATTGCAGTGCAAACTACAAGTACAATAGGTATGACATGACCCACAGTTGTAACTTTGATTGCAACAGAACCAACGAGTACAATAGGTATGACATAGTCCACAGTCGTGGAATTCATTGCAATGGAAGGTACTAGTACCATAGGTATGACATGATCTACGGTTATAGCTTTCATTGCGATTGAAGCTACGATTACATTAGGTCTGACACGACCCACAGTTGTAACTTTCATTGCGTTGGAAGCTACAAGTACAATAGGTATCACATGACCCATGGTTGTAACTTTCATCGCAATCGAATTTACAAATACAATAGGTATGACATAATCCACAGTTGTAACTTTCATTGCAGTGCAAACTACAAGTACAATAGATATCACATGACCCACAGTTGTAACTTTCATTGCAAGGGAACCTACAAGTACAATAGGTATGACATAATCCACAGTTGTAACTTTCATGGCAATGGAAGCTACAAGTACAATAGGTATGACATAATCCACAGTTGTAACTTTCATTGAAACGAAAACTACGAGTACAATAGGTGCGACATGATCCACAATTGTAGCTTTCAATGAAATACAAACTACAAGTAGAATACGTATGACATAATCCACAGTAGTAGCTTTCATTGCGATGGAAACTAAGAGTACAATAGATATGACATGACCCACAGTTGTAACTTTCATTGCAGTGCAAACTACAAGTACAATAGATATCACATGACCCACAGTTGTAACTTTCATTGCAAGGGAAGCTACAAATACAATAGGTATGACATAATCCACAGTTGTAACTTTCATTGAAACGAAAACTACGAGTACAATACGTGCGACATGATCCACAATTGTAGCTTTCAATGAAATACAAACTACAAGTAGAATAGGTATGACATAATCCACAGTTGTAGCTTTCATTGCAATGGAAACTACGAGTACAATAAATATGACATGACCCACAGTTGTAACTTTAATTGCAGTGCAAACTACAAGTACAATAGGTATGACATGACCCACAGTTGTAACTTTCATTGCAGTGCAAACTACAAGTACAATAGATATCACATGACCCACAGTTGTAACTTTCATTGCAAGGGAACCTACAAGTACAATAGGTATGACATAATCCGCAGTTGTAACTTTCATGGCAATGGAAGCTAAAAGTACAATAGGCATGACACAATCCACAGATGTAACTTTCCTTGCAATTGAAGCTACAGGTACAATAGGTATGACATGTCCCACGGTTGTAACTTTCATCGCGATGGAAGCTACAAGTACAATAGGTATGACATGAACCACAGTTGTTACTTACAATCAGTGGAGGCTAGAAGTACAATAGGTATGACATTATCCACGGTTGCAGATCTCGTTGCACTGGAAGCTACAAGTACAATAGGTATGACATGAATCACAGTTGTTACTTACAATCAGTGGAGGCTAGAAGTACAATAGGTATGACATTATCCACGGTTGCAGATCTCGTTGCACTGGAAGCTACAAGTACAATAGGTATGACATGAATCACAGTTGTTACTTACAATCAGTGGAGGCTAGAAGTACAATAGGTATGACATTATCCACGGTTGCAGATCTCGTTGCACTGGAAGCTACAAGTACAATAGGTATGACATGAATCACAGTTGTTACTTACAATCAGTGGAGGCTAGAAGTACAATAGGTATGACATTATCCACGGTTGCAGATCTCGTTGCACTGGAAGCTACAAGTACAATAGGTATGACATGAATCACAGTTGTTACTTACAATCAGTGGAGGCTAGAAGTACAATAGGTATGACATTATCCACGGTTGCAGATCTCGTTGCACTGGAAGCTACAAGTACAATAGGTATGGCATGACCAACAGTTGTAACCTTCATTGCATTGAACGCCACGAGTATGATAGGTATGACAAGAACAACAGTTGTAACTTTCATTGCAATGGACGCCACGAGTACTATAGGTATGATATGACCCACAGTTGTTTCTTTTTTTGCAATGGAAACTACAAGTACAATAGGTATGACACAATCCACAGTTGTAGCTTTCATTGAAACGAAAACTACGAGTACAATAGGTGCGACATGATCCACAGTTGTAGCTTTCATTGCAATGGAAACTACGAGTACGATAGGTATGACATGACCTATAGTTGTAACTTTCATTGCAAGGGAACCTAAAAGTACAATAGGTATAACATGACCCACAGTTGTAACTTTCATGGATATGGAAGCTACGAGTACAATAGGCATGACATAATCCACAGTTGTAGCTTTCATTGCAATGGAAACTACGAGTACGATAGGTATGACATGACCCATAGTTGTAACTTTCATTGCAGTGCAAACTACCAGTACAATAGGTATCACATGACCCACAGTTGTAACTTTCATTGCAAAGGAAGCTACAAGTACAATAGGTATGACATAATCCACAGTTGTAGAATTCATTGCGATGGAAGCTACAAGTACAATAGGTATGACATAATCCAAAGTTGTAAAATACATTGCAATGGAAGCTACAGGTACAATAGGTATGACATGTCCCACGGTTGTAACTTTCATCGCGATGAAGCTACAAGTACAATAGGTATGACATAATCCACAGTTGTAGCTTTCATTGAAACGAAAACTACGAGTACAATAGGTGCGACATGATCCACAGTTGTAGCTTTCAATGAAATGCAAACTACAAGTACGATAGGTATGACATAATCCACAGTTGTAGGATTCATCGCAACGGAAGCTACAAGTACAATAGGTATGACATGACCCACAGTTGTAATTTTCATTGCAATTGAAGCTGCAAGTACAATAGGTATGACATGACCCACAAATGTTACTTACATTGCAGTAGAAGCTAGAAGTACAATAGGTATCACATGATCCACAGTTGCAGCTTTCATTCCAGTAGAAGCTACAAGTACAATATGTATGACATGACCCACAGTTGTAACTTTCATTGCAATAGAAACAAGGAGTACAATAGGTATGACATGACCAATGGTTGTAACTTTCATCACAAAGGAAGTTACAAAAACAATAGGTATGACATGATCCACAGTTGTAACTTTCAATGCAATGGAAGCTACAAGTACAATAGGTATGACATGACCTACAGTTGTTACTTACATTGCAGTAGAAGCTAGAGGTACATTATGTATGACATGGTCCACAGTTGCAGCTTTCATTGCAGTAGAAGTTACAAGTACAATATGTAGGACATGACCCACAGTTGTAACTTTCATTGCAATAGAAGCAAGGAGTACAATAGGTATGACATAATCGTCAGTTGTAACTTTCCTTGCAGTGGAAGCTACAAGCACAATAGGTATGACACGACCCACATTTGTAATTTTCATTGCAAAGGAAGCGACAAGTACAATAGGTATGACATGACCCACAGTTGTAACTTTCATTGCAATAGAAGCAAGGAGTACAATAGGTATGACATAATCGTCAGTTGTAACTTTCCTTGCAGTGGAAGCTACAAGCACAATAGGTATGACACGACCAACAGTTCTAATTTTCATTGCAAAGGAAGCGACAAGTACAATAGGTATGACATGACCCACATTTGTAACTTTCATTGCAATGGAAGCTACGAGTACAATAGGTATGACATGATCTACAGTTGTAGCCTTCATTGCAATGGAAGCTACGAGTACATTAGGTATGACATGACCCACAGTTGTAGCTTTTTTCGCAATGGAAGCTCCAAGTACAATAAGCATGACATGACCCACAGTTGTAGCTTTCATCGCAATGGAAGCTACAAGTAAAATAGGTATGACATAATCCACAGTTGTAGCTTTCATTGCAATGGAAACTACGAGTACAATAGGTATGACATGACCCACAGTTGTAACTTTCATTGCAGTGCAAACTACAAGTACAATAGGTATGACATGACCCACAGTTGTAACTTTGATTGCAACAGAACCAACGAGTACAATAGGTATGACATAGTCCACAGTCGTGGAATTCATTGCAATGGAAGGTACTAGTACCATAGGTATGACATGATCTACGGTTATAGCTTTCATTGCGATTGAAGCTACGATTACATTAGGTCTGACACGACCCACAGTTGTAACTTTCATTGCGTTGGAAGCTACAAGTACAATAGGTATCACATGACCCATGGTTGTAACTTTCATCGCAATCGAATTTACAAATACAATAGGTATGACATAATCCACAGTTGTAACTTTCATTGCAGTGCAAACTACAAGTACAATAGATATCACATGACCCACAGTTGTAACTTTCATTGCAAGGGAACCTACAAGTACAATAGGTATGACATAATCCACAGTTGTAACTTTCATGGCAATGGAAGCTACAAGTACAATAGGTATGACATAATCCACAGTTGTAACTTTCATTGAAACGAAAACTACGAGTACAATAGGTGCGACATGATCCACAATTGTAGCTTTCAATGAAATACAAACTACAAGTAGAATACGTATGACATAATCCACAGTAGTAGCTTTCATTGCGATGGGAACTAAGAGTACAATAGATATGACATGACCCACAGTTGTAACTTTCATTGCAGTGCAAACTACAAGTACAATAGATATCACATGACCCACAGTTGTAACTTTCATTGCAAGGGAGGCTACAAATACAATAGGTATGACATAATCCACAGTTGTAACTTTCATTGAAACGAAAACTACGAGTACAATACGTGCGACATGATCCACAATTGTAGCTTTCAATGAAATACAAACTACAAGTAAAATAGGTATGACATAATCCACAGTTGTAGCTTTCATTGCAAAGGAAACTACGAGTACAATAAATATGACATGACCCACAGTTGTAACTTTCATTGCAGTGCAAACTACAAGTACAATAGGTATGACATAATCCACAGTTGTAACATTCATTGAAACGAAAACTACGAGTACAATAGGTGCGACATGATCCACAATTGTAGCTTTCAATGAAATACAAACTACAAGTAGAATACGTATGACATAATCCACAGTAGTAGCTTTCATTGCGATGGAAACTAAGAGTACAATAGATATGACATGACCCACAGTTGTAACTTTCATTGCAGTGCAAACTACAAGTACAATAGATATCACATGACCCACAGTTGTAACTTTCATTGCAAGGGAAGCTACAAATACAATAGGTATGACATAATCCACAGTTGTAACTTTCATTGAAACGAAAACTACGAGTACAATACGTGCGACATGATCCACAATTGTAGCTTTCAATGAAATACAAACTACAAGTACAATAGGTATCACATGATCCACAGTTGCAGCTTTCATTCCAGTAGAAGCTACAAGTACAATATGTATGACATGACCAACAGTTGTAACTTTCATTGCAATAGAAGCAAGGAGTACAATAGGTATGACATAATCGTCAGTTGTAACTTTCCTTGCGGTGGAAGCTACAAGCGCTATGGGTATGACATGACCAAAAGTTGTAACTTTCATGGCAAGGGAACCTACAAGTACAATAGTATGACATGGCCCACAAATGTAACTTACATTGCAGTGGAAGCTAGAAGTACAATAGGTATCACATGACCCACAGTTGTAACTTTCATTGCAATACAAGCAAGGAGTACAATAGGTATGACGTAAATACCAGTTGTAACTTACATTGCAGTAGAAGCTAGAGGTACAATAGGTATGACATGGTCCACAGTTGCAGCTTTCATCGCAGTAGTAGAAACAAGTACAATATGTATGACATGACCCACAGTTGTAACTTTCATTGCAATAGAAGCAAGGAGTACAATAGGTATGACATAATCGTCAGTTGTAACTGTCCTTGTAGTGGAAGCTACAAGCACAACAGGTATGACATGACCCACAGTTGTAACTTTCATTGCAATGGAAGCTACAAGTACAATAGGTATCACATGACCCACAGTTGTAACTTTCATGGCAATGGAAGCTACGAGTACAATAGGCATGACATAATCCACAGTTGTAGCTTTCATTGCAATGGAAACTACGAGTACAATAGGTATGACATGACCCACAGTTGTAACTTTGATTGCAGTGCAAATTACCAGTACAATAGGTATCACATGACCCACAGTTGTAACTTTCATTGCAATACAAGCAAGGAGTACAATAGGTATGACGTAAATACCAGTTGTAACTTCCATTGCAATAGAAGCAACGAGTACAATAGGTATGACAAAGTCCACAGTCGTAAGATTCATTGCAATGGAAGGTACTAGTACCATAGGTATGACATGATCTACGGTTATAGCTTTCATTGTGATTGAAGCTACGATTACATTAGGTGTGACATGACCCACAGTTGTAACTTTCATTGCGTTGGAAGCTACAAGTACAATAGGTATCACATGACCCATGGTTGTAACTTTCATCGCAATCGAATTTACAAATAAAATAGGTATCACATGACCCACAGTTATAACTTTCATTGCAGTGCAAACTACAAGTACAATAGATATCACATGACCCACAGTTGTAACTTTCATGGCAATGTAAGCTACAAGTACAATAGGTATGACATAATCCACAGTTGTAACTTTCATTGAAACGAAAACTACGAGTACAATAGGTGCGACATGATCCACAATTGTAGCTTTCAATGAAATACAAACTACAAGTAGAATAGGTATGACATAATCCACAATTGTAGCTTTCATTGCAATGGAAACTACGAGTACAATAAATATGACATGACCCACAGTTGTAACTTTTATTGCAATGGAAACTACGAGTACGATAGGTATGACATGACCCATAGTTGTAACTTTCATTGCAAGGGAACCTACAAGTACAATAGGTATGACATAATCCGCAGTTGTAACTTTCATGGCAATGGAAGCTACGAGTACAATAGGCATGACATAATCCACAGTTGTAGCTTTCATTGCAATGGAAATTACGAGTACGATAGGTATGACATGACCCATAGTTGTAACTTTCATTGCAGTGCAAACTACCAGTACAATAGGTATCACATGACCCACAGTTGTAACTTTCATTGCAAAAGAAGCTACAAGTACAATAGGTATGACATAATCCACAGTTGTAGAATTCATTGCAATGGAAGCTACAAGTACAATAGGTATGACATAATCCAAAGTTGTAAAATACATTGCAATGGAAGCTACAGGTACAATAGGTATGACATGTCCCACGGTTGTAACTTTCATCGCGATGGAAGCTACAAGTACAATAGGTATGACATGAACCACAGTTGTTACTTACAATCAGTGGAGGCTAGAAGTACAATAGGTATGACATTATCTACGGTTGCAGATCTCGTTGCGCTGGAAGCTACAAGTACAATAGGTATGGCATGACCAACAGTTGTAACCTTCATTGCATTGAACGCCACGAGTATGATAGGTATGACAAGAACAACAGTTGTAACTTTCATTGCAATGGACGCCACGAGTACTATAGGTATGATATGACCCACAGTTGTTTCTTTTTTTGCAATGGAAACTACAAGTACAATAGGTATGACATAATCCACAGTTGTAGCTTTCATTGAAACGAAAACTACGAGTACAATAGGTGCGACATGATCCACAGTTGTAGCTTTCATTGCAATGGAAACTACGAGTACGATAGGTATGACATGACCCATAGTTGTAACTTTCATTGCAAGGGAACCTAAAAGTACAATAGGTATGTCATAATCCGCAGTTGTAACTTTCATGGCAATGGAAGCTAAAAGTACAATAGGCATGACATAATCCACAGTTGTAACTTTCCTTGCAGTGGAAGCTACAAGCACAATAGGTATGACATGACCCACAGTTGTAACTTTCATTGCAATGGAAGCTACAAGTACAATAGGTATAACATGACCCACAGTTGTAACTTTCATGGATATGGAAGCTACGAGTACAATAGGCATGACATAATCCACAGTTGTAGCTTTCATTGCAATGGAAACTACGAGTACGATAGGTATGACATGACCCATAGTTGTAACTTTCATTGCAGTGCAAACTACCAGTACAATAGGTATCACATGACCCACAGTTGTAACTTTCATTGCAAAGGAAGCTACAAGTACAATAGGTATGACATAATCCACAGTTGTAGAATTCATTGCGATGGAAGCTACAAGTACAATAGGTATGACATAATCCAAAGTTGTAAAATACATTGCAATGGAAGGTACAGGTACAATAGGTATGACATGTCCCACGGTTGTAACTTTCATCGCGATGGAAGCTACAAGTACAATACGTATGACATGAACCACAGTTGTTACTTACAATCAGTGGAAGATAGAAGTACAATAGGTATCACATGATCCACAGTTGCAGCTTTCATTCCAGTAGAAGCTATGAGTACAATATGTATGACATGACCCACAGTTGTAACCTTCATTGCATTGAACGCCACGAGTATGATAGGTATGACAAGAACAACAGTTGTAACTTTCATTGCAATGGACGCCACGAGTACTATAGGTATGATATGACCCACAGTTGTTTCTTTTTTTGCAATGGAAACTACAAGTACAATAGGTATGACATAATCCACAGTTGTAGCTTTCATTGAAACGAAAACTACGAGTACAATAGGTGCGACATGATCCACAGTTGTAGCTTTCAATGAAATGCAAACTACAAGTACGATAGGTATGACATAATCCACAGTTGTAGGATTCATCGCAACGGAAGTTACAAGTACAATAGGTATGACATGACCCACAGTTGTAATTTTCATTGCAATTGAAGCTGCAAGTACAATAGGCATGACATGACCCACAAATGTTACTTACATTGCAGTAGAAGCTAGAAGTACAATAGGTATCACATGATCCACAGTTGCAGCTTTCATTCCAGTAGAAGCTACGAGTACAATATGTATGACATGACCCACAGTTGTAACTTTCATTGCAATAGAAACAAGGAGTACAATAGGTATGACATGACCAATGGTTGTAACTTTCGTCACAAAGGAAGTTACAAAAACAATAGGTATGACATGATCCACAGTTGTAACTTTCAATGCAATGGAAGCTACAAGTACAATAGGTATGACATGACCTACAGTTGTTACTTACATTGCAGTAGAAGCTAGAGGTACATTATGTATGACATGGTCCACAGTTGCAGCTTTCATTGCAGTAGAAGTTACAAGTACAATATGTAGGACATGACCCACAGTTGTAACTTTCATTGCAATAGAAGAAGGAGTACAATAGGTATGACATAATCGTCAGTTGTAACTTTCCTTGCAGTGGAAGCTACAAGCACAATAGGTATGACACGACCCACATTTGTAATTTTCATTGCAAAGGAAGCGACAAGTACAATAGGTATGACATGACCCACAGTTGTAACTTTCATTGCAATAGAAGCAAGGAGTACAATAGGTATGACATAATCGTCAGTTGTAACTTTCCTTGCAGTGGAAGCTACAAGCACAATAGGTATGACACGACCCACAGTTGTAATTTTCATTGCAAAGGAAGCGACAAGTACAATAGGTATGACATGACCCACATTTGTAACTTTCATTGCAATGGAAGCTACGAGTACAATAGGTATGACATGATCTACAGTTGTAGCCTTCATTGCAATGGAAGCTACGAGTACATTGGGTATGACATGACCCACAGTTGTAGCTTTTTTCGCAATGGAAGCTCCACGTACAATAGGCATGACATGACCCACAGTTGTAGCTTTCATCGCAATGGAAGCTACAAGTAAAATAGGTATGACATAATCCACAGTTGTAGCTTTCATTGCAATGGAAACTACGAGTACCATAGGTATGACATGACCCACAGTTGTAACTTTCATTGCAGTGCAAACTACAAGTACAATAGGTATGACATGACCCACAGTTGTAACTTTGATTGCAACAGAACCAACGAGTACAATAGGTATGACATAGTCCACAGTCGTGGAATTCATTGCAATGGAAGGTACTAGTACCATAGGTATGACATGATCTACGGTTATAGCTTTCATTGCGATTGAAGCTACGATTACATTAGGTCTGACACGACCCACAGTTGTAACTTTCATTGCGTTGGAAGCTACAAGTACAATAGGTATCACATGACCCATGGTTGTAACTTTCATCGCAATCGAATTTACAAATACAATAGGTATGACATAATCCACAGTTGTAACTTTCATTGCAGTGCAAACTACAAGTACAATAGATATCACATGACCCACAGTTGTAACTTTCATTGCAAGGGAACCTACAAGTACAATAGGTATGACATAATCCACAGTTGTAACTTTCATGGCAATGGAAGCTACAAGTACAATAGGTATGACATAATCCACAGTTGTAACTTTCATTGAAACGAAAACTACGAGTACAATAGGTGCGACATGATCCACAATTGTAGCTTTCAATGAAATACAAACTACAAGTAGAATACGTATGACATAATCCACAGTAGTAGCTTTCATTGCGATGGAAACTAAGAGTACAATAGATATGACATGACCCACAGTTTTAACTTTCATTGCAGTGCAAACTACAAGTACAATAGATATCACATGACCCACAGTTGTAACTTTCATTACAAGGGAAGCTACAAATACAATAGGTATGACATAATCCACAGTTGTAACTTTCATTGAAACGAAAACTACGAGTACAATACGTGCGACATGATCCACAATTGTAGCTTTCAATGAAATACAAACTACAAGTAGAATAGGTATGACATAATCCACAGTTGTAGCTTTCATTGCAATGGAAACTACGAGTACAATAAATATGACATGACCCACAGTTGTAACTTTCATTGCAGTGCAAACTACAAGTACAATAGGTATGAAATGACCCACAGTTGTAACTTTCATTGCAGTGCAAACTACAAGTACAATAGATATCACATGACCCACAGTTGTAACTTTCATTGCAAGGGAACCTACAAGTACAATAGGTATGACATAATCCGCAGTTGTAACTTTCATGGCAATGGAAGCTAAAAGTACAATAGGCATGACACAATCCACAGATGTAACTTTCCTTGCAATGGAAGCTACAGGTACAATAGGTATGACATGTCCCACGGTTGTAACTTTCATCGCGATGGAAGCTACAAGTACAATAGGTATGACATGAACCACAGTTGTTACTTACAATCAGTGGAGGCTAGAAGTACAATAGGTATGACATTATCCACGGTTGCAGATCTCGTTGCACTGGAAGCTACAAGTACAATAGGTATGGCATGACCAACAGTTGTAACCTTCATTGCATTGAACGCCACGAGTATGATAGGTATGACAAGAACAACAGTTGTAACTTTCATTGCAATAGAAGCAAGGAGTACAATAGGTATGACATAATCGTCAGTTGTAACTTTCCTTGCAGTGGAAGCTACAAGCACAATAGGTATGACACGACCCACAGTTGTAATTTTCATTGCAAAGGAAGCGACAAGTACAATAGGTATGACATGACCCACAGTTGTAACTTTCATTGCAATAGAAACAAGGAGTACAATAGGTATGACATAATCGTCAGTTGTAACTTTCCTTGCAGTGGAAGCTACAAGCACAATAGGTATGACACGACCCACCGTTGTAACTTTCATTGCAATACAAGCAAGGAGTACAATAGGTATGACGTAAATACCAGTTGTAACTTACATTGCAGTAGAAGCTAGAGGTACAATAGGTATGACATGATCCACAGTTGCAGCTTTCATCGCAGTAGTAGAAACAAGTACAATATGTATGACATGACCCACAGTTTTAACTTTCATTGCAATAGAAGCAAGGAGTACAATAGGTATGACATAATCGTCAGTTGTAACTGTCCTTGTAGTGGAAGCTACAAGCACAACAGGTATGACATGACCCACAGTTGTAACTTTCATTGCAATGGAAGCTACAAGTACAATAGGTATCACATGACCCACAGTTGTAACTTTCATGGCAATGGAAGCTACGAGTACAATAGGCATGACATAATCCACAGTTGTAGCTTTCATTGCAATGGAAACTACGAGTACAATAGGTATGACATGACCCACAGTTGTAACTTTGATTGCAGTGCAAACTACCAGTACAATAGGTATCACATGACCCACAGTTGTAACTTTCATTGCAATAGAAGCAACGAGTACAATAGGTATGACAAAGTCCCTAGTCGTAAGATTCATTGCAATGGAAGGTACTAGTACCATAGGTATGACATGATCTACGGTTATAGCTTTCATTGCGATTGAAGCTACGATTACATTAGGTGTGACACGACCCACAGTTGTAACTTTCATTGCGTTGGAAGCTACAAGTACAATAGGTATCACATGACCCATGGTTGTAACTTTCATCGCAATCGAATTTACAAATAAAATAGGTATCACATGACCCACAGTTGTAACTTTCATTGCAGTGCAAACTACAAGTACAATAGATATCACATGACCCACAGTTGTAACTTTCATTGCAAGGGAACCTACAAGTACAATAAGTATGACATAATCCACAGTTGTAACTTTCATTGAAACGAAAACTACGAGTACAATAGGTGCGCCATGATCCACAATTGTAGCTTTCAATGAAATACAAACTACAAGTAGAATAGGTATGACATAATCCACAATTGTAGCTTTCATTGCAATGAAAACTACGAGTACAATAAATATGACATGACCCACAGTTGTAACTTTTATTGCAATGGAAACTACGAGTACGATAGGTATGACATGACCCATAGTTGTAACTTTCATTGCAAGGGAACCTACAAGTACAATAGGTATGACATAATCCGCAGTTGTAACTTTCATGGCAATGGAAGCTAAAAGTACAATAGGCATGACATAATCCACAGTTGTAACTTTCCTTGCAGTGGAAGCTACAAGCACAATAGGTATGACATGACCCACAGTTGTAACTTTCATTGCAATGGAAGCTACAAGTACAATAGGTATGACATGACCCACAGTTGTAACTTTCATGGCAATGGAAGCTACGAGTACAATAGGCATGACATAATCCACAGTTGGAGCTTTCATTGCAATGGAAATTACGAGTACGATAGGTATGACATGACCCATAGTTGTAACTTTCATTGCAGTGCAAACTACCAGTACAATAGGTATCACATGACCCACAGTTGTAACTTTCATTGCAAAAGAAGCTACAAGTACAATAGGTATGACATAATCCACAGTTGTAGAATTCATTGCAATGGAAGCTACAAGTACAATAGGTATGACATAATCCAAAGTTGTAAAATACATTGCAATGGAAGCTACAGGTACAATAGGTATGACATGTCCCACGGTTGTAACTTTCATCGCGATGGAAGCTACAAGTACAATAGGTATGACATGAACCACAGTTGTTACTTACAATCAGTGGAGGCTAGAAGTACAATAGGTATGACATTATCCACGGTTGCAGATCTCGTTGCACTGTAAGCTACAAGTACAATAGGTATGGCATGACCAACAGTTGTAACCTTCATTGCATTGAACGCCACGAGTATGATAGGTATGACAAGAACAACAGTTGTAACTTTCATTGCAGTGGACGCCACGAGTACTATAGGTATGATATGACCCACAGGTGTTTCTTTTTTTGCAATGGAAACTACAAGTACAATAGGTATGACATAATCCACAGTTGTAGCTTTCATTGAAACGAAAACTACGAGTACAATAGGTGCGACATGATCCACAGTTGTAGCTTTCAATGAAATGCAAATTACAAGTACGATAGGTATGACATAATCCACAGTTGTAGGATTCATCGCAACGGAAGCTACAAGTACAATAGGTATGACATGACCCACAGTTGTAATTTTCATTGCAATTGAAGCTGCAAGTACAATAGGTATGACATGACCCACAAATGTTACTTACATTGCAGTAGAAGCTAGAAGTACAATAGGTATCACATGATCCACAGTTGCAGCTTTCATTCCAGTAGAAGCTACAAGTACAATATGTATGACATGACCCACAGTTGTAACTTTCATTGCAATAGAAACAAGGAGTACAATAGGTATGACATGACCAATGGTTGTAGCTTTCATCACAAAGGAAGTTACAAAAACAATAGGTATGACATGATCCACAGTTGTAACTTTCAATGCAATGGAAGCTACAAGTACAATAGGTATGACATGACCTACAGTTGTTACTTACATTGCAGTAGAAGCTAGAGGTACATTATGTATGACATGGTCCACAGTTGCAGCTTTCATTGCAGTAGAAGTTACAAGTACAATATGTAGGACATGACCCACAGTTGTAACTTTCATTGCAATAGAAGCAAGGAGTACAATAGGTATGACATAATCGTCAGTTGTAACTTTCCTTGCAGTGGAAACTACAAGCACAATAGGTATGACACGACCCACATTTGTAATTTTCATTGCAAAGGAAGCGACAAGTACAATAGGTATGACATGACCCACAGTTGTAACTTTCATTGCAATAGAAGCAAGGAGTACAATAGGTATGACATAATCGTCAGTTGTAACTTTCCTTGCAGTGGAAGCTACAAGCGCAATAGGTATGACACGACCCACAGTTGAAATTTTCATTGCAAAGGAAGCGACAAGTACAATAGGTATGACATGACCCACATTTGTAACTTTCATTGCAATGGAAGCTACGAGTACAATAGGTATGACATGATCTACAGTTGTAGCCTTCATTGCAATGGAAGCTACGAGTACATTGGGTATGACATGACCCACAGTTGTAGCTTTTTTCGCAATGGAAGCTCCACGTACAATAGGCATGACATGACCCACAGTTGCAGCTTTCATCACAATGGAAGCTACAAGTAAAATAGGTATGACATAATCCACAGTTGTAGCTTTCATTGCAATGGAAACTACGAGTACAATAGGTATGACATGACCCACAGTTGTAACTTTCATTGCAGTGCAAACTACAAGTACAATAGGTATGACATGACCCACAGTTGTAACTTTGATTGCAACAGAACCAACGAGTGCAATAGGTATGACATAGTCCACAGTCGTGGAATTCATTGCAATGGAAGGTACTAGTACCATAGGTATGACATGATCTACGGTTATAGCTTTCATTGCGATTGAAGCTACGATTACATTAGGTCTGACACGACCCACAGTTGTAACTTTCATTGCGTTGGAAGCTACAAGTACAATAGGTATCACATGACCCATGGTTGTAACTTTCATCGCAATCGAATTTACAAATACAATAGGTATGACATAATCCACAGTTGTAACTTTCATTGCAGTGCAAACTACAAGTACAATAGATATCACATGACCCACAGTTGTAACTTTCATTGCAAGGGAACCTACAAGTACAATAGGTATGACATAATCCACAGTTGTAACTTTCATGGCAATGGAAGCTACAAGTACAATAGGTATGACATAATCCACAGTTGTAACTTTCATTGAAACGAAAACTACGAGTACAATAGGTGCGACATGATCCACAATTGTAGCTTTCAATGAAATACAAACTACAAGTAGAATACGTATGACATAATCCACAGTAGTAGCTTTCATTGCGATGGAAACTAAGAGTACAATAGATATGACATGACCCACAGTTGTAGGATTAATCGCAACGGAAGCTACAAGTACAATAGGTATGACATGACCCACAGTTGTAATTTTCATTGCAATTGAAGCTGCAAGTACAATAGGTATGACATCCACAGTTGTAGCTTTCATTGCAATGGAAACTACGAGTACAATAGGTATGACATGACCCACAGTTGTAACTTTCATTGCAGTGCAAACTACAAGTACAATAGGTATGACATGACCCACAGTTGTAACTTTGATTGCAACAGAACCAACGAGTACAATAGGTATGACATAGTCCACAGTCGTGGAATTCATTGCAATGGAAGGAACTAGTACCATAGGTATGACATGATCTACGGTTATAGCTCTCATTGCGATTGAAGCTACGATTACATTAGGTCTGACACGACCCACAGTTGTAACTTTCATTGCGTTGGAAGCTACAAGTACAATAGGTATCACATGACCCATGGTTGTAACTTTCATCGCAATCGAATTTACAAATACAATAGGTATGACATAATCCACAGTTGTAACTTTCATTGCAGTGCAAACTACAAGTACAATAGATATCACATGACCCACAGTTGTAACTTTCATAGCAAGGGAACCTACAAGTACAATAGGTATGACATAATCCACAGTTGTAGCTTTCATTGAAACAAAAACTACGAGTACAATAGGTGCGACATGATCCACAGTTGTAGCTTTCAATGAAATGCAAACTACAAGTACAATAGGTATGACATAATCCACAGTTGTAGGATTCATCGCAATCGAATTTACAAATACAATAGGTATGACATGACCCACAGTTGTAACTTTCATTGCAGTGCAAACTACCAGTACAATAGGTATCACATGACCCACAGTTGTAACTTTCATTGCAGTGCAAACTACAAGTACAATAGATATCACATGACCCACAGTTGTAACTTTCATTGCAAGGGAACCTACAAGTACAATAGGTATGACATAATCCACAGTTGTAACTTTCATGGCAAAGGAAGCTACAAGTACAATAGGTATGACATAATCCACAGTTGTAACTTTCATTAAAACGAAAACTACGAGTACAATAGGTGCGACATGATCCACAATTGTAGCTTTCAATGAAATACAAACTACAAGTAGAATAGCTATGACATAATCCACAGTTGTAGCTTTCATTGCAATGGAAACTACGAGTACAATAAATATGACATGACCCACAGTTGTAACTTTCATTGCAAGGGAAGCTACAAGTACAATAGGTATGACATAATCCACAGTTGTAACTTTCATTGAAACGAAAACTACGAGTACAATAGGTGCGACATGATCCACAGTTGTAGCTTTCATTGAAACGAAAACTACGAGTACAATAGGTGCGACATGATCCACAGTTGTAGCTTTCAATGAAATGCAAGCTACAAGTACAATAGGTATGACATAATCCACAGTTGTAGGATTCATCGCAACGGAAGCTACAAGTACAATAGGTATGACATGACCCACAGTTGTAATTTTCATTGCAATTGAAGCTGCAAGTACAATAGGTATGACATGACCCACAAATGTTACTTACATTGCAGTAGAAGCTAGAAGTACAATAGGTATCACATGATCCACAGTTGCAGCTTTCATTCCAGTAGAAGCTACAAGTACAATATGTATGACATGACCCACAGTTGTAACTTTCATTGCAATAGAAACAAGGAGTACAATAGGTATGACATGACCAATGGTTGTAACTTTCATCACAAAGGAAGTTACAAAAACAATAGGTATGACATGATCCACAGTTGTAACTTTCAATGCAATGGAAGCTACAAGTACAATAGGTATGACATGACCCACAGTTGTTACTTACATTGCAGTAGAAGCTAGAGGTACATTATGTATGACATGGTCCACAGTTGCAGCTTTCATTGCAGTAGAAGTTACAAGTACAATATGTAGGACATGACCCACAGTTGTAACTTTCATTGCAATAGAAGCAAGGAGTACAATAGGTATGACATAATCGTCAGTTGTAACTTTCCTGGCAGTGGAAGCTACAAGCACAATAGGTATGACACGACCCACAGTTGTAATTTTCATTGCAAAGGAAGCGACAAGTACAATAGGTATGACATGACCCACATTTGTAACTTCCATTGCAATGGAAGCTACGAGTACAACAGGTATGACATGATCTACAGTTGTAGCCTTCATTGCAATGGAAGCTACGAGTACATTGGGTATGACATGACCCACAGTTGTAGCTTTTTTCGCAATGGAAGCTCCACGTACAATAGGCATGACATGACCCACAGTTGTAGCTTTCATCGCAATGGAAGCTACAAGTAGAATAGGTATGACATAATCCACAGTTGTAGCTTTCATTGCAATGGAAACTACGAGTACAATAGGTATGACATGACCCACAGTTGTTACTTACATTGCAGTAGAAGCTAGAGGTACATTATGTATGACATGGTCCACAGTTGCAGCTTTCATTGCAGTAGAAGTTACAAGTACAATATGTATGACATGACCAACAGTTGTAAATTTCATTGCATTGCAAACTACAAGTAAAATAGGTATGACATAATCCACAGTTGTAGAATTCATTGCAATGGAAGCTACAAGTACAATAGGTATGACATAATCCAAAGTTGTAAAATACATTGCAATGGAAGCTACAGGTACGAGTATGATAGGTATGACAAGAACAACAGTTGTAACTTTCATTGCAATGGACGCCACGAGTACTATAGGTATGATATGACCCACAGTTGTTTCTTTTTTTGCAATGGAAACTACAAGTACAATAGGTATGACATAATCTACAGTTGTAGCTTTCATTGAAACGAAAACTACGAGTACAATAGGTGCGACATGATCCACAGTTGTAGCTTTTATTGCAATGGAAACTACGAGTACGATAGGTATGACATGACCCATAGTTGTAACTTTCATTGCAAGGGAACCTAAAAGTACAATAGGTATGACATGACCCACAGTTGTAACTTTCATGGCAATGGAAGCTACGAGTACAATAGGCATGACATAATCCACAGTTGGAGCTTTCATTGCAATGGAAATTACGAGTACGATAGGTATGACATGACCCATAGTTGTAACTTTCATTGCAAGGGAACCTAAAAGTACAATAGGTATGACATGACCCACAGTTGTAACTTTCATGGCAATGGAAGCTACAAGTACAATAGGTATGACATAATCCACAGTTGTAGAATTCATTGCAATGGAAGCTACAAGTACAATAGGTATGACATAATCCAAAGTTGTAAAATACATTGCAATGGAAGCTACAGGTACAATAGGTATGACATGTCCCACGGTTGTAACTTTCATCGCGATGGAAGCTACAAGTACAATAGGTATGACATGAACCACAGTTGTTACTTACAATCAGTGGAGGCTAGAAGTACAATAGGTATGACATTATCCACGGTTGCAGATCTCGTTGCACTGTAAGCTACAAGTACAATAGGTATGGCATGACCAACAGTTGTAACCTTCATTGCATTGAACGCCACGAGTATGATAGGTATGACAAGAACAACAGTTGTAACTTTCATTGCAGTGGACGCCACGAGTACTATAGGTATGATATGACCCACAGGTGTTTCTTATTTTGCAATGGAAACTACAAGTACAATAGGTATGACATAATCCACAGTTGTAGCTTTCATTGAAACGAAAACTACGAGTACAATAGGTGCGACATGATCCACAGTTGTAGCTTTCAATGAAATGCAAATTACAAGTACGATAGGTATGACATAATCCACAGTTGTAGGATTCATCGCAACGGAAGCTACAAGTACAATAGGTATGACATGACCCACAGTTGTAATTTTCATTGCAATTGAAGCTGCAAGTACAATAGGTATGACATGACCCACAAATGTTACTTACATTGCAGTAGAAGCTAGAAGTACAATAGGTATCACATGATCCACAGTTGCAGCTTTCATTCCAGTAGAAGCTACAAGTACAATATGTATGACATGACCCACAGTTGTAACTTTCATTGCAATAGAAACAAGGAGTACAATAGGTATGACATGACCAATGGTTGTAACTTTCATCACAAAGGAAGTTACAAAAACAATAGGTATGACATGATCCACAGTTGTAACTTTCAATGCAATGGAAGCTACAAGTACAATAGGTATGACATGACCTACAGTTGTTACTTACATTGCAGTAGAAGCTAGAGGTACATTATGTATGACATGGTCCACAGTTGCAGCTTTCATTGCAGTAGAAGTTACAAGTACAATATGTAGGACATGACCCACAGTTGTAACTTTCATTGCAATAGAAGCAAGGAGTACAATAGGTATGACATAATCGTCAGTTGTAACTTTCCTTGCAGTGGAAACTACAAGCACAATAGGTATGACACGACCCACATTTGTAATTTTCATTGCAAAGGAAGCGACAAGTACAATAGGTATGACATGACCCACAGTTGTAACTTTCATTGCAATAGAAGCAAGGAGTACAATAGGTATGACATAATCGTCAGTTGTAACTTTCCTTGCAGTGGAAGCTACAAGCACAATAGGTATGACACGACCCACAGTTGTAATTTTCATTGCAAAGGAAGCGACAAGTACAATAGGTATGACATGACCCACATTTGTAACTTTCATTGCAATGGAAGCTACGAGTACAATAGGTATGACATGATCTACAGTTGTAGCCTTCATTGCAATGGAAGCTACGAGTACATTGGGTATGACATGACCCACAGTTGTAGCTTTTTTCGCAATGGAAGCTCCACGTACAATAGGCATGACATGACCCACAGTTGCAGCTTTCATCGCAATGGAAGCTACAAGTAAAATAGGTATGACATAATCCACAGTTGTAGCTTTCATTGCAATGGAAACTACGAGTACCATAGGTATGACATGACCCACAGTTGTAACTTTCATTGCAGTGCAAACTACAAGTACAATAGGTATGACATGACCCACAGTTGTAACTTTGATTGCAACAGAACCAACGAGTGCAATAGGTATGACATAGTCCACAGTCGTGGAATTCATTGCAATGGAAGGTACTAGTACCATAGGTATGACATGATCTACGGTTATAGCTTTCATTGCGATTGAAGCTACGATTACATTAGGTCTGACACGACCCACAGTTGTAACTTTCATTGCGTTGGAAGCTACAAGTACAATAGGTATCACATGACCCATGGTTGTAACTTTCATCGCAATCGAATTTACAAATACAATAGGTATGACATAATCCACAGTTGTAACTTTCATTGCAGTGCAAACTACAAGTACAATAGATATCACATGACCCACAGTTGTAACTTTCATTGCAAGGGAACCTACAAGTACAATAGGTATGACATAATCCACAGTTGTAACTTTCATGGCAATGGAAGCTACAAGTACAATAGGTATGACATAATCCACAGTTGTAACTTTCATTGAAACGAAAACTACGAGTACAATAGGTGCGACATGATCCACAATTGTAGCTTTCAATGAAATACAAACTACAAGTAGAATACGTATGACATAATCCACAGTAGTAGCTTTCATTGCGATGGAAACTAAGAGTACAATAGATATGACATGACCCACAGTTGTAACTTTCATTGCAGTGCAAACTACAAGTACAATAGATATCACATGACCCACAGTTGTAACTTTCATTGCAAGGGAAGCTACAAATACAATAGGTATGACATAATCCACAGTTGTAACTTTCATTGAAACGAAAACTACGAGTACAATACGTGCGACATGATCCACAATTGTAGCTTTCAATGAAATACAAACTACAAGTAGAATAGGTATGACATAATCCACAGTTGTAGCTTTCATTGCAATGGAAACTACGAGTACAATAAATATGACATGACCCACAGTTGTAACTTTAATTGCAGTGCAAACTACAAGTACAATAGGTATGACATGACCCACAGTTGTAACTTTCATTGCAGTGCAAACTACAAGTACAATAGATATCACATGACCCACAGTTGTAACTTTCATTGCAAGGGAACCTACAAGTACAATAGGTATGACATAATCCGCAGTTGTAACTTTCATGGCAATGGAAACTAAAAGTACAATAGGCATGACACAATCCACAGATGTAACTTTCCTTGCAATGGAAGCTACAGGTACAATAGGTATGACATGTCCCACGGTTGTAACTTTCATCGCGATGGAAGCTACAAGTACAATAGGTATGACATGAACCACAGTTGTTACTTACAAACAGTGGAGGCTAGAAGTACAATAGGTATGACATTATCCACGGTTGCAGATCTCGTTGCACTGGAAGCTACAAGTACAATAGGTATGGCATGACCAACAGTTGTAACCTTCATTGCATTGAACGCCACGAGTATGATAGGTATGACAAGAACAACAGTTGTAACTTTCATTACAATGGACGCCACGAGTACTATGGGTAAGATATGACCCACAGTTGTTTCTTTTTTTGCAATGGAAACTACAAGTACAATAGGTATGAGATAATCCACAGTTGTAGCTTTCATTGAAACGAAAACTACGAGTACAATAGGTGCGACATGATCCACAGTTGTAGCTTTCATTGCAATGGAAACTACGAGTACGATAGGTATGACATGACCCATAGTTGTAACTTTCATTGCAAGGGAACCTACAAGTACAATAGGTATGACATGACCCACAGTTGTAACTTTCATTGCAATGGAAGCTACAAGTACAATAGGTATAACATGACCCACAGTTGTTTCTTTTTTTGCAATGGAAACTACGAGTACGATAGGTATGACATGACCCATAGTTGTAACTTTCCTTGCAGTGGAAGCTACAAGCACAATAGGTATGACATGACCCACAGTTGTAACTTTCATTGCAATGGAAGCTACAAGTACAATAGGTATAACATGACCCACAGTTGTAACTTTCATGGATATGGAAGCTACGAGTACAATAGGCATGACATAATCCACAGTTGTAACTTTCATTGCAATGGAAACTACGAGTACGATAGGTATGACATGACCCATAGTTGTAACTTTCATTGCAGTGCAAACTACCAGTACAATAGGTATCACATGACCCACAGTTGTAACTTTCATTGCAAAGGAAGCTACAAGTACAATAGGTATGACATAATCCACAGTTGTAGAATTCATTGCGATGGAAGCTACAAGTACAATAGGTATGACATAATCCAAAGTTGTAAAATACATTGCAATGGAAGCTACAGGTACAATAGGTATGACATGTCCCACGGTTGTAACTTTCATCGCGATGAAGCTACAAGTACAATAGGTATGACATGAACCACAGTTGTTACTTACAATCAGTGGAGGCTAGAAGTACAATAGGTATGACATTATCCACGGTTGCAGATCTCGTTGCACTGGAAGCTACAAGTACAATAGGTATGGCATGACCAACAGTTGTAACCTTCATTGCATTGAACGCCACGAGTATGATAGGTATGACAAGAACAACAGTTGTAACTTTCATTGCAATGGACGCCACGAGTACTATAGGTATGATATGACCCACAGTTGTTTCTTTTTTTGCAATGGAAACTACAAGTACAATAGGTATGACATAATCCACAGTTGTAGCTTTCATTGAAACGAAAACTACGAGTACAATAGGTGCGACATGATCCACAGTTGTAGCTTTCAATGAAATGCAAACTACAAGTACGATAGGTATGACATAATCCACAGTTGTAGGATTAATCGCAACGGAAGCTACAAGTACAATAGGTATGACATGACCCACAGTTGTAATTTTCATTGCAATTGAAGCTGCAAGTACAATAGGTATGACATCCACAGTTGTAGCTTTCATTGCAATGGAAACTACGAGTACAATAGGTATGACATGACCCACAGTTGTAACTTTCATTGCAGTGCAAACTACAAGTACAATAGGTATGACATGACCCACAGTTGTAACTTTGATTGCAACAGAACCAACGAGTACAATAGGTATGACATAGTCCACAGTCGTGGAATTCATTGCAATGGAAGGAACTAGTACCATAGGTATGACATGATCTACGATTATAGCTCTCATTGCGATTGAAGCTACGATTACATTAGGTCTGACACGACCCACAGTTGTAACTTTCATTGCGTTGGAAGCTACAAGTACAATAGGTATCACATGACCCATGGTTGTAACTTTCATCGCAATCGAATTTACAAATACAATAGGTATGACATAATCCACAGTTGTAACTTTCATTGCAGTGCAAACTACAAGTACAATAGATATCACATGACCCACAGTTGTAACTTTCATTGCAAGGGAACCTACAAGTACAATAGGTATGACATAATCCACAGTTGTAGCTTTCATTGAAACAAAAACTACGAGTACAATAGGTGCGACATGATCCACAGTTGTAGCTTTCAATGAAATGCAAACTACAAGTACAATAGGTATGACATAATCCACAGTTGTAGGATTCATCGCAATCGAATTTACAAATACAATAGGTATGACATGACCCACAGTTGTAACTTTCATTGCAGTGCAAACTACCAGTACAATAGGTATCACATGACCCACAGTTGTAACTTTCATTGCAGTGCAAACTACAAGTACAATAGATATCACATGACCCACAGTTGTAACTTTCATTGCAAGGGAACCTACAAGTACAATAGGTATGACATAATCCACAGTTGTAACTTTCATGGCAAAGGAAGCTACAAGTACAATAGGTATGACATAATCCACAGTTGTAACTTTCATTAAAACGAAAACTACGAGTACAATAGGTGCGACATGATCCACAATTGTAGCTTTCAATGAAATACAAACTACAAGTAGAATAGCTATGACATAATCCACAGTTGTAGCTTTCATTGCAATGGAAACTACGAGTACAATAAATATGACATGACCCACAGTTGTAACTTTCATTGCAAGGGAAGCTACAAGTACAATAGGTATGACATAATCCACAGTTGTAACTTTCATTGAAACGAAAACTACGAGTACATTAGGTGCGACATGATCCACAGTTGTAGCTTTCATTGAAACGAAAACTACGAGTACAATAGGTGCGACATGATCCACAGTTGTAGCTTTCAATGAAATGCAAGCTACAAGTACAATAGGTATGACATAATCCACAGTTGTAGGATTCATCGCAACGGAAGCTACAAGTACAATAGGTATGACATGACCCACAGTTGTAATTTTCATTGCAATTGAAGCTGCAAGTACAATAGGTATGACATGACCCACAAATGTTACTTACATTGCAGTAGAAGCTAGAAGTACAATAGGTATCACATGATCCACAGTTGCAGCTTTCATTCCAGTAGAAGCTACAAGTACAATATGTATGACATGACCCACAGTTGTAACTTTCATTGCAATAGAAACAAGGAGTACAATAGGTATGACATGACCAATGGTTGTAACTTTCATCACAAAGGAAGTTACAAAAACAATAGGTATGACATGATCCACAGTTGTAACTTTCAATGCAATGGAAGCTACAAGTACAATAGGTATGACATGACCCACAGTTGTTACTTACATTGCAGTAGAAGCTAGAGGTACATTATGTATGACATGGTCCACAGTTGCAGCTTTCATTGCAGTAGAAGTTACAAGTACAATATGTAGGACATGACCCACAGTTGTAACTTTCATTGCAATAGAAGCAAGGAGTACAATAGGTATGACATAATCGTCAGTTGTAACTTTCCTGGCAGTGGAAGCTACAAGCACAATAGGTATGACACGACCCACAGTTGTAATTTTCATTGCAAAGGAAGCGACAAGTACAATAGGTATGACATGACCCACATTTGTAACTTCCATTGCAATGGAAGCTACGAGTACAACAGGTATGACATGATCTACAGTTGTAGCCTTCATTGCAATGGAAGCTACGAGTACATTGGGTATGACATGACCCACAGTTGTAGCTTTTTTCGCAATGGAAGCTCCACGTACAATAGGCATGACATGACCCACAGTTGTAGCTTTCATCGCAATGGAAGCTACAAGTAGAATAGGTATGACATAATCCACAGTTGTAGCTTTCATTGCAATGGAAACTACGAGTACAATAGGTATGACATGACCCACAGTTGTTACTTACATTGCAGTAGAAGCTAGAGGTACATTATGTATGACATGGTCCACAGTTGCAGCTTTCATTGCAGTAGAAGTTACAAGTACAATATGTATGACATGACCAACAGTTGTAAATTTCATTGCATTGCAAACTACAAGTAAAATAGGTATGACATAATCCACAGTTGTAGAATTCATTGCAATGGAAGCTACAAGTACAATAGGTATGACATAATCCAAAGTTGTAAAATACATTGCAATGGAAGCTACAGGTACGAGTATGATAGGTATGACAAGAACAACAGTTGTAACTTTCATTGCAATGGACGCCACGAGTACTATAGGTATGATATGACCCACAGTTGTTTCTTTTTTTGCAATGGAAACTACAAGTACAATAGGTATGACATAATCTACAGTTGTAGCTTTCATTGAAACGAAAACTACGAGTACAATAGGTGCGACATGATCCACAGTTGTAGCTTTCATTGCAATGGAAACTACGAGTACGATAGGTATGACATGACCCATAGTTGTAACTTTCATTGCAAGGGAACCTAAAAGTACAATAGGTATGACATAATCCGCAGTTGTAACTTTCATGGCAATGGAAGCTAAAAGTACAATAGGCACGACATAATCCACAGGCATAACTTTCTTTGCAGTGGAAGCCACAAGCACAATAGGTATGACATAATCCACAGTTGTAGCTTTCATTGCAATGGAAACTACGAGTACGATAGGTATGACATGACCCATAGTTGTAACTTTCATTGCAGTGCAGACTACCAGTACAATAGATATCACATGACCCGCAGTTGTATCTTTCATTGCAATGGAAGCAACAAGTACAATAGGTATGACATGACCCACAGTTGTAACTTTCATGGCAATGGAAGCTACAAGTACAATAGGTATGACATAATCCAAAGTTGTAAAATACATTGATATGGAAGCTACAGGTACAATAGGTATGACATGTCCGACGGTTGTAACTTTCATCGCGATGGAAGCTACAAGTACAATAGGTATGACATGAACCACAGTTGTTACTTACAATCAGTGGAGGCTAGAAGTACAATAGGTATGACATTATCCACGGTTGCAGATCTCGTTGCACTGGAAGCTACAAGTACAATAGGTATGGCATGACCAACAGTTGTAACCTTCATTGCATTGAACGCCACGAGTATGATAGGTATGACAAGAACAACAATTGTAACTTTCATTGCAATGGACGCCACGAGTACTATAGGTATGATATGACCCACAGTTGTTTCTTTTTTTGCAATGGAAGCTACAAGTACAATAGGTATGGCATGACCAATGGTTGTAACTTTCATCACAAAGGAAGTCACAAAAACAATAGGTATGACATAATCCACAGTTGTAAGATTCATCGCAACGGAAGCTACAAGTACAATAGGTATGACATGACCCACAGTTGTAATTTTCATTGCAATTGAAGCTGCAAGTACAATAGGTATGACATGACCCACAAATGTTACTTACATTGCAGTAGAAGCTAGAAGTACAATAGGTATCACATGATCCACAGTTGCAGCCTTCATTCCAGTAGAAGCTACAAGTACAATATGTATGACATGACCCACAGTTGTAACTTTCATTGCAATAGAAACAAGGAGTACAATAGGTATGACATGACCAATGGTTGTAACTTTCATCACAAAGGAAGTCACAAAAACAATAGGTATGACATGATCCACAGGTGGAACTTTCAATGCAATGGAAGCTACAAGTACAATAGGTATGACATGACCCACAGTTGTTACTTACATTGCAGTAGAAGCTAGAGGTACATTATGTATGACATGGTCCACAGTCGTAGAATTCATTGCAATGGAAGGTACTAGTACCATAGGTATGACATGATCTACGGTTATAGCTTTCATTGCGAATGAAGCTACGATTACATTAGGTGTGACACGACCCACAGTTGTAACTTTCATTGCGTTGGAAGCTACAAGTACAATAGGTATCACATGACCCATGGTTGTAACTTTCATCGCAATAGAATTTACAAATACAATAGGTATCACATGACCCACAGTTGTAACTTTCATTGCAGTGCAAACTACAAGTACAATAGATATCACATGACCCACAGTTGTAACTTTCATTGCAAGGGAACCTACAAGTACAATAGGTATGACATAATCCACAGTTGTAACTTTCATGGCAATGGAAGCTACAAGTACAATAGGTATGACATAATCCACAGTTGTAACTTTCATTGAAACGAAAACTACGAGTACAATAGGTGCGACATGATCCACAATTGTAGCTTTCAATGAAATACAAACTACAAGTAGAATAGGTATGACATAATCCACAGTTGTAGCTTTCATTGCAATGGAAACTACGAGTACAATAGATATGACATGACCCACAGTTGGAACTTTCATTGCAGTGCAAGCTACAAGTACAATAGATATCACATGACCCACAGTTGTAACTTTCATTGCAAGGGAAGCTACAAGTACAATAGGTATGACATAATCCACAGTTGTAACTTTCATTGAAACGAAAACTACGAGTACAATAGGTGCGACATGATCCACAATTGTAGCTTTAAATGAAATACAAACTACAAGTAGAATAGGTATGACATAATCCACAGTTGTAGCTTTCATTGCAATGGAAACTACGAGTACAATAAATATGACATGACCCACAGTTGTAACTTTCATTGCAATGGAAACTACGAGTACGATAGGTATGACATGACCCATAGTTGTAACTTTCATTGCAAGGGAACCTACAAGTACAATAGGTATGACATAATCCGCAGTTGTAACTTTCATGGCAATGGAAGCTCAAAGTACAATAGGCATGACATAATCCACAGTTGTAACCTTCCTTGCAGTGGAAGCTACAAGCACAATAGGTATGACATGACCCACAGTTGTAACTTTCATTGCAATGGAAGCTACCAGTACAATAGGCATGATATAATCCACAGTTGTAGCTTTCATTGCAATGGAAACTACGAGTACGATAGGTATGACATGACCCATAGTTGTAACTTTCATTGCAGTGCAAACTACCAGTACAATAGGTATCACATGACCCACAGTTGTAACTTTCATTGCAAAGGAAGCTACAAGTACAATAGGTATGACACAATCCACAGTTGTAGAATTCATTGCAATGGAAGCTACAAGTACAATAGGTATGACATAATCCAAAGTTGTAAAATACATTGCAATGGAAGCTACAGGTACAATAGGTATGACATGTCCCACGGTTGTAACTTTCATCGCGATGGAAGCTACAAGTACAATAGGTATGACATGAACCACAGTTGTTACTTACAATCAGTGGAGGCTAGAAGTACAATAGGTATGACATTATCCACTGTTGCAGATCTCATTGCACTGGAAGCTACAAGTACAATAGGTATGGCATGCCCAACAGTTGTAACCTTCATTGCATTGAACGCCACGAGTATGATAGGTATGACAAGAACAACAGTTGTAACTTTCATTGCAATGGACGCCACGAGTACTATAGGTATGATATGACCCACAGTTGTTTCATTTTTTGCAATGGAAACTACAAGTACAATAGGTATGACATAATCCACAGTTGTAGCTTTCATTGAAACGAAAACTAGGAGTACAATAGGTGCGACATGATCCACAGTTGTAGCTTTCAATGAAATGCAAACTACAAGTACAATAGGTATGACATAATCCACAGTTGTAGGAATCATCGCAACGGAAGCTACAAGTACAATAGGTATGACATGACCCACAGTTGTAATTTTCATTGCAATTGAAGCTGCAAGTACAATAGGTATGACATGACCCACAAATGTTACTTACATTGCAGTAGAAGCTAGAAGTACAATAGGTCTCACATGATCCACAGTTGCAGCTTTCATTCCAGTAGAAGCTACAAGTACAATATGTATGACATGACCCACAGTTGTAACTTTCATTGCAATAGAAACAAGGAGTACAATAGGTATGACATGACCAATGGTTGTAACTTTCATCACAAAGGAAGTTACAAAAACAATAGGTATGACATGATCCACAGTTGCAACTTTCAATGCAATGGAAGCTACAAGTACAATAGGTATGACATGACCCACAGTTGTTACTTACATTGCAGTAGAAGCTAGAGGTACATTATGTATGACATGGTCCACAGTTGCAGCTTTCATTGCAGTAGAAGTTACAAGTACAATATGTAGGACATGACCCACAGTTGTAACTTTCATTGCAATAGAAGCAAGGAGTACAATAGGTATGACATAATCGTCAGTTGTAACTTTCCTTGCAGTGGAAGTTACAAGCACAATAGGTATGACACGACCCACAGTTCTAATTTTCATTGCAAAGGAAGCGACAAGTACAATAGGTATGACATGACCCACATTTGTAACTTTCATTGCAATGGAAGCTACGAGTACAATAGGTATGACATGATCTACAGTTGTAGCCTTCATTGCAATGGAAGCTACGAGTACATTGGGTATGACATGACCGACAGTTGTAGCTTTTTTCGCAATGGAAGCTCCACGTACAATAGGCATGACATGACCCACAGTTGTAGCTTTCATCGCAGTGCAAACTACAAGTACAATAGGTATGACATGACCCACAGTTGTAACTTTGATTGCAACGGAACCAACGAGTACAATAGGTATGACATAGTCCACAGTCGTGGAATTCATTGCAATGGAAGGTACTAGTACCATAGGTATGACATGATCTACGGTTATAGCTTTCATTGCGATTGAAGCTACGATTACATTAGGTATGACACGACCCACAGTTGTAACTTTCATTGCGTTGGAAGCTACAAGTACAATAGGTATCACATGACCCATGGTTGTAACTTTCATCGCAATCCAATTTACAAATACAATAGGTATGACATGACCCACAGTTGTAACTTTCACTGCAGTGCAAACTACCAGTACAATAGGTATCACATGACCCACAGTTGTAACTTTCATTGCAGTGCAAACTACAAGTACAATAAATATCACATGACCCACAGTTGTAACTTTCATTGCAAAGGAACCTACAAGTACAATAGGTATGACATAATCCACAGTTGTAACTTTCATGGCAATGGAAGCTACAAGTACAATAGGTATGACATAATCCACAGTTGTAACTTTCATTAAAACGAAAACTACGAGTACAATAGGTGCGACATGATCCACAATTGTAGCTTTCAATGAAATACAAACTACAAGTAGAATAAGTATGACATAATCCACAGTTGTAGCTTTCATTGCAATAGAAACTACGAGTACAATAAATATGACATGACCCACCGTTGTAACTTTCATTGCAAGGGAAGCTACAAGTACAATAGGTATGACATAATCCACAGTTGTAACTTTCATTGAAACGAAAACTACGAGTACAATAGGTGCGACATGATCCACAATTGTAGCTTTCAATGAAATACTAACTACAAGTAGAATAGGTATGACATAATCCACAGTTATAGCTTTAATTGCAATGGAAACTACGAGTACAATAAATATGACATGACCCACAGTTGTAACTTTCATTGCAGTGCAATCTACAAGTACAATAGATATCACATGACCCATGGTTGTAACTTTCATCGCAATCGAATTTACAAATACAATAGGTATGACATGACCCACAGTTGTAACTTTGATTGCAACGGAACCAACGAGTACAATAGGTATGACATAGTCCACAGTCTTGGAATTCATTGCAATGGAAGGTACTAGTACCATAGGTATGACATGATCTACGGTTATAGCTTTCATTGCGATTGAAGCTATGATTACATTAGGTGTGACACGACCCACAGTTGTAACTTTCATTGCGTTGGAAGCTACAAGTACAATAGGTATCACATGACCCATGGTTGTAACTTTCATCGCAATCGAATTTACAAATACAATAGGTATGACATGACCCACAGTTGTAACTTTCATTGCAGTGCAAACTACCAGTACAATAGGTATCACATGACCCACAGTTGTAACTTTCATTGCAGTGGAAACTACAAGTACAATAAATATCACATGACCCACAGTTGTAACTTTCATTGCAAGGGAACCTACAAGTACAATAGGTATGACATAATCCACAGTTGTAACTTTCATGGCAATGTAAGCTACAAGTACAATAGGTATGACATAATCCACAGTTGTAACTTTCATTAAAACGAAAACTACGAGTACAATAGGTGCGACATGATCCACAATTGTAGCTTTCAATGAAATACAAACTACAAGTAGAATAGGTATGACATAATCCACAGTTGTAGCTTTCATTGCAATGGAAGCTACAAGTACAATAAGTATGACATAATCCACAGTTGTAACTTTCATTAAAACGAAAACTACGAGTACAATAGGTGCGACATGATCCACAATTGTAGCTTTCAATGAAATACAAACTACAAGTAGAATAGGTATGACATAATCCACAGTTGTAGCTTTCATTGCAATAGAAACTACGAGTACAATAAATATGACATGACCCACAGTTGTAACTTTCATTGCAAGGGAAGCTACAAGTACAATAGGTATGACATAATCCACAGTTGTAACTTTCATTGAAACGAAAACTACGAGTACAATAGATGCGACATGATCCACAATTGTAGCTTTCAATGAAATACAAACTACAAGTAGAATAGGTATGACATAATCCACAGTTGTAGCTTTCATTGCAATGGAAACTACGAGTACAATAAATATGACATGACCCACAGTTGTAACTTTCAATGCAATGCAAACTACAAGTACAATAGATATCACATGACCCACAGTTGTAACTTTCATTGCAAGGGAAGCTACAAGTACAATAGGTATGACATAATCCACAGTTGTAGAATTCATTGCAATGGAAGCTACAAGTACAATAGGTATGACATAATCCACAGTTGTAGCTTTCATCGCAATGGAAGCTACAAGTAGAATAGGTATGACATAATCCACAGTTGCAGCTTTCATTGCAACGGAAACTACGAATACAATAGGTATGACATGACCCACAGTTGTAACTTTCATTGCAGTGCAAACTACAAATACAATAGATATCACATGACCCACAGTTGTAACTTTCATTGCAAGGGAAGCTACAAGTACAATAGGTATGACATAATCCACAGTTGTAGAATTCGTTGCAATGGAAACTACGAATACAATAGGTATGACATGACCCACAGTTGTAACTTTCATTGCAGTGCAAACTACAAGTACAATAGGTATGACATGACCCACAGTTGTAACTTTGATTGCAACGGAACCAACGAGTACAATAGGTATGACATAGTCCACAGTCGTGGAATTCATTGCAATGGAAGGTACTAGTACCATAGGTATGACATGATCTACGGTTATAGCTTTCATTGCGATTGAAGCTACGATTACATTAGGTGTGACACGACCCACAGTTGTAACTTTCATTGCGTTGGAAGCTACAAGTACAATAGGTATCACATGACCCATGGTTGTAACTTTCATCGCAATCGAATTTACAAATACAATAGGTATGACATGACCCACAGTTGTAACTTTCATTGCAGTGCAAACTACCAGTACAATAGGTATCACATGACCCACAGTTGTAACTTTCATTGCAGTGCAAACTACAAGTACAATAAATATCACATGACCCACAGTTGTAACTTTCATTGCAAGGGAACCTACAAGTACAATAGGTATGACATAATCCACAGTTGTAACTTTCATGGCAATGGAAGCTACAAGTACAATAGGTATGACATAATACACAGTTGTAACTTTCATTAAAACGAAAACTACGAGTACAATAGGTGCGACATGATCCACAATTGTAGCTTTCAATGAAATACAAACTACAAGTACAATAGGTATGACATGACCACAGTTGTTACTTACATTGCAGTAGAAGCTAGAGGTACATTATGTATGACATGGTCCACAGTTGCAGCTTTCATTGCAGTAGAAGTTACAAGTACAATATGTAGGACATGACCCACAGTTGTAACTTTCATTGCAATAGAATCAAGGAGTACAATAGGTATGACATAATCGTCAGTTGTAACTTTCCTTGCAGTGGAAGCTACAAGCACAATAGGTATGACACGACCCACAGTTGTTAATTTTCATTGCAAAGGAAGCGACAAGTACAATAGGTATGACATTACCCACATTTGTAACTTTCATTGCAATGGAAGCTACGAGTACAATAGGTATGACATGATCTACAGTTGTAGCCTTCATTGCAATGGAAGCTACGAGTACATTGGGTATGACATGACCGACAGTTGTAGCTTTTTTCGCAATGGAAGCTCCACGTACAATAGGCATGACATGACCCACAGTTGTAGCTTTCATCGCAATGGAAGCTACAAGTAGAATAGGTATGACATAATCCACAGTTGTAGCTTTCATTGCAATGGAAACTACGAGTACAATAGGTATGACATGACCCATAGTTGTAGGATTCATCGCAACGGAAGCTACAAGTACAATAGGTATGACATGACCTACAGTTGTAATTTTCATTGCAATTGAAGCTGCAAGTACAATAGGTATGACATGACCCACAAATGTTACTTACATTGCAGTAGAAGCTAGAAGTACAACAGGTATCACATGATCCACAGTTGCAGCTTTCATTCCAGTAGAAGCTACAAGCACAATATATATGACATGACCCACAGTTGTAACTTTCATTGCAATAGAAACAAGGAGTACAATAGGTATGACATGACCAATGGTTGTAACTTTCATCACAAAGGAAGTTACAAAAACAATAGGTATGACATAATCCACAGTTGTAGCTTTCATTGCAATGGAAACTTTGAGTACAATAGGTATGACATGACCAACAGTTGTTACTTACATTGCAGTAGAAGCTAGAGGTACATTATGTATGACATGGTCCACAGTTGCGGCTTTCATTGCAGTAGAAGTTACAAGTACAATATGTAGGACATGACCCATAGTTGTAACTTTCATTGCAATAGAAGCAAGGAGTACAATAGGTATGACATAATCGTCAGTTGTAACTTTCTTTGCAGTGGAAGCTACAAGCACAATAGGTATGACACGACTCACAGTTGTAACTTTCATTGCAAAGGAAGCGACAAGTACAATAGGTATGACATGACCCACATTTGTAACTTTCATTGCAATGGAAGCTACGAGTACAATAGGTATGACATGACCCATGGTTGTAACTTTCATCGCAATCGAATTTACAAATACAATAGGTATGACATGACCCACAGTTGTAACTTTCATTGCAGTAGAAGCTAGAAGTACAATAGGTATCACATGATCCACAGTTGCAGCTTTCATTCCAGTAGAAGCTACAAGTACAATATGTATGACATGACCCACAGTTGTAACTTTCATTGCAATAGAAACAAGGAGTACAATAGGTATGACATGACCAATGGTTGTAACTTTCATCACAAAGGAAGTTACAAAAACAATAGGTATGACATAATCCACAGTTGTAGCTTTCATTGCAATGGAAACTTTGAGTACAATAGGTATGACATGACCCACAGTTGTAACTTTCATTGCAGTGCAAACTACCAGTACAATAGGTATCACATGACCCACAGTTGTAACTTTCATTGCAGTGCAAACTACAAGTACAATAGATATCACATGACCCACAGTTGTAACTTTCATTGCAAGGGAACCTACAAGTACAATAGGTATGACATAATCCACAGTTGTAACTTTCATGGCAATGGAAGCTACAAGTACAATAGGTATGACATAATCCACAGTTGTAGCTTTCATTGCAATGGAAACTACGAGTACAATAGGTATCACATGACCCACAGTTGTAACTTTCATTGCAGTGCAAACTACAAGTACAATAGGTATGACATGACCAATGGTTGTAACTTTCATCACAAAGGAAGTTACAAAAACAATAGGTATGACATGATCCACAGTTGTAACTTTCAATGCAATGGAAGCTACAAGTACAATAGGTATGACATGACCCACAGTTGTTACTTACATTGCAGTAGAAGCTAGAGGTACATTATGTATGACATGGTCCACAGTTGCAGCTTTCATTGCAGTAGAAGTTACAAGTACAATATGTAGGACATGACCCACAGTTGTAACTTTCATTGCAATAGAAGCAAGGAGTACAATAGGTATGACATAATCGTCAGTTGTAACTTTCCTTGCAGTGGAAGCAACAAGCACAATAGGTATGACACGACCCACAGTTCTAATTTTCATTGCAAAGGAAGCGACAAGTACAATAGGTATGACATGACCCACATTTGTAACTTTCATTGCAATGGAAGCTACGAGTACAATAGGTATGACATGATCTACAGTTGTAGCCTTCATTGCAATGGAAGCTACGAGTACATTGGGTATGACATGACCGACAGTTGTAGCTTTTTTCGCAATGGAAGCTCCACGTACAATAGGCATGACATGACCCACAGTTGTAGCTTTCATCGCAATGGAAGCTACAAGTAGAATAGGTATGACATAATCCACAGTTGTAGCTTTCATTGCAATGGAAACTACGAGTACAATAGGTATCACATGACCCACAGTTGTAACTTTCATTGCAGTGCAAACTACAAGTACAATAGGTATGACATGACCCACAGTTGTAACTTTGATTGCAACGGAACCAACGAGTACAATAGGTATGACATAGTCCACAGTCGTGGAATTCATTGCAATGGAAGGTACTAGTACCATAGGTATGACATGATCTACGGTTATAGCTTTCATTGCGATTGAAGCTACGATTACATTAGGTGTGACACGACCCACAGTTGTAACTTTCATTGCGTTGGAAGCTACAAGTACAATAGGTATCACATGACCCATGGTTGTAACTTTCATTGCAATCCAATTTACAAATACAATAGGTATGACATGACCCACAGTTGTAACTTTCATTGCAGTGCAAACTACCAGTACAATAGGTATCACATGACCCACAGTTGTAACTTTCATTGCAGTGCAAACTACAAGTACAATAAATATCACATGACCCACAGTTGTAACTTTCATTGCAAAGGAACCTACAAGTACAATAGGTATGACATAATCCACAGTTGTAACTTTCATGGCAATGGAAGCTACAAGTACCATAGGTATGACATAATCCACAGTTGTAACTTTCATTAAAACGAAAACTACGACTACAATAGGTGCGACATGATCCACAATTGTAGCTTTCAATGAAATACAAACTACAAGTAGAATAGGTATGACATAATCCACAGTTGTACCTTTCATTGCAATAGAAACTACGAGTACAATAAATATGACATGACCCACAGTTGTAACTTTCATTGCAAGGGAAGCTACAAGTACAATAGGTATGACATAATCCACAGTTGTAACTTTCATTGAAACGAAAACTACGAGTACAATAGGTGCGACATGATCCACAATTGTAGCTTTCAATGAAATACTAACTACAAGTACAATAGGTATGACATAATCCACAGTTGTAGCTTTAATTGCAATGGAAACTACGAGTACAATAAATATGACATGACCCACAGTTGTAACTTTCATTGCAGTGCAATCTACAAGTACAATAGATATCACATGACCCACAGTTGTAACTTTCATTGCAAGGGAACCTACAAGTACAATGGGTATGACATAATCCACAGTTGTAACTTTCATGGCAATGGAAACTACGAGTACGATAGGTATGACATGACCCATAGTTGTAACTTTCATTGCAGTGCAAGCTACAAGTACAATAGATATCACATGACCCACAGTTGTAACTTTCATTGCAAGGGAAGCTACAAGTACAATAGGTATGACATAATCCACAGTTGTAACTTTCATTGAAACGAAAACTACGAGTACAATAGGTGCGACATGATCCACAATTGTAGCTTTCAATGAAATACAAACTACAAGTAGAATAGGTATGACATAATCCACAGTTGTAGCTTTCATTGCAATGGAAACTACGAGTACAATAAATATGACATGACCCACAGTTGTAACTTTCATTGCAATGGAAACTACGAGTACGATAGGTATGACATGACCCATAGTTGTAACTTTCATGGCAATGGAAGCTACGAGTACAATAGGCATGACATAATCCACAGTTGTAGCTTTCATTGCAATGGAAACTACGAGTACGATAGGTATGACATGACCCATAGTTGTAACTTTCATTGCAGTGCAAACTACCAGTACAATAGGTATCACATGACCCACAGTTGTAACTTTCATTGCAAAGGAAGCTACAGGTACAATAGGTATGACATAATCCACAGTTGTAGAATTCGTTGCAATGGAAGCTACAAGTACAATAGGTATGACATAATCCAAAGTTGTAAAATACATTGCAATGGAAGCTACAGGTACAATAGGTATGACATGTCCCACGGTTGTAACTTTCATCGCGATGGAAGCTACAAGTACAATAGGTATGACATGAACCACAGTTGTTACTTACAATCAGTGGAGGCTAGAAGTACAATAGGTATGACATTATCCACTGTTGCAGATCTCGTTGCACTGGAAGCTACAAGTACAATAGGTATGGCATGACCAACAGTTGTAACCTTCATTGCATTGAACGCCACGAGCATGATAGGTATGACAAGAACAACAGTTGTAACTTTCATTGCAATGGACGCCACGAGTACTATAGGTATGATATGACCCACAGTTGTTTCATTTTTTGCAATGGAAACTACAAGTACAATAGGTATGACATAATCCACAGTTGTAACTTTCATTGAAACGAAAACTAGGAGTACAATAGGTGCGACATGATCCACAGTTGTAGCTTTCAATGAAATGCAAACTACAAGTACAATAGGTATGACATAATCCACAGTTGTAGGAATCATCGCAACGGAAGCTACAAGTACAATAGGTATGACATGACCCACAGTTGTAATTTTCATTGCAATTGAAGCTGCAAGTACAATAGGTATGACATGACCCACAAATGTTACTTACATTGCAGTAGAAGCTAGAAGTACAATAGGTCTCACATGATCCACAGTTGCAGCTTTCATTCCAGTAGAAGCTACAAGTACAATATGTATGACATGACCCACAGTTGTAACTTTCATTGCAATAGAAACAAGGAGTACAATAGGTATGACATGACCAATGGTTGTAACTTTCATCACAAAGGAAGTTACAAAAACAATAGGTATGACATGATCCACAGTTGCAACTTTCAATGCAATGGAAGCTACAAGTACAATAGGTATGACATGACCCACAGTTGTTACTTACATTGCAGTAGAAGCTAGAGGTACATTATGTATGACATGGTCCACAGTTGCAGCTTTCATTGCAGTAGAAGTTACAAGTACAATATGTAGGACATGACCCACAGTTGTAACTTTCATTGCAATAGAAGCAAGGAGTACAATAGGTATGACATAATCGTCAGTTGTAACTTTCCTTGCAGTGGAAGCTACAAGCACAATAGGTATGACACGACCCACAGTTCTAATTTTCATTGCAAAGGAAGCGACAAGTACAATAGGTATGACATGACCCACATTTGTAACTTTCATTGCAATGGAAGCTACGAGTACAATAGGTATGACATGATCTACAGTTGTAGCCTTCATTGCAATGGAAGCTACGAGTACATTGGGTATGACATGACCGACAGTTGTAGCTTTTTTCGCAATGGAAGCTCCACGTACAATAGGCATGACATGACCCACAGTTGTAGCTTTCATCGCAATGGAAGCTACAAGTAGAATAGGTATGACATAATCCACAGTTGTAGCTTTCATTGCAATGGAAACTACGAGTACAATAGGTATCACATGACCCACAGTTGTAACTTTCATTGCAGTGCAAACTACAAGTACAATAGGTATGACATGACCCACAGTTGTAACTTTGATTGCAACGGAACCAACGAGTACAATAGGTATGACATAGTCCACAGTCGTGGAATTCATTGCAATGGAAGGTACTAGTACCATAGGTATGACATGATCTACGGTTATAGCTTTCATTGCGATTGAAGCTACGATTACATTAGGTGTGGCACGACCCACAGTTGTAACTTTCATTGCGTTGGAAGCTACAAGTACAATAGGTATCACATGACCCATGGTTGTAACTTTCATTGCAATCCAATTTACAAATACAATAGGTATGACATGACCCACAGTTGTAACTTTCATTGCAGTGCAAACTACCAGTACAATAGGTATCACATGACCCACAGTTGTAACTTTCATTGCAGTGCAAACTACAAGTACAATAAATATCACATGACCCACAGTTGTAACTTTCATTGCAAAGGAACCTACAAGTACAATAGGTATGACATAATCCACAGTTGTAACTTTCATGGCAATGGAAGCTACAAGTACCATAGGTATGACATAATCCACAGTTGTAACTTTCATTAAAACGAAAACTACGACTACAATAGGTGCGACATGATCCACAATTGTAGCTTTCAATGAAATACAAACTACAAGTAGAATAGGTATGACATAATCCACAGTTGTACCTTTCATTGCAATAGAAACTACGAGTACAATAAATATGACATGACCCACAGTTGTAACTTTCATTGCAAGGGAAGCTACAAGTACAATAGGTATGACATAATCCACAGTTGTAACTTTCATTGAAACGAAAACTACGAGTACAATAGGTGCGACATGATCCACAATTGTAGCTTTCAATGAAATACTAACTACAAGTACAATAGGTATGACATAATCCACAGTTGTAGCTTTAATTGCAATGGAAACTACGAGTACAATAAATATGACATGACCCACAGTTGTAACTTTCATTGCAGTGCAATCTACAAGTACAATAGATATCACATGACCCACAGTTGTAACTTTCATTGCAAGGGAACCTACAAGTACAATGGGTATGACATAATCCACAGTTGTAACTTTCATGGCAATGGAAGCTACAAGTACAATAGGTATGACATAATCCACAGTTGTAACTTTCATTGAAACGAAAACTACGAGTACAATAGGTGCGACATGATCCACAATTGTAGCTTTCAATGAAATACAAACTACAAGTAGAATAGGTATGACATAATCCACAGTTGTAGCTTTCATTGCAATGGAAACTACGAGTACAATAGATATGACATGACCCACAGTTGGAACTTTCATTGCAGTGCAAGCTACAAGTACAATAGATATCACATGACCCACAGTTGTAACTTTCATTGCAAGGGAAGCTACAAGTACAATAGGTATGACATAATCCACAGTTGTAACTTTCATTGAAACGAAAACTACGAGTACAATAGGTGCGACATGATCCACAATTGTAGCTTTCAATGAAATACAAACTACAAGTAGAATAGGTATGACATAATCCACAGTTGTAGCTTTCATTGCAATGGAAACTACGAGTACAATAAATATGACATGACCCACAGTTGTAACTTTCATTGCAATGGAAACTACGAGTACGATAGGTATGACATGACCCATAGTTGTAACTTTCATGGCAATGGAAGCTACGAGTACAATAGGCATGACATAATCCACAGTTGTAGCTTTCATTGCAATGGAAACTACGAGTACGATAGGTATGACATGACCCATAGTTGTAACTTTCATTGCAGTGCAAACTACCAGTACAATAGGTATCACATGACCCACAGTTGTAACTTTCATTGCAAAGGAAGCTACAAGTACAATAGGTATGACATAATCCACAGTTGTAGAATTCGTTGCAATGGAAGCTACAAGTACAATAGGTATGACATAATCCAAAGTTGTAAAATACATTGCAATGGAAGCTACAGGTACAATAGGTATGACATGTCCCACGGTTGTAACTTTCATCGCGATGGAAGCTACAAGTACAATAGGTATGACATGAACCACAGTTGTTACTTACAATCAGTGGAGGCTAGAAGTACAATAGGTATGACATTATCCACTGTTGCAGATCTCGTTGCACTGGAAGCTACAAGTACAATAGGTATGGCATGACCAACAGTTGTAACCTTCATTGCATTGAACGCCACGAGCATGATAGGTATGACAAGAACAACAGTTGTAACTTTCATTGCAATGGACGCCACGAGTACTATAGGTATGATATGACCCACAGATGTTTCATTTTTTGCAATGGAAACTACAAGTACAATAGGTATGACATAATCCACAGTTGTAACTTTCATTGAAACGAAAACTAGGAGTACAATAGGTGCGACATGATCCACAGTTGTAGCTTTCAATGAAATGCAAACTACAAGTACAATAGGTATGACAGAATCCACAGTTGTAGGAATCATCGCAACGGAAGCTACAAGTACAATAGGTATGACATGACCCACAGTTGTAATTTTCATTGCAATTGAAGCTGCAAGTACAATAGGTATGACATGACCCACAAATGTTACTTACATTGCAGTAGAAGCTAGAAGTACAATAGGTCTCACATGATCCACAGTTGCAGCTTTCATTCCAGTAGAAGCTACAAGTACAATATGTATGACATGACCCACAGTTGTAACTTTCATTGCAATAGAAACAAGGAGTACAATAGGTATGACATGACCAATGGTTGTAACTTTCATCACAAAGGAAGTTACAAAAACAATAGGTATGACATGATCCACAGTTGCAACTTTCAATGCAATGGAAGCTACAAGTACAATAGGTATGACATGACCCACAGTTGTTACTTACATTGCAGTAGAAGCTAGAGGTACATTATGTATGACATGGTCCACAGTTGCAGCTTTCATTGCAGTAGAAGTTACAAGTACAATATGTAGGACATGACCCACAGTTGTAACTTTCATTGCAATAGAAGCAAGGAGTACAATAGGTATGACATAATCGTCAGTTGTAACTTTCCTTGCAGTGGAAGCTACAAGCACAATAGGTATGACACGACCCACAGTTCTAATTTTCATTGCAAAGGAAGCGACAAGTACAATAGGTATGACATGACCCACATTTGTAACTTTCATTGCAATGGAAGCTACGAGTACAATAGGTATGACATGATCTACAGTTGTAGCCTTCATTTCAATGGAAGCTACGAGTACATTGGGTATGACATGACCGACAGTTGTAGCTTTTTTCACAATGGAAGCTCCACGTACAATAGGCATGACATGACCCACAGTTGTAGCTTTCATCGCAATGGAAGCTACAAGTAGAATAGGTATGACATAATCCACAGTTGTAGCTTTCATTGCAGTGCAAACTACAAGTACAATAGGTATGACATGACCCACAGTTGTAACTTTGATTGCAACGGAACCAACGAGTACAATAGGTATGACATAGTCCACAGTCGTGGAATTCATTGCAATGGAAGGTACTAGTACCATAGGTATGACATGATCTACGGTTATAGCTTTCATTGCGATTGAAGCTACGATTACATTAGGTATGACACGACCCACAGTTGTAACTTTCATTGCGTTGGAAGCTACAAGTACAATAGGTATCACATGACCCATGGTTGCAACTTTCATCGCAATCCAATTTACAAATACAATAGGTATGACATGACCCACAGTTGTAACTTTCATTGCAGTGCAAACTACCAGTACAATAGGTATCACATGACCCACAGTTGTAACTTTCATTGCAGTGCAAACTACAAGTACAATAAATATCACATGACCCACAGTTGTAACTTTCATTGCAAAGGAACCTACAAGTACAATAGGTATGACATAATCCACAGTTGTAACTTTCATGGCAATGGAAGCTACAAGTACAATAGGTATGACATAATCCACAGTTGTAACTTTCATTAAAACGAAAACTACGAGTACAATAGGTGCGACATGATCCACAATTGTAGCTTTCAATGAAATACAAACTACAAGTAGAATAAGTATGACATAATCCACAGTTGTAGCTTTCATTGCAATAGAAACTACGAGTACAATAAATATGACATGACCCACAGTTGTAACTTTCATTGCAAGGGAAGCTACAAGTACAATAGGTATGACATAATCCACAGTTGTAACTTTCATTGAAACGAAAACTACGAGTACAATAGGTGCGACATGATCCACAATTGTAGCTTTCAATGAAATACTAACTACAAGTACTATAGGTATGAGATAATCCACAGTTGTAGCTTTAATTGCAATGGAAACTACGAGTACAATAAATATGACATGACCCACAGTTGTAACTTTCATTGCAGTGCAATCTACAAGTACAATAGATATCACATGACCCACAGTTGTAACTTTCATTGCAAGGGAAGCTACAAGTACAATAGGTATGACATAATCCACAGTTGTAGAATTCATTGCAATGGAAGCTACAAATACAATAGGTATGACATAATCCACAGTTGTAGCTTTCATTGAAACGAAAACTACGAGTACAATAGGTGCGACATGATCCACAGTTGTAGCTTTCAATCAAATGCAAACTACAAGTACAATAGGTATGACATAATCCACAGTTGTAGGATTCATCGCAACGGAAGCTACAAGTACAATAGGTATGAAATGACCCACAGTTGTAATTTTCATTGCAATTGAAGCTGCAAGTACAATAGGTATGGCATGACCAACAGTTGTAACCTTCATTGCATTGAACGCCACGAGTATGATAGGTATGACAAGAACAACAGTTGTAACTTTCATTGCAATGGACGCCACGAGTACTATAGGTATGATATGACCCACAGTTGTTTCATTTTTTGCAATGGAAACTACAAGTACAATAGGTATGACATAATCCACAGTTGTAGCTTTCATTAAAACGAAAACTACGAATACAATAGGTGCGACATGATCCACAGTTGTAGCTTTCAATGAAATGCAAACTACAAGTACAATAGGTATGACATAATCCACAGTTGTAAGATTCATCGCAAAGAAAGCTACAAGTACAATAGGTATGACATGACCCACAGTTGTAATTTTCATTGCAATTGAAGATGCAAGTACAATAGGTATGACATGACCCACAAATGTTACTTACATTGCAGTAGAAGCTAGAAGTACAATAGGTCTCACATGATCCACAGTTGCAGCTTTCATTCCAGTAGAAGCTACAAGTACAATATGTATGACATGACCCACAGTTGTAACTTTCATTGCAATAGAAACAAGGAGTACAATAGGTATGACATGACCAATGGTTGTAACTTTCATCACAAAGGAAGTTACAAAAACAATAGGTATGACATGATCCACAGTTGCAACTTTCAATGCAATGGAAGCTACAAGTACAATAGGTATGACATGACCCACAGTTGTTACTTACATTGCAGTAGAAGCTAGAGGTACATTATGTATGACATGGTCCACAGTTGCAGCTTTCATTGCAGTAGAAGTTACAAGTACAATATGTAGGACATGACCCACAGTTGTAAGTTTCATTGCAATAGAAGCAAGGAGTACAATAGGTATGACATAATCGTCAGTTGTAACTTTCCTTGCAGTGGAAGCTACAAGCACAATAGGTATGACACGACCCACAGTTCTAATTTTCTTGCAAAGGAAGCGACAAGTACAATAGGTATGACATGACCCACATTTGTAACTCTCATTGCAATGGAAGCTACGAGTACAATAGGTATGACATGATCTACAGTTGTAGCCTTCATTGCAATGGAAGCTACGAGTACATTGGGTATGACATGACCGACAGTTGTAGCTTTTTTCGCAATGGAAGCTCCACGTACAATAGGCATGACATGACCCACAGTTGTAGCTTTCATCGCAATGGAAGCTACAAGTAGAATAGGTATGACATAATCCACAGTTGCAGCTTTCATTGCAATGGAAACTACGAATACAATAGGTATGACATGACCTACAGTTGTAACTTTCATTGCAGTGCAAACTACAAGTACAATAGGTATGACATGACCCACAGTTGTAACTTTGATTGCAACGGAACCAACGAGTACAATAGGTATGACATAGTCCACAGTCTCGGAATTCATTGCAATGGAAGGTACTAGTACCATAGGTATGACATGATCTACGGTTATAGCTTTCATTGCGATTGAAGCTACGATTACATTAGGTGTGACACGACCCACAGTTGTAACTTTCATTGCGTTGGAAGCTACAAGTACAATAGGTATCACATGACCCATGGTTGTAACTTTCATCGCAATCGAATTTACAAATACAATAGGTATGACATGACCCACAGTTGTAACTTTCATTGCAGTGCAAACTACCAGTACAATAGGTATCACATGACCCACAGTTGTAACTTTCATTGCAGTGCAAACTACAAGTACAATAAATATCACATGACCCACAGTTGTAACTTTCATTGCAAGGGAACCTACAAGTACAATAGGTATGACATAATCCACAGTTGTAACTTTCATTGAAACGAAAACTACGAGTACAATAGATGCGACATGATCCACAATTGTAGCTTTCAATGAAATACAAACTACAAGTAGAATAGGTATGACATAATCCACAGTTGTAGCTTTCATTGCAATGGAAACTACGAGTACAATAAATATGACATGACCCACAGTTGTAACTTTCATTGCAATGCAAACTACAAGTACAATAGATATCACATGACCCACAGTTGTAACTTTCATTGCAAGGGAAGCTACAAGTACAATAGGTATGACATAATCCACAGTTGTAGAATTCATTGCAATGGAAGCTACAAGTACAATAGGTATGACATAATCCACAGTTGTAACTTTCATTGAAACGAAAACTACGAGTACAATAGATGCGACATGATCCACAATTGTAGCTTTCAATGAAATACAAACTACAAGTAGAATAGGTATGACATAATCCACAGTTGTAGCTTTCATTGCAATGGAAACTACGAGTACAATAAATATGACATGACCCACAGTTGTAACTTTCATTGCAATGCAAACTACAAGTACAATAGATATCACATGACCCACAGTTGTAACTTTCATTGCAAGGGAAGCTACAAGTACAATAGGTATGACATAATCCACAGTTGTAGAATTCATTGCAATGGAAGCTACAAGTACAATAGGTATGACATAATCCACAGTTGTAGCTTTCATCGCAATGGAAGCTACAAGTAGAATAGGTATGACATAATCCACAGTTGCAGCTTTCATTGCAATGGAAACTACGAATACAATAGGTATGACATGACCCACAGTTGTAACTTTCATTGCAGTGCAAACTACAAATACAATAGATATCACAGGACCCACAGTTGTAACTTTCATTGCAAGGGAAGCTACAAGTACAATAGGTATGACATAATCCACAGTTGTAGAATTCATTGCAATGGAAACTACGAATACAATAGGTATGACATGACCCACAGTTGTAACTTTCATTGCAGTGCAAACTACAAGTACAATAGGTATGACATGACCCACAGTTGTAACTTTGATTGCAACGGAACCAACGAGTACAATAGGTATGACATAGTCCACAGTCGTGGAATTCATTGCAATGGAAGGTACTAGTACCATAGGTATGACATGATCTACGGTTATAGCTTTCATTGCGATTGAAGCTACGATTACATTAGGTGTGACACGACCCACAGTTGTAACTTTCATTGCGTTGGAAGCTACAAGTACAATAGGTATCACATGACCCATGGTTGTAACTTTCATCGCAATCGAATTTACAAATACAATAGGTATGACATGACCCACAGTTATAACTTTCATTGCAGTGCAAACTACCAGTACAATAGGTATCACATGACCCACAGTTGTAACTTTCATTGCAGTGCAAACTACAAGTACAATAAATATCACATGACCCACAGTTGTAACTTTCATTGCAAGGGAACCTACAAGTACAATAGGTATGACATAATCCACAGTTGTAACTTTCATGGCAATGGAAGCTACAAGTACAATAGGTATGACATAATACACAGTTGTAACTTTCATTAAAACGAAAACTACGAGTACAATAGGTGCGACATGATCCACAATTGTAGCTTTCAATGAAATACAAACTACAAGTACAATAGGTATGACATGACCACAGTTGTTACTTACATTGCAGTAGAAGCTAGAGGTACATTATGTATGACATGGTCCACAGTTGCAGCTTTCATTGCAGTAGAAGTTACAAGTACAATATGTAGGACATGACCCACAGTTGTAACTTTCATTGCAATAGAAGCAAGGAGTACAATAGGTATGACATAATCGTCAGTTGTAACTTTCCTTGCAGTGGAAGCTACAAGCACAATAGGTATGACACGACCCACAGTTGTTAATTTTCATTGCAAAGGAAGCGACAAGTACAATAGGTATGACATTACCCACATTTGTAACTTTCATTGCAATGGAAGCTACGAGTACAATAGGTATGACATGATGTACAGTTGTAGCCTTCATTGCAATGGAAGCTACGAGTACATTGGGTATGACATGACCGACAGTTGTAGCTTTTTTCGCAATGGAAGCTCCACGTACAATAGGCATGACATGACCCACAGTTGTAGCTTTCATCGCAATGGAAGCTACAAGTAGAATAGGTATGACATAATCCACAGTTGTAGCTTTCATTGCAATGGAAACTACGAGTACAATAGGTATGACATGACCCATAGTTGTAGGATTCATCGCAACGGAAGCTACAAGTACAATAGGTATGACATGACCTACAGTTGTAATTTTCATTGCAATTGAAGCTGCAAGTACAATAGGTATGACATGACCCACAAATGTTACTTACATTGCAGTAGAAGCTAGAAGTACAATAGGTATCACATGATCCACAGTTGCAGCTTTCATTCCAGTAGAAGCTACAAGCACAATATGTATGACATGACCCACAGTTGTAACTTTCATTGCAATAGAAACAAGGAGTACAATAGGTATGACATGACCAATGGTTGTAACTTTCATCACAAAGGAAGTTACAAAAACAATAGGTATGACATAATCCACAGTTGTAGCTTTCATTGCAATGGAAACTTTGAGTACAATAGGTATGACATGACCAACAGTTGTTACTTACATTGCAGTAGAAGCTAGAGGTACATTATGTATGACATGGTCCACAGTTGCAGCTTTCATTGCAGTAGAAGTTACAAGTACAATATGTAGGACATGACCCATAGTTGTAAATTTTAATGCAATAGAAGCAAGGAGTACAATAGGTATGACATAATCGTCAGTTGTAACTTTCCTTGCAGTGGAAGCTACAAGCACAATAGGTATGACACGACCCACAGTTGTAACTTTCATTGCAAAGGAAGCGACAAGTACAATAGGTATGACATGACCCACATTTGTAACTTTCATTGCAATGGAAGCTACGAGTACAATAGGTATGACATGACCCATGGTTGTAACTTTCATCGCAATCGAATTTACAAATACAATAGGTATGACATGACCCACAGTTGTAACTTTCATTGCAGTAGAAGCTAGAAGTACAATAGGTATCACATGATCCACAGTTGCAGCTTTCATTCCAGTAGAAGCTACAAGTACAATATGTATGACATGACCCACAGTTGTAACTTTCATTGCAATAGAAACAAGGAGTACAATAGGTATGACAAGACCAATGGTTGTAACTTTCATCACAAAGGAAGTTACAAAAACAATAGGTATGACATAATCCACAGTTGTAGCTTTCATTGCAATGGAAACTTTGAGTACAATAGGTATGACATGACCCACAGTTGTAACTTTCATTGCAGTGCAAACTACCAGTACAATAGGTATCACATGACCCACAGTTGTAACTTTCATTGCAGTGCAAACTACAAGTACAATAGATATCACATGACCCACAGTTGTAACTTTCATTGCAAGGGAACCTACAAGTACAATAGGTATGACATAATCCACAGTTGTAACTTTCATGGCAATGGAAGCTACAAGTACAATAGGTATGACATAATCCACAGTTGTAACTTTCATTAAAACGAAAACTACGAGTACAATAGGTGCGACATGATCCACAATTGTAGCTTTCAATGAAATACAAACTACAAGTAGAATAGGTATGACATAATCCACAGTTGTAGCTTTCATTGCAATGGAAACTACGAGTACAATAAATATGACATGACCCACAGTTGTAACTTTCATTGCAAGGGAAGCTACAAGTACAATAGGTATGACATAATCCACAGTTGTAACTTTCATTGAAACGAAAACTACGAGTACAATAGGTGCGACATGATCCACAATTGTAGCTTTCAATGAAATACAAACTACAAGTAGAATAGGTATGACATAATCCACAGTTGTAGCTTTCATTGCAATGGAAACTACGAGTACAATAAATATGACAAGACCCACAGTTGTAACTTTCATTGCAGTGCAAACTACAAGTACAATAGATATCACATGACCCACAGTTGTAACTTTCATTGCAAGGGAAGCTACAAGTACAATAGGTATGACATAATCCACATTTGTAGAATTCATTGCAATGGAAGCTACAAGTACAATAGGTATGACATAATCCACAGTTGTAGCTTTCATTGAAACGAAAACTACGAGTACAATAGGTGCGACATGATCCACAGTTGTAGCTTTCAATCAAATGCAAACTACAAGTACAATAGGTATGACATAATCCACAGTTGTAGGATTCATCGCAACGGAAGCTACAAGTACAATAGGTATGACATGACCCACAGTTGTAATTTTCATTGCAATTGAAGCTGCAAATACAATAGGTATGACCTGACCCACAAATGTTACTTACATTGCAGTAGAAGCTAGAAGTACAATACGTCTAACATGATCCACAGTTGCAGCTTTCATTCCAGTAGAAGCTACAAGTACAATATGTATGACATGACCCACAGTTGTAACTTTCATTGCAATAGAAACAAGGAGTACAATAGGTATGACATGACCAATGGTTGTAACTTTCATCACAAAGGAAGTTACAAAAACAATAGGTATGACATGATCCACAGTTGTAACTTTCAATGCAATGGAAGCTACAAGTACAATAGGTATGACATGACCCACAGTTGTTACTTACATTGCAGTAGAAGCTAGAGGTACATTATGTATGACATGGTCCACAGTTGCAGCTTTCATTGCAGTAGAAGTTACAAGTACAATATGTAGGACATGACCCACAGTTGTAACTTTCATTGCAATAGAAGCAAGGAGTACAATAGGTATGACATAATCGTCAGTTGTAACTTTCCTTGCAGTCGAAGCAACAAGCACAATAGGTATGACACGACCCACAGTTCTAATTTTCATTGCAAAGGAAGCGACAAGTACAATAGGTATGACATGACCCACATTTGTAACTTTCATTGCAATGGAAGCTACGAGTACAATAGGTATGACATGATCTACAGTTGTAGCCTTCATTGCAATGAAAGCTACGAGTACATTGGGTATGACATGACCGACAGTTGTAGCTTTTTTCGCAATGGAAGCTCCACGTACAATAGGCATGACATGACCCACAGTTGTAGCTTTCATCGCAATGGAAGCTACAAGTAGAATAGGTATGACATAATCCACAGTTGTAGCTTTCATTGCAATGGAAACTACGAGTACAATAGGTATCACATGACCCACAGTTGTAACTTTCATTGCAGTGCAAACTACAAGTACAATAGGTATGACATGACCCACAGTTGTAACTTTGATTGCAACGGAACCAACGAGTACAATAGGTATGACATAGTCCACAGTCGTGGAATTCATTGCAATGGAAGGTACTAGTACCATAGGTATGACATGATCTACGGTTATAGCTTTCATTGCGATTGAAGCTACGATTACATTAGGTGTGACACGACCCACAGTTGTAACTTTCATTGCGTTGGAAGCTACAAGTACAATAGGTATCACATGACCCATGGTTGTAACTTTCATTGCAATCCAATTTACAAATACAATAGGTATGACATGACCCACAGTTGTAACTTTCATTGCAGTGCAAACTACCAGTACAATAGGTATCACATGACCCACAGTTGTAACTTTCATTGCAGTGCAAACTACAAGTACAATAAATATCACATGACCCACAGTTGTAACTTTCATTGCAAAGGAACCTACAAGTACAATAGGTATGACATAATCCACAGTTGTAACTTTCATGGCAATGGAAGCTACAAGTACAATAGGTGCGACATGATCCACAATTGTAGCTTTCAATGAAATACAAACTACAAGTAGAATAGGTATGACATAATCCACAGTTGTACCTTTCATTGCAATAGAAACTACGAGTACAATAAATATGACATGACCCACAGTTGTAACTTTCATTGCAAGGGAAGCTACAAGTACAATAGGTATGACATAATCCACAGTTGTAACTTTCATTGAAACGAAAACTACGAGTACAATAGGTGCGACATGATCCACAATTGTAGCTTTCAATGAAATACTAACTACAAGTACAATAGGTATGACATAATCCACAGTTGTAGCTTTAATTGCAATGGAAACTACGAGTACAATAAATATGACATGACCCACAGTTGTAACTTTCATTGCAGTGCAATCTACAAGTACAATAGATATCACATGACCCACAGTTGTAACATTCATTGCAAGGGAAGCTACAAGTACAATAGGTATGACATAATCCACAGTTGTAGAATTCATTGCAATGGAAGCTACAAATACAATAGGTATGACATAATCCACAGTTGTAGCTTTCATTGAAACGAAAACTACGAGTACAATAGGTGCGACATGATCCACAGTTGTAGCTTTCAATCAAATGCAAACTACAAGTACAATAGGTATGACATAATCCACAGTTGTAGGATTCATCGCAACGGAAGCTACAAGTACAATAGGTATGAAATGACCCACAGTTGTAATTTTCATTGCAATTGAAGCTGCAAGTACAATAGGTATGGCATGACCAACAGTTGTAACCTTCATTGCATTGAACGCCACGAGTATGATAGGTATGACAAGAACAACAGTTGTAACTTTCATTGCAATGGACGCCACGAGTACTATAGGTATGATATGACCCACAGTTGTTTCATTTTTTGCAATGGAAACTACAAGTACAATAGGTATGACATAATCCACAGTTGTAGCTTTCATTGAAACGAAAACTACGAATACAATAGGTGCGACATGATCCACAGTTGTAGCTTTCAATGAAATGCAAACTACAAGTACAATAGGTATGACATAATCCACAGTTGTAAGATTCATCGCAAAGGAAGCTACAAGTACAATAGGTATGACATGACCCACAGTTGTAATTTTCATTGCAATTGAAGATGCAAGTACAATAGGTATGACATGACCCACAAATGTTACTTACATTGCAGTAGAAGCTAGAAGTACAATAGGTCTCACATGATCCACAGTTGCAGCTTTCATTCCAGTAGAAGCTACAAGTACAATATGTATGACATGACCCACAGTTGTAACTTTCATTGCAATAGAAACAAGGAGTACAATAGGTATGACATGACCAATGGTTGTAACTTTCATCACAAAGGAAGTTACAAAAACAATAGGTATGACATGATCCACAGTTGCAACTTTCAATGCAATGGAAGCTACAAGTACAATAGGTATGACATAATCCACAGTTGTAACTTTCATTGAAACGAAAACTACGAGTACAATAGATGCGACATGAAACACAATTGTAGCTTTCAATGAAATACAAACTACAAGTAGAATAGGTATGACATAATCCACAGTTGTAACTTTCATTGCAATGGAAACTACGAGTACATTAAATATGACATGACCCACAGTTGTAACTTTCATTGCAAGGGAAGCTACAAGTACAATAGGTATGACATAATACACAGTTGTAACTTTCATTGAAACGAAAACTACGAGTACAATAGATGCGACATGAAACACAATTGTAGCTTTCAATGAAATACAAACTACAAGTAGAATAGGTATGACATAATCCAGAGTTGTAACTTTCATTGCAATGGAAACTACGAGTACAATAAATATGACATGACCAACAGTTGTAACTTTCATTGCAGTGCAAACTACAAGTACAATAGATATCACATGACCCACAGTTGTAACTTTCATTGCAAGGGAAGCTACAAGTACAATAGGTATGACATAATCCACAGTTGTAGAATTCATTGCAATGGAAGCTACAAGTACAATAGGTATGACATAATCCACAGTTGTAGCTTTCAATGAAACGAAAACTACGAGTACAATAGGTGCGACATGATCCACAGTTGTAGCTTTCAATCAAATGCAAACTACAAGTACAATAGGTATGACATAATCCACAGTTGTAGGATTCATCGCAACGGAAGCTACAAGTACAATAGGTATGACATGACCCACAGTTGTAATTTTCATTGCAATTGAAGCTGCAAGTACAATAGGTATGACATGACCCACAAATGTTACTTACATTGCAGTAGAAGCTAGAAGTACAATAGGTATCACATGATCCACAGTTGCAGCTTTCATTCCAGTAGAAGCTACAAGTACAATATGTATGACATGACCCACAGTTGTAACTTTCATTGCAATAGAAACAAGGAGTACAATAGGTATGACATGACCAATGGTTGTAACTATCATCACAAAGGAAGTTACAAAAACAATAGGTATGACATGATCCACAGTTGTAACTTTCAATGCAATGGAAGTTACAAGTACAATAGGTATGACATGACCACAGTTGTTACTTACATTGCAGTAGAAGCTAGAGGTACATTATGTATGACATGGTCCACAGTTGCAGCTTTCATTGCAGTAGAAGCTACAAGTACAATATATATGACATGACCCACAGTTGTAACTTTCATTGCAATAGAAACAAGGAGTACAATAGGTATGACATGACCAATGGTTGTAACTTTCATCACAAAGGAAGTTACAAAAACAATAGGTATGACATGAACCGCAGTTGTAACTTTCAATGCAATGGAAGCTACAAGTACAATAGGTATGACATGACCCACAGTTGTTACTTACATTGCAGTAGAAGCTAGAGGTACATTATGTATGACATGGTCCACAGTTGCAGCTTTCATTGCAGTAGAAGTTACAAGTACAATATGTAGGACATGACCCACAGTTGTAACTTTCATTGCAATAGAAGCAAGGAGTACAATAGGTATGACATAATCGTCAGTTGTTACTTTCCTTGCAGTGGAAGCTACAAGCACAATAGGTATGACACGACCCACAGTTGTAATTTTCATTGCAATGGAAGCTACGAGTACAATAGGTATGACATGATCTACAGTTGTAGCCTTCATTGCAATGGAAGCTACGAGTACATTGGGTATGACATGACCCACAGTTGTTGCTTTTTTCGCAATGGAAGCTCCACGTACAATAGGCATGACATGACCGACAGTTGTAGCTTTCATCGCAATGGAAGCTACAAGTAAAATAGGTATGACATGACCCACAGTTGTAACTTTTATTGCAATACAAGCAATGAGTACAATAGGTATGACGTAAATACCAGTTGTGACTTACATTGCAGTAGAAGCTAGAGGTACAATAGGTATGACATGGTCCACAGTTGCAGCTTTCATTGCAGTCGTAGTTACAAGTACAATATGTATGACATGACCCACAGTTGTAACTTTCATTGCAATAGAAGCAAGGAGTACAATAGGTATGACATAATCGTCAGTTGTAGCTTTCATTGCAATGGAAACTACGAGTACAATAGATATGACACGACACACAGTTGTAACCTTCATTGCAGTGCAAGCTACCAGTACAGTAGGTATGACACGATCCACAGTTGTAACTTTCATTGCAATTGAAGCTGCAAGTACAATAGGTATGACATGACCCACAAATGTAACTTACATTGCAGTGGAAGCTAGAAGTACAATAGGTATCACATGATCCACAGTTGCAGCTTTCGTTCAAGTAGAAGCTACAAGTACAATATGTAGGACATGACCAACAGTTGTAACTTTCATTGCAATAGAAGCAAGGAGTACAATAGGTATGACATAATCGTCAGTTGTAACTTTCCTTGCAATGGAAGCTACAAGCACAATAGGTATGACACGACCTACAGTTGTAATTTTCATTGCAAAGGAAGCGACAAGTACAATAGGTATGACATGACCCACATTTTTAACTTTCATTGCAATGGAAGCTACGAGTACCATAGGTATGACATGATCTACAGTTGTAGCCTTCATTGCAATGGAAGCTACGAGTACATTGGGTATGACATGACCCACAGTTGTAGCTTTTTTCGCAATGGAAGCTCCACGTACAATAGGCATGACATGACCCACAGTTGTAGCTTTCATCGCAATGGAAGCTACAAGTAGAATAGGTATGACATAATCCACAGTTGTAGCTTTCATTGCAATGGAAACTACGAGTACGACAGGTATGACATGACCCACAGTTGTAACTTTCATTGCATTGCAAACTACAAGTAAAATAGGTATGACATAATCCACAGTTGTAGAATTCATTGCAATGGAAGCTACAAGTACAATAGGTATGACATAATCCAAAGTTGTAAAATACATTGCAATGGAAGCTACAGGTACGAGTATGATAGGTATGACAAGAACAACAGTTGTAACTTTCATTGCAAGGGAGGCTACAAGTACAATAGGTATGACATAATCCACAGTTGTAGAATTCATTGCAATGGAAGCTACAAGTACAATAGGCATGACATGACCCACAGTTGTAGCTTTCATCGCAATGGAAGCTACAACTAGAATAGGTATGACATAATCCACAGTTGCAGCTTTCATTGCAATGGAAACTATGAATACAATAGGTATGACATGACCCACAGATGTAACTTTCATTGCAGTGCAAACTACAAGTACAATAGGTATGACATGACCCACAGTTGTAACTTTGATTGCAACGGAACCAACGAGTACAATAGGTATGACATAGTCCACAGTCGTGGAATTCATTGCAATGGAAGGTACTAGTACCATAGGTATGACATGATCTACGGTTATAGCTTTCAATGCGATTGAAGCTACGATTACATTAGGTGTGACACGACCCACAGTTGTAACTTTCATTGCGTTGGAAGCTACAAGTACAATAGGTATCACATGACCCATGGTTGTAACTTTCATCGCAATCGAATTTACAAATACAATAGGTATGACATGACCCACAGTTGTAACTTTCATTGCAGTGCAAACTACCAGTACAATAGGTATCACATGACCCACAGTTGTAACTTTCATTGCAGTGCAAACTACAAGTACAATAAATATCACATGACCCACAGTTGTAACTTTCATTGCAAGGGAACCTACAAGTACAATAGGTATGACATAATCCACAGTTGTAACTTTCATGGCAATGGAAGCTACAAGTACAGTAGGTATGACATAAGACACAGTTGTAACTTTCATTAAAACGAAAACTACGAGTACAATAGGTGCGACATGATCCACAATTGTAGCTTTCAATGAAATACAAACTACAAGTAGAATAGGTATGACATAATCCACAGTTGTAGCTTTCAATGCAATAGAAACTACGAGTACAATAAATATGACATGACCCACAGTTGTAACTTTCATTGCAAGGGAACCTACAAGTACAATAGGTATGACATAATCCACAGTTGTAACTTTCATTGAAACGAAAACTACGAGTACAATAGATGCGACATGATCCACAATTGTAGCTTTCAATAAAATACAAACTACAAGTAGAATAGGTATGACATAATCCACAGTTGTAGGATTCATCGCAACGGAAGCTACAAGTACAATAGGTATGACATGGCCCACAGTTGTAATTTTCATTGCAATTGAAGCTGCAAGTACAATAGGTATGACATGACCCACAAATGTTACTTACATTGCAGTAGAAGCTAGAAGTACAATAGGTATCACATGATCCACAGTTGCAGCTTTCATTCCAGTAGAAGCTACAAGTACAATATGTATGACATGACCCACAGTTGTAACTTTCATTGCAATAGAAACAAGGAGTACAATAGGTATGACATGACCATTGGTTGTAACTTTCATCACAAAGGAAGTTACAAAAACAATAGGTATGACATGGTCCACAGTTGTAACTTTCATTGCAGTGCAAACTACCAGTACAATAGGTATCACATGACCCACAGTTGTAACTTTCATTGCAGTGCAAACTACAAGTACAATAAATATCACATGACCCACAGTTGTAACTTTCATTGCAAAGGAACCTACAAGTACAATAGGTATGACATAATCCACAGTTGTAACTTTCATGGCAATGGAAGCTACAAGTACAATAGGTATGACATAATCCACAGTTGTAACTTTCATTAAAACGAAAACTACGAGTACAATAGGTGCGACATGATCCACAATTGTAGCTTTCAATGAAATACAAACTACAAGTAGAATAGGTATGACATAATCCACAGTTGTAGCTTTCATTGCAATAGAAACTACGAGTACAATAAATATGACATGACCCACAGTTGTAACTTTCATTGCAAGGGAAGCTACAAGTACAATAGGTATGACATAATCCACAGTTGTAACTTTCATTGAAACGAAAACTACGAGTACAATAGGTGCGACATGATCCACAATTGTAGCTTTCAAAGAAATACTAACTACAAGTAGAATAGGTAAGACATAATCCACAGTTGTAGCTTTAATTGCAATGGAAACTACGAGTACAATAAATATGACATGACCCACAGTTGTAACTTTCATTGCAGTGCAAACTACAAGTACAATAGATATCACATGACCTACAGTTGTAACTTTCATTGCAAGGGAAGCTACAAGTACAATAGGTATGACATAATCCACAGTTGTAGAATTCATTGCAATGGAAGCTACAAATACAATAGGTATGACATAATCCACAGTTGTAGCTTTCATTGAAACGAAAACTACGAGTACAATAGGTGCGACATGATCCACAGTTGTAGCTTTCAATCAAATGCAAACTACAAGTACAATAGGTATGACATAATCCACAGTTGTAGGATTCATCGCAACGGAAGCTACAAGTACAATAGGTATGAAATGACCCACAGTTGTAATTTTCATTGCAATTGAAGCTGCAAGTACCATAGGTATGGCATGACCAACAGTTGTAACCTTCATTGCATTGAACGCCACGAGTATGATAGGTATGACAAGAACAACAGTTGTAACTTTCATTGCAATGGACGCCACGAGTACTATAGGTATGATATGACCCACAGTTGTTTCATTTTTTGCAATGGAAACTACAAGTACAATAGGTGCGACATGATCCACAGTTGTAGCTTTCAATGAAATGCAAACTACAAGTACAATAGGCATGACATAATCCACAGGCATAACTTTCCTTGCAGTGGAAGCTACAAGCACAATACGTATGACATGACCCGCAGTTGTAACATTCATTGCAATGGAAGCAACAAGTACAATAGGTATGACATGACCCACAGTTGTAACTTTCATGGCAATGGAAGCTACGAGTACAATAGGTATGACATGACCCACAGTTGTAACTTTCATTGCAATGGAAGCTACAAGTACAATAGGTATGACATGACCCACGGTTGTAACTTTCATGGCAATGGAAGCTACGAGTACAATAGGCATGACATAATCCACAGTTGTAGCTTTCATTGCAATGGAAACTACGAGTATGATAGGTATGACATGACCCATAGTTGTAACTTTCATTGCAGTGCAAACTACCAGTACAATAGGTATCACATGACCCACAGTTGTAACTTTCATTGCAAGGGAAGCTACAAGTACAATAGGTATGACATAATCCACAGTTGTAACTTTCATTGAAACGAAAACTACGAGTACAATAGGTGCGACATGATCCACAATTGTAGCTTTCAATGAAATACAAACTACAAGTAGAATAGGTATGACATAATCCACAGTTGTAACTTTCATTGCAAGGGAACCTACAAGTACAATAGGTATGACATAATCCGCAGTTGTAACTTTCATGGCAATGGAAGCTCAAAGTACAATAGGTATGACATGAACCACAGTTGTTACTTACAATCAGTGGAGGCTAGAAGTACAATAGGTATGACATTATCCACGGTTGCAGATCTCGTTGCACTGGAAGCTACAAGTACAATAGGTATGGCATGACCAACAGTTGTAACCTTCATTGCATTGAACGCCACGAGTATGATAGGTATGACAAGAACAACAGTTGTAACTTTCATTGCAATGGACGCCACGAGTACTATAGGCATGATATGACCCACAGTTGTTTCTTTTTTTGCAATGGAAACTACAAGTACAATAGGTATGACATAATCCACAGTTGTAGCTTTCATTGCAATGGAAACTACGATTACAATAGATATGACATGACCCACAGTTGGAACTTTCATTGCAGTGCAAGCTACAAGTACAATAGATATCACATGACCCACAGTTGTAACTTTCATTGCAAGGGAAGCTACAAGTACAATAGGTATGACATAATCCACAGTTGTAACTTTAATTGAAACGAAAACTACGAGTACAATAGGTGCGACATGATCCACAATTGTAGCTTTCAATGAAATACAAACTACAAGTAGAATAGGTAAGACATAATCCACAGTTGTAGCTTTCATTGCAATGGAAACTACAAGTACAATAGGTATGACATAATCCACAGTTGTAGCTTTCATTGCAATGGAAACTACGAGTACAATAGATATGACACGACACACAGTTGTAACCTTCATTGCAGTGCAAGCTACCAGTACAGTAGGTATGACACGATCCACAGTTGTAACTTTCATTGCAATTGAAGCTGCAAGTACAATAGGTATGACATGACCCACAAATGTAACTTACATTGCAGTGGAAGCTAGAAGTACAATAGGTATCACATGATCCACAGTTGCAGCTTTCGTTCAAGTAGAAGCTACAAGTACAATATGTAGGACATGACCAACAGTTGTAACTTTCATTGCAATAGAAGCAAGGAGTACAATAGGTATGACATAATCGTCAGTTGTAACTTTCCTTGCAATGGAAGCTACAAGCACAATAGGTATGACACGACCTACAGTTGTAATTTTCATTGCAAAGGAAGCGACAAGTACAATAGGTATGACATGACCCACATTTTTAACTTTCATTGCAATGGAAGCTACGAGTACCATAGGTATGACATGATCTACAGTTGTAGCCTTCATTGCAATGGAAGCTACGAGTACATTGGGTATGACATGACCCACAGTTGTAGCTTTTTTCGCAATGGAAGCTCCACGTACAATAGGCATGACATGACCCACAGTTGTAGCTTTCATCGCAATGGAAGCTACAAGTAGAATAGGTATGACATAATCCACAGTTGTAGCTTTCATTGCAATGGAAACTACGAGTACGACAGGTATGACATGACCCACAGTTGTAACTTTCATTGCATTGCAAACTACAAGTAAAATAGGTATGACATAATCCACAGTTGTAGAATTCATTGCAATGGAAGCTACAAGTACAATAGGTATGACATAATCCAAAGTTGTAAAATACATTGCAATGGAAGCTACAGGTACGAGTATGATAGGTATGACAAGAACAACAGTTGTAACTTTCATTGCAAGGGAGGCTACAAGTACAATAGGTATGACATAATCCACAGTTGTAGAATTCATTGCAATGGAAGCTACAAGTACAATAGGCATGACATGACCCACAGTTGTAGCTTTCATCGCAATGGAAGCTACAACTAGAATAGGTATGACATAATCCACAGTTGCAGCTTTCATTGCAATGGAAACTATGAATACAATAGGTATGACATGACCCACAGATGTAACTTTCATTGCAGTGCAAACTACAAGTACAATAGGTATGACATGACCCACAGTTGTAACTTTGATTGCAACGGAACCAACGAGTACAATAGGTATGACATAGTCCACAGTCGTGGAATTCATTGCAATGGAAGGTACTAGTACCATAGGTATGACATGATCTACGGTTATAGCTTTCAATGCGATTGAAGCTACGATTACATTAGGTGTGACACGACCCACAGTTGTAACTTTCATTGCGTTGGAAGCTACAAGTACAATAGGTATCACATGACCCATGGTTGTAACTTTCATCGCAATCGAATTTACAAATACAATAGGTATGACATGACCCACAGTTGTAACTTTCATTGCAGTGCAAACTACCAGTACAATAGGTATCACATGACCCACAGTTGTAACTTTCATTGCAGTGCAAACTACAAGTACAATAAATATCACATGACCCACAGTTGTAACTTTCATTGCAAGGGAACCTACAAGTACAATAGGTATGACATAATCCACAGTTGTAACTTTCATGGCAATGGAAGCTACAAGTACAGTAGGTATGACATAAGACACAGTTGTAACTTTCATTAAAACGAAAACTACGAGTACAATAGGTGCGACATGATCCACAATTGTAGCTTTCAATGAAATACAAACTACAAGTAGAATAGGTATGACATAATCCACAGTTGTAGCTTTCAATGCAATAGAAACTACGAGTACAATAAATATGACATGACCCACAGTTGTAACTTTCATTGCAAGGGAACCTACAAGTACAATAGGTATGACATAATCCACAGTTGTAACTTTCATTGAAACGAAAACTACGAGTACAATAGATGCGACATGATCCACAATTGTAGCTTTCAATAAAATACAAACTACAAGTAGAATAGGTATGACATAATCCACAGTTGTAGGATTCATCGCAACGGAAGCTACAAGTACAATAGGTATGACATGGCCCACAGTTGTAATTTTCATTGCAATTGAAGCTGCAAGTACAATAGGTATGACATGACCCACAAATGTTACTTACATTGCAGTAGAAGCTAGAAGTACAATAGGTATCACATGATCCACAGTTGCAGCTTTCATTCCAGTAGAAGCTACAAGTACAATATGTATGACATGACCCACAGTTGTAACTTTCATTGCAATAGAAACAAGGAGTACAATAGGTATGACATGACCATTGGTTGTAACTTTCATCACAAAGGAAGTTACAAAAACAATAGGTATGACATGGTCCACAGTTGTAACTTTCATTGCAGTGCAAACTACCAGTACAATAGGTATCACATGACCCACAGTTGTAACTTTCATTGCAGTGCAAACTACAAGTACAATAAATATCACATGACCCACAGTTGTAACTTTCATTGCAAAGGAACCTACAAGTACAATAGGTATGACATAATCCACAGTTGTAACTTTCATGGCAATGGAAGCTACAAGTACAATAGGTATGACATAATCCACAGTTGTAACTTTCATTAAAACTAAAACTACGAGTACAATAGGTGCGACATGATCCACAATTGTAGCTTTCAATGAAATACAAACTACAAGTAGAATAGGTATGACATAATCCACAGTTGTAGCTTTCATTGCAATAGAAACTACGAGTACAATAAATATGACATGACCCACAGTTGTAACTTTCATTGCAAGGGAAGCTACAAGTACAATAGGTATGACATAATCCACAGTTGTAACTTTCATTGAAACGAAAACTACGAGTACAATAGGTGCGACATGATCCACAATTGTAGCTTTCAAAGAAATACTAACTACAAGTAGAATAGGTAAGACATAATCCACAGTTGTAGCTTTAATTGCAATGGAAACTACGAGTACAATAAATATGACATGACCCACAGTTGTAACTTTCATTGCAGTGCAAACTACAAGTACAATAGATATCACATGACCTACAGTTGTAACTTTCATTGCAAGGGAAGCTACAAGTACAATAGGTATGACATAATCCACAGTTGTAGAATTCATTGCAATGGAAGCTACAAATACAATAGGTATGACATAATCCACAGTTGTAGCTTTCATTGAAACGAAAACTACGAGTACAATAGGTGCGACATGATCCACAGTTGTAGCTTTCAATCAAATGCAAACTACAAGTACAATAGGTATGACATAATCCACAGTTGTAGGATTCATCGCAACGGAAGCTACAAGTACAATAGGTATGAAATGACCCACAGTTGTAATTTTCATTGCAATTGAAGCTGCAAGTACCATAGGTATGGCATGACCAACAGTTGTAACCTTCATTGCATTGAACGCCACGAGTATGATAGGTATGACAAGAACAACAGTTGTAACTTTCATTGCAATGGACGCCACGAGTACTATAGGTATGATATGACCCACAGTTGTTTCATTTTTTGCAATGGAAACTACAAGTACAATAGGTGCGACATGATCCACAGTTGTAGCTTTCAATGAAATGCAAACTACAAGTACAATAGGCATGACATAATCCACAGGCATAACTTTCCTTGCAGTGGAAGCTACAAGCACAATACGTATGACATGACCCGCAGTTGTAACATTCATTGCAATGGAAGCAACAAGTACAATAGGTATGACATGACCCACAGTTGTAACTTTCATGGCAATGGAAGCTACGAGTACAATAGGTATGACATGACCCACAGTTGTAACTTTCATTGCAATGGAAGCTACAAGTACAATAGGTATGACATGACCCACGGTTGTAACTTTCATGGCAATGGAAGCTACGAGTACAATAGGCATGACATAATCCACAGTTGTAGCTTTCATTGCAATGGAAACTACGAGTATGATAGGTATGACATGACCCATAGTTGTAACTTTCATTGCAGTGCAAACTACCAGTACAATAGGTATCACATGACCCACAGTTGTAACTTTCATTGCAAGGGAAGCTACAAGTACAATAGGTATGACATAATCCACAGTTGTAACTTTCATTGAAACGAAAACTACGAGTACAATAGGTGCGACATGATCCACAATTGTAGCTTTCAATGAAATACAAACTACAAGTAGAATAGGTATGACATAATCCACAGTTGTAACTTTCATTGCAAGGGAACCTACAAGTACAATAGGTATGACATAATCCGCAGTTGTAACTTTCATGGCAATGGAAGCTCAAAGTACAATAGGTATGACATGAACCACAGTTGTTACTTACAATCAGTGGAGGCTAGAAGTACAATAGGTATGACATTATCCACGGTTGCAGATCTCGTTGCACTGGAAGCTACAAGTACAATAGGTATGGCATGACCAACAGTTGTAACCTTCATTGCATTGAACGCCACGAGTATGATAGGTATGACAAGAACAACAGTTGTAACTTTCATTGCAATGGACGCCACGAGTACTATAGGCATGATATGACCCACAGTTGTTTCTTTTTTTGCAATGGAAACTACAAGTACAATAGGTATGACATAATCCACAGTTGTAGCTTTCATTGCAATGGAAACTACGATTACAATAGATATGACATGACCCACAGTTGGAACTTTCATTGCAGTGCAAGCTACAAGTACAATAGATATCACATGACCCACAGTTGTAACTTTCATTGCAAGGGAAGCTACAAGTACAATAGGTATGACATAATCCACAGTTGTAACTTTAATTGAAACGAAAACTACGAGTACAATAGGTGCGACATGATCCACAATTGTAGCTTTCAATGAAATACAAACTACAAGTAGAATAGGTAAGACATAATCCACAGTTGTAGCTTTCATTGCAATGGAAACTACAAGTACAATAGGTATGACATAATCCACAGTTGTAGCTTTCATTGCAATGGAAACTACGAGTACAATAAATATGACATGACCCACAGTTGTAACTTTCATTGCAATGGAAACTACGAGTACGATAGGTATGACATGACCCATAGTTGTAACTTTCATTGCAAGGGAACCTACAAGTACAATAGGTATGACATAATCCGCAGTTGTAACTTTCATGGCAATGGAAGCTCAAAGTACAATAGGCATGACATAATCCACAGTTGTAACTTTCCTTGCAATGGAAGCTACAAGTACAATAGGTATGACATGACCCACAGTTGTAACTTTCATGGCAATGGAAGCTACGAGTACAATAGGCATGACATAATCCACAGTTGTAGCTTTCATTGCAATGGAAACTACGAGTACGATAGGTATGACATGACCCATAGTTGTAACTTTCATTGCAGTGCAAACTACCAGTACAATAGGTATCACATGACCCACAGTTGTAACTTTCATTGCAAAGGAAGCTACAAGTACAATAGGTATGACATAATCCACAGTTGTAGAATTCATTGCAATGGAAGCTACAAGTACAATAGGTATGACATAATCCAAAGTTGTAAAATACATTGCAATGGAAGCTACAGGTACAATAGGTATGACATGTCCCACGGTTGTAACTTTCATCGCGATGGAAGCTACAAGTACAATAGGTATGACATGAACCACAGTTGTTACTTACAATCAGTGGAGGCTAGAAGTACAATAGGTATGACATTATCCACTGTTGCAGATCTCGTTGCACTGGGAGCTACAAGTACAATAGGTATGGCATGACCAACAGTTGTAACCTTCATTGCATTGAACGCCACGAGTATGATAGGTATGACAAGAACAACAGTTGTAACTTTCATTGCAATGGACGCCACGAGTACTATAGGTATGATATGACCCACAGTTGTTTCATTTTTTGCAATTGAAACTACAAGTACAATAGGTATGACATAATCCACAGTTGTAGCTTTCATTGCAATGGAAACTACGATTACAATAGATATGACATGACCCACAGTTGGAACTTTCATTGCAGTGCAAGCTACAAGTACAATAGATATCACATGACCCACAGTTGTAACTTTCATTGCAAGGGAAGCTACAAGTACAATAGGTATGACATAATCCACAGTTGTAACTTTAATTGAAACGAAAACTACGAGTACAATAGGTGCGACATGATCCACAATTGTAGCTTTCAATGAAATACAAACTACAAGTAGAATAGGTATGACATAATCCACAGTTGTAGCTTTCATTGCAATGGAAACTACAAGTACAATAGGTATGACATAATCCACAGTTGTAGCTTTCATTGCAATGGAAACTACGAGTACAATAAATATGACATGACCCACAGTTGTAACTTTCATTGCAATGGAAACTACGAGTACGATAGGTATGACATGACCCATAGTTGTAACTTTCATTGCAAGGGAACCTACAAGTACAATAGGTATGACATAATCCGCAGTTGTAACTTTCATGGCAATGGAAGCTCAAAGTACAATAGGCATGACATAATCCACAGTTGTAACTTTCCTTGCAGTGGAAGCTACAAGCACAATAGGTATGACATGACCCACAGTTGTAACTTTCATTGCAATGGAAGCTACAAGTACAATAGGTATGACATGACCCACAGTTGTAACTTTCATGGCAATGGAAGCTACGAGTACAATAGGCATGACATAATCCACAGTTGTAGCTTTCATTGCAATGGAAACTACGAGTACGATAGGTATGACATGACCCATAGTTGTAACTTTCATTGCAGTGCAAACTACCAGTACAATAGGTATCACATGACCCACAGTTGTAACTTTCATTGCAAAGGAAGCTACAAGTACAATAGGTATGACATAATCCACAGTTGTAGAATTCATTGCAATGGAAGCTACAAGTACAATAGGTATGACATAATCCAAAGTTGTAAAATACATTGCAATGGAAGCTACAGGTACAATAGGTATGACATGTCCCACGGTTGTAACTTTCATCGCGATGGAAGCTACAAGTACAATAGGTATGACATGAACCACAGTTGTTACTTACAATCAGTGGAGGCTAGAAGTACAATAGGTATGACATTATCCACTGTTGCAGATCTCGTTGCACTGGGAGCTACAAGTACAATAGGTATGGCATGACCAACAGTTGTAACCTTCATTGCATTGAACGCCACGAGTATGATAGGTATGACAAGAACAACAGTTGTAACTTTCATTGCAATGGACGCCACGAGTACTATAGGTATGATATGACCCACAGTTGTTTCATTTTTTGCAATTGAAACTACAAGTACAATAGGTATGACATAATCCACAGTTGTAGCTTTCATTGAAACGAAAACTACGAGTACAATAGGTGCGACATGATCCACAGTTGTAGCTTTCAATGAAATGCAAACTACAAGTACAATAGGTATGACATAATCCACAGTTGTCAGATTCATCGCAACGGAAGCTACAAGTACAATAGGTATGACATGACCCACAGTTGTAATTTTCATTGCAATTGAAGCTGCAAGTACAATAGGTATGACATGACCCACAAATGTTACTTACATTGCAGTAGAAGCTAGAAGTACAATAGGTCTCACATGATCCACAGTTGCAGCTTTCATTCCAGTAGAAGCTACAAGTACAATATATATGACATGACCCACAGTTGTAACTTTCATTGCAATAGAATAAGGAGTACAATAGGTATGACATGACCAATGGTTGTAACTTTCATCACAAAGGAAGTTACAAAAACAATAGGTATGACATGATCCACAGTTGCAACTTTCAATGCAATGGAAGCTACAAGTACAATATGTATGACATGACCCACAGTTGTAACTTTCATTGCAATGGAAACTACGAGTACGATAGGTATGACATGACCCATAGTTGTAACTTTCATTGCAAGGGAACCTACAAGTACAATAGGTATGACATAATCCGCAGTTGTAACTTTCATGGCAATGGAAGCTCAAAGTACAATAGGCATGACATAATCCACAGTTGTAACTTTCCTTGCAGTGGAAGCTACAAGCACAATAGGTATGACATGACCCACAGTTGTAACTTTCATTGCAATGGAAGCTACAAGTACAATAGGTATGACATGACCCACAGTTGTAACTTTCATGGCAATGGAAGCTACGAGTACAATAGGCATGACATAATCCACAGTTGTAGCTTTCATTGCAATGGAAACTACGAGTACGATAGGTATGACATGACCCATAGTTGTAACTTTCATTGCAGTGCAAACTACCAGTACAATAGGTATCACATGACCCACAGTTGTAACTTTCATTGCAAAGGAAGCTACAAGTACAATAGGTATGACATAATCCACAGTTGTAGAATTCATTGCAATGGAAGCTACAAGTACAATAGGTATGACATAATCCAAAGTTGTAAAATACATTGCAATGGAAGCTACAGGTACAATAGGTATGACATGTCCCACGGTTGTAACTTTCATCGCGATGGAAGCTACAAGTACAATAGGTATGACATGAACCACAGTTGTTACTTACAATCAGTGGAGGCTAGAAGTACAATAGGTATGACATTATCCACGGTTGCAGATCTCGTTGCACTGGAAGCTACAAGTACAATAGGTATGGCATGACCAACAGTTGTAACCTTCATTGCATTGAACGCCACGAGTATGATAGGTATGACAAGAACAACAGTTGTAACTTTCATTGCAATGGACGCCACGAGTACTATAGGTATGATATGACCCACAGTTGTTTCATTTTTTGCAATGGAAACTACAAGTACAATAGGTATGACATAATCCACAGTTGTAGCTTTCATTGAAACGAAAACTACGAGTACAATAGGTGCGACATGATCCACAGTTGTAGCTTTCAATGAAATGCAAACTACAAGTACAATAGGTATGACATAATCCACAGTTGTAGGATTCATCGCAACGGAAGCTACAAGTACAATACGTACGACATGACCCACAGTTGTAATTTTCATTGCAATTGAAGCTGCAAGTACAATAGGTATGACATGACCCACAAATGTTACTTACATTGCAGTAAAAGCTAGAAGTACAATAGGTCTCACATGATCCACAGTTGCAGCTTTCATTCCAGTAGAAGCTACAAGTACAATATGTATGACATGACCCACAGTTGTAACTTTCATTGCAATAGAAACAAGGAGTACAATAGGTATGACATGACCAATGGTTGTAACTTTCATCACAAAGGAAGTTACAAAAACAATAGGTATGACATGATCCACAGTTGCAACTTTCAATGCAATGGAAGCTACAAGTACAATAGGTATGCCATGACCCACAGTTGTTACTTACATTGCAGTAGAAGCTAGAGGTACATTATGTATGACATGGTCCACAGTTGCAGCTTTCATTGCAGTAGAAGTTACAAGTACAATATGTAGGACATGACCCACAGTTGTAACTTTCATTGCAATAGAAGCAAGGAGTACAATAGGTATGACATAATCGTCAGTTGTAACTTTCCTTGCAGTGGAAGCTACAAGCACAATAGGTATGACACGACCCACAGTTCTAATTTTCATTGCAAAGGAAGCGACAAGTACAATAGGTATGACATGACCCACATTTGTAACTTTCATTGCAATGGAAGCTACGAGTACAATAGGTATGACATGATCTACAGTTGTAGCCTTCATTGCAATGGAAGCTACGAGTACAATAGGTATGACATGACCCACGGTTGTAACTTTCATGGCAATGGAAGCTACGAGTACAATAGGCATGACATAATCCACAGTTGTAGCTTTCATTGCAATGGAAACTTGGAGTATGATAGGTTTGACATGACCCATAGTTGTAACTTTCATTGCAGCGCAAACTACCAGTACAATAGGTATCACATGACCCACAGTTGTAACTTTCATTGCAAGGGAAGCTACAAGTACAATAGGTATGACATAATCCACAGTTGTAACTTTCATTGAAACGAAAACTACGAGTACAATAGGTGCGACATGATCCACAATTGTAGCTTTCAATGAAATACAAACTACAAGTAGAATAGGTATGACATAATCCACAGTTGTAGCTTTCATTGCAATGGAAACTACGATTACAATAGATATGACATGACCCACAGTTGGAACTTTCATTGCAGTGCAAGCTACAAGTACAATAGATATCACATGACCCACAGTTGTAACTTTCATTGCAAGGGAAGCTACAAGTACAATAGGTATGACATAATCTACAGTTGTAACTTTAATTGAAACGAAAACTACGAGTACAATAGGTGCGACATGATCCACAATTGTAGCTTTCAATGAAATACAAACTACAAGTAGAATAGGTATGACATAATCCACAGTTGTAGCTTTCATTGCAAAGGAAACTACGAGTACAATAAATATGACATGACCCACAGTTGTAACTTTCATTGCAATGGAAACTACGAGTACGATAGGTATGACATGACCCATAGTTGTAACTTTCATTGCAAGGGAACCTACAAGTACAATAGGTATGACATAATCCGCAGTTGTAACTTTCATGGCAATGGAAGCTCAAAGTACAATAGGTATGACATGAACCACAGTTGTTACTTACAATCAGTGGAGGCTAGAAGTACAATAGGTATGACATTATCCACGGTTGCAGATCTCGTTGCACTGGAAGCTACAAGTACAATAGGTATGGCATGACCAACAGTTGTAACCTTCATTGCATTGAACGCCACGAGTATGATAGGTATGACAAGAACAACAGTTGTAACTTTCACTGCAATGGACGCCACGAGTACTATAGGTATGATATGACCCACAGTTGTTTCATTTTTTGCAATGGAAACTACAAGTACAATAGGTATGACATAATCCACATTTGTAGCTTTCATTGAAACGAAAACTACGAGTACTATAGGTGCGACATGATCCACAGTTGTAGCTTTCAATGAAATGCAAACTACAAGTACAATAGGTATGACATAATCCACAGTTGTAGGATTCATCGCAACGGAAGCTACAAGTACAATAGGTATGACATAATCCACAGTTGTAACTTTCATTGAAACGAAAACTACGAGTACAATAGGTGCGACATGATCCACAATTGTAGCTTTCAATGAAATACAAACTACAAGTAGAATAGGTATGACATGTCCCACAGTTGTAGCTTTCATTGCAATGGAAACTACGAGTACAATAAATATGACATGACCCACAGTTGGAACTTTCATTGCAGTGCAAGCTACAAGTACAATAGATATCACATGACCCACAGTTGTAACTTTCATTGCAAGGGAAGCTACAAGTACAATAGGTATGGCATAATCCACAGTTGTAACTTTAATTGAAACGAAAACTACGAGTACAATAGGTGCGACATGATCCACAATTGTAGCTTTCAATGAAATACAAACTACAAGTAGAATAGGTATGACATAATCCACAGTTGTAGCTTTCATTGCAATGGAAACTACAAGTACAATAGGTATGACATAATCCACAGTTGTAGCTTTCATTGAAACGAAAACTACGAGTACAATAGGTGCGACATGATCCACAGTTGTAGCTTTCAATGAAATGCAAACTACAAGTACAATAGGTATGACACAATCCACAGTTGTAGGATTCATCGCAACGGAAGCTACAAGTACAATAGGTATGACATAATCCACAGTTGTAACTTTCATTGAAACGAAAACTACGAGTACAATAGGTGCGACATGATCCACAGTTGTAGCTTTCATTGCAGTGCAAACTACAAGTACAATAGATATCACATGACCCACAGTTGTAACTTTCATTGCAAGGGAACCTACAAGTACAATAGGTATGACATAATCCACAGTTGTAACTTTCATGGCAATGGAAGCTACAAGTACAATAGGTATGACATAATCCACAGTTGTAACTTTCATTGAAACGAAAACTACGAGTACAATAGGTGCGACATGATCCACAATTGTAGCTTTCAATGAAATACAAACTACAAGTAGAATAGGTATGACATAATCCACAGTTGTAGCTTTCATTGCAATGGAAACTACGAGTACAATAGATATGACATGACCCACAGTTGGAACTTTCATTGCAGTGCAAGCTACAAGTACAATAGATATCACATGACCCACAGTTGTAACTTTCATTGCAAGGGAAGCTACAAGTACAATAGGTATGACATAATCCACAGTTGTAACTTTCATTGAAACGAAAACTACGAGTACAATAGGTGCGACATGATCCACAATTGTAGCTTTCAATGAAATACAAACTACAAGTAGAATAGGTATGACATAATCCACAGTTGTAGCTTTCATTGCAATGGAAACTACGAGTACAATAAATATGACATGACCCACAGTTGTAACTTTCATTGCAATGGAAACTACGAGTACGATAGGTATGACATGACCCATAGTTGTAACTTTCATTGCAAGGGAACCTACAAGTACAATAGGTATGACATAATCCGCAGTTGTAACTTTCATGGCAATGGAAGCTCAAAGTACAATAGGCATGACATAATCCACAGTTGTAACTTTCTTTGCAGTGGAAGCTACAAGCACAATAGGTATGACATGACCCACAGTTGTAACTTTCATTGCAATGGAAGCTACAAGTACAATAGGTATGACATGACCCACAGTTGTAACTTTCATGGCAATGGAAGCTACGAGTACAATAGGCATGACATAATCCACAGTTGTAGCTTTCATTGCAATGGAAACTACGAGTACGATAGGTATGACATGACCCATAGTTGTAACTTTCATTGCAGTGCAAACTACCAGTACAATAGGTATCACATGACCCACAGTTGTAACTTTCATTGCAAAGGAAGCTACAAGTACAATAGGTATGACATAATCCACAGTTGTAGAATTCATTGCAATGGAAGCTACAAGTACAATAGGTATGACATAATCCAAAGTTGTAAAATACATTGCAATGGAAGCTACAGGTACAATAGGTATGACATGTCCCACGGTTGTAACTTTCATCGCGATGGAAGCTACAAGTACAATAGGTATGACATGAACCACAGTTGTTACTTACAATCAGTGGAGGCTAGAAGTACAATAGGTATGACATTATCCACGGTTGCAGATTTCGTTGCACTGGAAGCTACAAGTACAATAGGTATGGCATGACCAACAGTTGTAACCTTCATTGCATTGAACGCCACGAGTATGATAGGTATGACAAGAACAACAGTTGTAACTTTCATTGCAATGGACGCCACGAGTACTATAGGTATGATATGACCCACAGTTGTTTCATTTTTTGCAATTGAAACTACAAGTACAATAGGTATGACATAATCCACAGTTGTAGCTTTCATTGAAACGAAAACTACGAGTACATTAGGTGCGACATGATCCACAGTTGTAGCTTTCAATGAAATGCAAACTACAAGTACAATAGGTATGACATAATCCACAGTTGTCAGATTCATCGCAACGGAAGCTACAAGTACAATAGGTATGACATGACCCACAGTTGTAATTTTCATTGCAATTGAAGCTGCAAGTACAATAGGTATGACATGACCCACAAATGTTACTTACATTGCAGTAGAAGCTAGAAGTACAATAGGTCTCACGTGATCCACAGTTGCAGCTTTCATTCCAGTAGAAGCTACAAGTACAATATATATGACATGACCCACAGTTGTAACTTTCATTGCAATAGAATAAGGAGTACAATAGGTATGACATGACCAATGGTTGTAACTTTCATCACAAAGGAAGTTACAAAAACAATAGGTATGACATGATCCACAGTTGCAACTTTCAATGCAATGGAAGCTACAAGTACAATATGTATGACATGACCCACAGTTGTAACTTTCATTGCAATGGAAACTACGAGTACGATAGGTATGACATGACCCATAGTTGTAACTTTCATTGCAAGGGAACCTACAAGTACAATAGGTATGACATAATCCGCAGTTGTAACTTTCATGGCAATGGAAGCTCAAAGTACAATAGGCATGACATAATCCACAGTTGTAACTTTCCTTGTAGTGGAAGCTACAAGCACAATAGGTATGACATGACCCACAGTTGTAACTTTCATTGCAATGGAAGCTACAAGTACAATAGGTATGACATGACCCACAGTTGTAACTTTCATGGCAATGGAAGCTACGAGTACAATAGGCATGACATAATCCACAGTTGTAGCTTTCATTGCAATGGAAACTACGAGTACGATAGGTATGACATGACCCATAGTTGTAACTTTCATTGCAGTGCAAACTACCAGTACAATAGGTATCACATGACCCACAGTTGTAACTTTCATTGCAAAGGAAGCTACAAGTACAATAGGTATGACATAATCCGCAGTTGTAACTTTCATGGCAATGGAAGCTCAAAGTACAATAGGTATGACATGAACCACAGTTGTTACTTACAATCAGTGGAGGCTAGAAGTACAATAGGTATGACATTATCCACGGTTGCAGATCTCGTTGCACTGGAAGCTACAAGTACAATAGGTATGGCATGACCAACAGTTGTAACCTTCATTGCATTGAACGCCACGAGTATGATAGGTATGACAAGAACAACAGTTGTAACTTTCATTGCAATGGACGCCACGAGTACTATAGGTATGATATGACCCACAGTTGATTCTTTTTTTGCAATGGAAACTACAAGTACAATAGGTATGACATAATCCACAGTTGTAGCTTTCATTGCAACGGAAACTACGATTACAATAGATATGACATGACCCACAGTTGGAACTTTCATTGCAGTGCAAGCTACAAGTACAATAGATATCACATGACCCACAGTTGTAACTTTCATTGCAAGGGAAGCTACAAGTACAATAGGTATGACATAATCCACAGTTGTAACTTTAATTGAAACGAAAACTACGAGTACAATAGGTGCGACATGATCCACAATTGTAGCTTTCAATGAAATACAAACTACAAGTAGAATAGGTATGACATAATCCACAGTTGTAGCTTTCATTGCAATGGAAACTACAAGTACAATAGGTATGACATAATCCACAGTTGTAGCTTTCATTGAAACGAAAACTACGAGTACAATAGGTGCGACATGATCCACAGTTGTAGCTTTCAATGAAATGCAAACTACAAGTACAATAGGTATGACACAATCCACAGTTGTAGGATTCATCGCAACGGAAGCTACAAGTACAATAGGTATGACATAATCCACAGCTGTAGCTTTCATTGAAACGAAAACTACGAGTACAATAGGTGCGACATGATCCACAGTTGTAGCTTTCATTGCAGTGCAAACTACAAGTACAATAGATATCACATGACCCACAGTTGTAACTTTCATTGCAAGGGAACCTACAAGTACAATAGGTATGACATAATCCACAGTTGTAACTTTCATGGCAATGGAAGCTACAAGTACAATAGGTATGACATAATCCACAGTTGTAACTTTCATTGAAACGAAAACTACGAGTACAATAGGTGCGACATGATCCACAATTGTAGCTTTCAATGAAATACAAACTACAAGTAGAATAGGTATGACATATTCCACAGTTGTAGCTTTCATTGCAATGGAAACTACGAGTACAATAAATATGACATGACCCACAGTTGTAACTTTCATTGCAATGGAAACTACGAGTACGATAGGTATGACATGACCCATAGTTGTAACTTTCATTGCAAGGGAACCTACAAGTACAATAGGTATGACATAATCCGCAGTTGTAACTTTCATGGCAATGGAAGCTCAAAGTACAATAGGCATGACATAATCCACAGTTGTAACTTTCCTTGCAGTGGAAGCTGCAAGTACAATAGGTATGACATGACCCACAGTTCTAATTTTCATTGCAAAGGAAGCGACAAGTACAATAGGTATGACATGACCCACATTTGTAACTTTCATTGCAATGGAGCTCTTGAGAGCTCAAAAACAAACGGTTAATTGCGGCCATTACGAAAACGCTGTGGATTAAAATCCCTTTGCAAAACGGCTCAAATGGGACGTAGTTGAACGAGATGGCTCCCGGTTACACTTTCATGCAACCTTATTCGTCAAAAAATTTTCACAAATATACTTCAAGCATTCAATAGAACCATGCATATTGTCATTACGCGTCAATTACATAATCATTGTAATGCTGTCATTTTGAGCATCGATATTTCAAAACCTAACGTAAAAATTTGCTTAATCTTTTAACCTTAGCTCCTAGGAGTGCATATCATCCTCTGATAAACATGACGAGCCTGTTGATTACCTGTGATAGTCGAAAAATGCTGCATAAAATTATTTGCGCTGCTTGGCAGGAAGTATGGGTCACATGATCAGATTACGACTAGACGATTAGACCAATCCGAAACAGAACTGCAAAGTAGCGAGCATCTAGATTTGACACGGGCTTTTCGGTAGAACCCCCGAAGTGTTTGTCATAAACTAGTGTTACAAAACGTTTTATATTGAACTTTTTATTAGCCGTTCAATTAACGTGATAACATCACATGTCAAAACAATAATCAAATTGTTTGAATACGTCAGAGAAATAAACTAATTCCAACTTACAGCGTTTTGTGATGACGGCGATTAACTGTTCGTTTTTGAGCTTATAAGAGCTTGTAATCAGATTTCCCCATATTTTGCACCTACAACACAGCAGAGTAAGACATGGTGAATCTTTTGATACCAAATAACTGTAATGTGAACTTTGTTGCGAGTCAACCTTTAAAGTTTATTTAAAGGTGTAAACCTTTTAATGTATTCCGATATACTGTACAGTTAATCAGCATAAATTGGTTTTACCAACCACAAAAATGTCCGAAATGTTTTGCAGGAATTGCTTGGACATTTTCAAAGCCAGTTTAGCTTCTACCGCAAGCACGTTCATCTCAGACGAGCAATTAATATTATTACAGCGTGCAACATTATTATTACTAAAAAAGTAAAATAATAACTCTCAGTAGAATGATTGTACAACTTATATTAATCTGTGAATGATTTGGTCAATCGATACAAATATATACAATTATGCCTATTCATAAGGCTTATGGTCTGAGATGATTATATTTCTTTTAATGTATGTTCATTCATTTTTGGAAATTGAAATATATTTACTGACTATCTCAATAAAAACAATTTAATATGGTAACCTGCCAGGCTGTTCTAGAAGGAATTGAACTTACCACAATAATGTGGTACAGATCATTCAATACCAGAGGACGTGTGAAGCCACAAAAGTAAGTTGTTCCATGAGCAAATACTCTGTACTATAATTTATCAAGGTAAGTATATTAATACTATAAACTAGGACTAAAGAACTGAAGCTTTGTAGACAGTTGTAGATAGGTACTGACACTTAGTGTTCAGTACTAGCTTATGATTGGCTTAGCAAAATGACTAAAATCTCGTTCTTTAGACTTATTTTGTCTTAACTTGTCCAAGTTTTGGACAAACACAAATCTGGTATTCACATGTTACAGATGAGGTTGGACCAACTATTTTGTTGGAAATACATATCATAATCATTATGAATAATATTGATTGTGTATAAAGCAATAGAAGACAATTTTAACAACCAAACTCAACCTTGGTTAGGAATATATATAAATTAAAAAGCAACTAACTTACATCTATTATTAACAGTAATTCTCAAGACAGTTTGTGAATTTTCAGTAGAAGTAAATCATAGGGTTTAAAAACATACTTGGCAAATTATTAAAATTTGTCGTTTAATTATTCGATTAATAATCCATAATTAATTAAACATATGACTATATGAGTACCTAATGTGAAAATAATTGAATGCTAAAAAAAGTGCATTTCCTCTAGTATCAGTTCTGTCACAAAAAATCCCAAAGAGATACTATTTGTACATCACCTGGCTTTTTAAAAAAAAATTTTTTATCATACCTTTTTTTAAATAACTACACACTGACATATAGACAACGATTTTAATGGATATTATTTTACAAATTTGATTCGATGTGGGAAAGGAAATTGTTATCTTATCTCAAACATTCATTACCTTTATTGACACTAAAGTTATAATTATCTGATTTTAGCTTGATATTCTTTATTCTGTTTGATACTTATAGAAAACGTCTGTGCAAATAGGAAAGACAGGCATTGCCATATAACTCATTGGCTTATGGTGGTAAAAGGTTTAGAAGATGTGTTCTTTAAACTGAAACCAGATGTTTCGTGTGATAATGGACTCAGCTTTGCTGTAACAATGAACTAGCCAGATGGAGAGCATCAAAAATACAGCTAACTCGTTGTTTTATTGCTTTAAACTTCCTTTTCGATTGGTTAATTCTACACAGCAAAAGTGCTTCGTGATTATGAAACGACCTTCAACAAAACCTTGAATGTTAAATGACAGCATTTTAAAATGATTTTAATTTCTCCAATTATAATAATGATATATCCTTGTTCACCAAAGATTTTGAACTTGAAAAATCAAAACAGTTTGGAAAACACAAAATAATTATGATGGAAGCTCTATGCTGTGACACAAGGTCACTTGTTTGGTAAAACACAGACATATTATATGTGATGTCAATACCGAGGATGAGCAATGTATGATTGCAATATATTTTTACACATTTTCTATCATCTAGACGTCAAACTGAAGGCTTTGATTGCCAAAAATGGCAAATAATCATAATGTGAGGTGAAAACATATTCCACAAAGTTCGAAAAAGGTTGCTTCGTATTTATACGCCCAGCATTAACTTTTAAGTGGAGGTTATAGAATTATACTAACCAGCTTGTGAGCTAGCAAAATGTTCTTTTACACAAACGGGTCCATTAGAAAACTCGAATTCATCAAAGTCGTAGGGTTCGTAGAATTAGCTATTCTCAAATTGTTTGTTCAAAACACAAGTTTTAAACAATAAGCTTAGAAGATGTGTCAGTTTTAATGCTTGAGAATTGCTTCCATCTTATAAACACTTGCTCTGCCTTCATGCTCAAAGATAGTCAAGTTTAAAAATAAACGTTTTAATATGATTATATAATATTGCAACTATTTCTAGTCAAAGTTTCCCAAAGCTCTGTCTACTTTTACAATTTAAAAAAGTTGATAAAAACCAGTACATGTTTAAAGTTACACAACAATATTACTCAACCACTAATCTGTAATGTTATCTCTGATTATTAATGCAGTAACAGTTTGTGTCATCACTGTACTTTTAAACAGGCCATGATAAGTGAGTGTTGTGTCTTGTTACCATATTAGCTGTTGTGAGTGTGTTTTATCAGAGCAGCTAATCCGCACTTGAATATGATAGATTATTCATTGTATAAAATAAACATGTACATGGTAATATTTTTATAGCAGCCTCCTTAATGGGCTTAAAATAGGCAATAAACCTATAGAGTTGCATTTCACCAGATATTATCTACTAAGAAGTTCTTGTTTTACCACCACACTTCAATTTTACACAACATCTGAATTCTCAGTAGTGATTAGCCCATTTCTCACAGCACAAACTACTGCTTCCAATTAAAAGGCGCCCAAACTTTTTCATAGCTTAGCAATGCTGGTTCTTTTGTAATTAGTATTAAATGCTTGTCTTTATTACTATTACTACTATTTTCTTCTGGCAGTTAATGTTTTCATGTTAAAATATAGAAGGTTGTGATCAGACACTCAAATATTAAGTTTGTAGTTACAGTGTTTTCATGTACTAGGTCATACTTTAAAATTATTAACAAAGACAAATCCTTACAACTAAACAGTCTGCACCCTAAAATATTTTACATGTTACTATCAAATTGTATACTTCTTTATACCCCTAATTGTCTGTTTGTTTGTTTCATCTGACATCCAATAGCAACCCAGAGCGGATGTTTAAACAGTGACAGCAATTATTTCACCAACATCTATGGGAAATGGTTAAACAATGATTATAGTTTAACCTGAATCTGCCCGTTATAAAGGCACAAACAAGCATACTTTTATCTATGACAGGAAATCATAGCATAAACTAATAATAAAATATGATTCTGTAAAAAATTCAGAACAAATTCTTAACAATTAACTTGTTACATACACTTAAATCATTTCAATTTGTCTCAAGGCAGAATTCATATTAGTGCAATCAAGCTAAGAAGTTTCATCTTTCTGAAAAGCTCTTATCACAGCTTTTCTTATCAACTTAAACCATAACTGCCACGAACAACTTTTATCGTATTTACTAGGTAAATCAGACATGCTGATTCCGATTTTGTAATCAAAATAAAGATTAGGCCACTAACTTTCAGAGTAATAAAGGATTTTTTATAGCGTTTTAATATCGGTCTCGAAAACAACACGATCGGCATAACAAGCTCCGCCCATGAATACTTGACGTAACCTAGCTTTTTAGGAACAGAAGTTACGTAAAGATGTTTAGACCGATTTAGAATAATAGAGATGGGTGTTTTAAAATCTATTAATATCTAAATCCAGCTTTAAAAATAATATCAGTTTTTTCTGAAAGATAGATAAGCTATTCAGCATTGCGTATTTAAAAAGCGCGATAACAACGCTAGCTCGTGATAAAACCGCGCTTTTTGAGCTCCTTTTTCTCGGCGTCCAGCCCATTTAAACGTCAAGTAACAAGCTGCGAGCAATTTTAAATAGTTTATATCCCTTTCATAAAAAACTGAAATTATTTTACATGCTGGATTTAGACAATAATGGGTTTTAAGACACCCATCTCTATTATTTTAAATCGGACTAAACTTTCCTAACTTCCGTTTCTGAAAAAGCTAGGTTTCGTCACATATTTATGGGCGGAGCTTGTAATGCCGATTGTGTTGTTTTCGAAACGGATATTGAAACGCTTTAAAAAAGCCTAAATGACTTTGAAGGTTAGTGGACTAATCTTTATTTTGAGTACAAAATCGGAATCAGCATGTCTGATTTACCTAGTAGGCCTAAATACAATAAAAGTTGTTCGTGACAGTTATGTTTTAATAGATGATACAGTTTTATCAGCTTATGTATTTACATTAACTGATATCACAATCTACGGTATCTTTTACAGGAACTAAAATTTCCGTTACAAACATTTGCGCACATAATTTTATTCTGTAAGCAAACTGAGCAAAGCAATGAATTTAAACAAACTACAAGACTTAAAACTATCCCAATGACTAGAAATGTTTCAATTAATAATACAAAAATCAGCTTGCATAAAAAATCAAATGACAGAAAACAAGACTTTCTATAAAAAAACAATGGCAACCCAAAATGCTGGTAGAGATAAAAGAGAGAATGAAAAACCTGTGAACAATGAAGCAAAGAGTAGCGAAATTGACAACTACAAAGAAAGGTACTTTTTAAGTCACCTAAAAGACCACACTGTGGTAACAATGATAGACCTCTGCACAGCGGGGTTCGAATATACACCATGTACATGTTTGCATTTGCTTGTGTAACTATTTGGGTACTTACTAATGTACACCCATTTCAGTATTATGTTTGATATTATCCAGATGTATTTGATTGCTATCTACCTTTTCATCCTTACTGTGAAATATGAAGAATGCGGAGCCATACTGAGCAACCGGTGGTGTTGCTTGCAGCGATTGAGGTTGTGCATGAAAGCTCTTACTTATCCCTTGTAAGACAACTCGGACGCCGAACAAACTCACAAGTGGCTGGTCGACACCGACTTTCTCAACACTTTTTATACAAACTAACCATCTGATCTCTTGAAATCTTCTGGTTTTTCGAAATGATATAATGCATAAAAAGCTATTGAAAATTCACTATTTACTATTTTTGATTATAGCCGTGTGATCAAATTTTAAACGAACAAAATGATCCATGAAATTACTATTGAACTTATTGTTTGTTAGTCGTTAGTATGACTAAATTTTCAAGTAAAAGATCAATGAGAATAACGAAAGCAAATTTAATTTTCCTTATCTGTAGAAAAAGTCAGATCAATATTGTAAATCAAGTCTTTTAGGTTAATTCATGTAGCCGTTGTCGCCAGTAAGGCTTACCAAACAACTGAAAAAATAGCACACCTGAAGCAAATGTCATCTGTGACATACAAACAATCCCTCGCATTACACAGCCTCCCGTTATTACGATGACCGACTGGATTCAAACAGCTTCGTTACTAAGCTCCGCCTACTTAATTAGTTAATGACATAGAGCGTGTATGTGATTGCACTTGCGAGCTTATGTGTCAAAAAATAATTAGCGTAACGTAAATGTCAAGGAACTCTGCCGTCATAACGTATCCATTGTTGTACGTTTATACAAAAACAAATCGCTTATAATAACCGTGGCCAGGCTATCAGCAAACCATTCACAGCTAGTATTATGAACGGTTTCCACTGTGCAATAAACTTTTCCATAGTGTAAGTAAAACAAAGGTCAAGTAGCCCTACAACTTTGTATTAAGTCATTATATCTTGTTTTGTTGCTCGCGTGTCAATGGCGTACGTGTCATTTAAACCTCGCCTTGTTACATATGAGCAATCTTTATTGTGGTAATCAATAGTCATATTTTACAATATGTTTTCCACAAGGTACCACGGCAAGTAAACTAACTAAAAAGCGGTGTACGACAAAAAAAAATAAAAACACTTTACTGAAAATTTTAAATCAAGACCTTATGGTCGATTTTAAAAAGTTTACACTGTGCAACTCTGCCTATTTTACTCGTGGGTCTAATATTAGGCACACTATTAATACAGATGCCATAAAGTTCTCATTTTTTAACCTAGTCATGAAGTTTTGATATATATATGGAACAAGCTCAATGGCAGATTTTATTTAACTCTCGATTTTATAAGAATATCTGATCTCTTTTATCGTTATAGTCGCATCTTATCTCTAAAGGCTTATCGGGCCACAAGAGATATTTTATCGAGATAGATAGATAGGACTGTAAAGAAACTATAGTCTAACTAAAAAACTAGTGAATAGTCTAACTAATATAATAATATTAGAACTGAATGCATAAAATATGTAGAACACAAGCTTGAAGATTGATATGAGTATTGTTTAAACAAAAAGTGGACAAATAATAGCTCAGTGAAAATAGTATACAAATATATGACAAGTTTTCTAGTCATAAAAACAAAGTGTAATATGAAATGGTTAAAATAGGTAAGGCTATATGGTGAATGGTATTATTGGTCAGAGGAAAGTAGATGTAGTTTGAGTTTTGTTTTAAAAGATTGCAGAGGAAGAGTTCTTAAATGAGTGCAGAGATTATTAAATGAATTTTGCAGGTTGCTGTTGAGTTTGTTGTGGCTTATGGCACTAGGTAATTTGAATCTGTTTCTGGTTTTGTGACTATGGTTTACGGTTTGAAAGCTATAGCTGAGATATTTAGGGCAGTTATCGTGGAGTATTGAATGAGCAGCGAGGCAGGTGAAGTAATGTGATAGCTTACGTAAGGGAAGAACACCGGTAGTGCTTGTTATTAAGTTGGTAGATGGTAAGTGCTGGTTTTTATGGGGTATGTTTAGGTCTTTGCATATAAGTCGTAAAGTTTTTTTTGTAAAATAAATAGTGTGTTGGTATATTTTACAGGTGTTGTAGGGTAAAACACATGCAGGCCATATATAAGATAGGAATGGATAAAATTATAGTGATATAGTCTGGCAGTATCAAAGTTCATAAGATGACGAATGTTATAAAATAAACGTAGGTTAGATGATATTTTATTTGAAATGAATGAGATGTGGTCTAGCCATGATAAAACGTCGTTGATGATGAAGCCAAGTAGTTTAGAAGTAGATTGTCTTGTTAGGGTACTGTCAAATATAGAAATTGTCAGAGGGAAATTCAATGGTGGATTTACTAAGATATTGTGAGATTTTGAAATTGTTGCTGTACCTTTTCATCACATTTGCTTGCAGTGCTGGACCATCGTTGTCATTGTTTGCTTATCGTTCATGCGGTGTTATTTTTGGTATATTTTTGTAAGGTATATTGTTATATTGCTCGGGGGAGCGATTAAGCACTCACCGTTGACTCAAGATCACAAGAGGCCTTTGTCAGCTTTGTCTCCAGTCACTATATATCCATGGGGGTCACGTGTCTCCTAGGCGTTTAAGCCGCAGCCTAATAGCCGACTAAGCCGTAGATTCTAGTAGCTATAACTTCTAGTAGTCTATTTAGCCCAGGGGTTCCCAACCTTTTTTACTATGTTCCCCCTCAGACATGTTCAGAAATTTGAATTCCTCCACACATACTTCATGGCTAAAAACAAAGACTAATACAAATTATAATGAGACTTTATTGTACATTTGCAAACACATAACAAAATATTTTTATACAACATGTAACTATGTAATTATTGAGAATTCTGTTGCCGCTCATTCGCGCACAGTACTTCAACGTGAGGCTTTGTTTTGGACAGAGCACAGCGCTGATCATTTTGTACGATCAATTGATCACAAGTTTTAGACTGAATGGGAAGTACGTGTAATGTTGAGAAGCCTGACTCGCACAGTTATGTAGTCACAAATGGCAGCAGTTTGTGGAGTTCAATTTTCACTACCTTGGGATAACATGCGGTCATTGTTGGCTAAAAGTCAGCAATGGACGTTATTCCAAATGAAAGTTTTGCAGCCGACTCAAGTTTCAACTCTAGAAACTTTTTCTGACAGTCATCTGGTACCATGTTGACTTCACACTGAAATGGATGGTCAGATCCAAGTCTTCGCTAGGTATTTTAGGGAAATATCTTTTGGACTCTGTGTGAAGGTGTTCTAGATGTTCTGCAATCTCGTCCTGCATTTCAGGAGGAAGATCCAAGTTGCCACTGTCCAGCAAGTTGTCTAAGCTTTAAACATTGCAAAGTTTCCACAGCAGACTTTCCTCTTCTAGCTCATCAGCTTTGCTTGAAAAGCATTCAGCTGGTTGATAAATATGATCATGTCAGTATTAGGACCCTGCATCTTCAGATTTAGTTAATTAAACTGCTCAAAAATATCTACTAGATATGCAATCTGAATAATCCAGTTGTTGTCTGTGAGATGCTTATGGAAACTCTCTTTTCCCTGTTGCTCGGTAAACAATATCAGTTCATTTCGGAGGCTGTAAACTCGAGCTGTGACATTACCTCGTGATAACCAATGAACATGTGTGTGATACAAAAGTGTTTGGTGCTCAACATCCATGTCTTTGCAAAGTACCTTAAATAGCCTTGTGTGCAGTGCATTGCTCTTCATGTAGTTAATTAATTCGATTACCTCCTGTAAGACAATGGAAAGAGATGAAGGAAGGGTTCTAACTGCCAATGCATGCCGGTGCAGCATACAGTGAGTGCCCTCTACATTAAGTGAAACTTTTTTACAAGAGCTTGAAAGCCTGATTTTGTGCCTAGCATAGCTGGTGCCCCATCTGTACAACAGCTAATAACATTTTCCCATTTTAGATCTACTTCATCAAAAAAGTTGGAGACAACATTAAAAATGTCTTTAGCTTTGGTTGTGGTTTCCAGAGGTACACGAAACAGAAATTCCTTTTTTATTTCTTCGTTGTGTACATAGCGGGCATACACCATTAACTGTGAGCATGAAGCTACATCAGTTGACTCATCCAACTGAATAGCAAAGAGCCCAAATGGAGATAACATTATCTGCTGGACAACCTGATCTTTAATGTCATCGACCATGCTGCAATTTCTTCTCTGCACTGTGTTATTAGACAATGACACTGCAGCCAGCTTCTTCTCAGCCTCCTTTCCCAATATAGGTTTAGCCATCATCAGTGTACATGGCTTTAATAAATCTTCTCCAATGGTATGGGGTTTTTTCTGATTAGCGATTTCATATGCTACCTTGTACGGAGGCTTCCAGTAGTTTGGAGTTTCATTCATGAAAAGCCCCAATTGTGTCTAGCCTCATCTGCTTGAGCGGTTTTCCATGTCGCTCAAAGAAGTTTTGTTCCTTTGCTGAGGAGAGATGATGCTTCAATTTGTTAGGTCGTATTGAATCATTGCCCAATACTTTTATGCATCACATACATTTGGCTTTTCTTCACCCTTGCTAACTAGACATTGAAATAAATATTGCATGTAGCTTGCATCATATTTTTGTTTCTTGCTAGTACTCATTCTGTAATGAAAGATATTATTAGTTCAATATTTAAGCCGCATTTTAACATGAAATCTGTAGTAAGAACAATATTACACACTGTATTACATCCCAAATACACAAATGCAAATTATATAATATATACCGTAAGTTCTCGTGCTCAAGTCGCGTGGCTAAGGCCATTCTTTTAAAACCTATGTGGAGCTCAGGGCGGCTTCTCGATAAATGCGGTCTCTGCTCAGTTGCCGCACTATAACCATAGAAGCGCATTCATAATAAACTTTTATGTATGGGGTCTTGGCAACCTACTTGTTTATTTTCAAGAACATGTTTAAGGAATACTTTACACTAAAGAAGAATGTATCGCCCAAGTCGAGATGAATTATTAGTGAATTATCAATGAAGATTTTGTTTAGTTTGAATTCATGACACTCAAATTCTTGGGTGTTTTTTCGGTATTTTTTAAAAGTAAATTTAAATTCCAAACGAAATTTTTATCTATGAAGATGATGAGGTATGTTTAGCTCACCACAGTCATAGATTATTAACACCTTTTCATTCTTGACCGGCATCTTTTCATAAAGATGAAGCCCTCTAACAGTGCAATAATGATCTAGCTGAGACATGGCAAGTGAGTTCTTGATGCAAGGGTTCAGGAATTTTAATTTGAACATGGAAGTGAACGAAAATTCTTTTCACATGCACTGATGTAGCCTGTTTTCTTATTCAAAAGGACACAAGTATAGCGAAACCCGTCTCAACACTCGCTCCCGAAGGAGTCATGATGACAAAACTTCAGTCGTTAGCCGCGTGTTCTGTGAGCATATGGGGCTTGTTGGTAAGGGCGGCTAGATACCACTGACAGCTTATTTGAGAGTTATTTTTCCGTCATGAGTCATCTGTTTGTGAGCATAAGCCCACGGCTTGAGCATGAGGACTTATGGTACTGACCTGATGAAAATCAGAATGTACTGTACTGCAGCTTCCCTGTTGACTGTAGAGTAATTACTGTTATTAACATCCACTATTACTTGGTACAAGCAGCCAATAAAAATGCAGCACTACTAAACATCATACTACAGGAGTTCCCAACCATAGGGGAATTCCCCTGGTTGCCTTATCGTACTACAGTGCACCCTCGAGATACGATGTTAATCCGTTCCAAGATTGGCATCGTATGGTGAAAAAATTGTATGTCCGGGTATAGAAACCATTGTAATTATACAAAGAAAAAAAAGAAGGTAAAAATCGTCCAAATTTTTATAAAAATGCGGTACATATTGAAATTTAGTAACAAAATGGTATGTTAACTTTAGTAACTATAGTTACATACAGTAGCTACATTATATTAAGAGCACCTAGTGATTATAATCTGCAATACTGTAAAACGCAAAATTACGTATAATCTGTTTACCAAATGCAGATTGTACAGTAAGAAGTTCTTACCTTCAAAATGTACACATAACATAAGCATTGAATTCACTTCGAATAAGTTTGGCTTGCAAAACTTACACTTTAAACTGAGTTTTAGTATGTATTTTGAACTATTTTACTGAATTTCAACTGTTTATCACAAAGTTTTATCATTCATAAGTTTCTGCCTTCACTTTCATTATAAAATTTAGCATGTTTGGTTGAGACATTTTTTTTAACCAAAATTAATAAGAAAGGCCGAGCGATGCAGTTATCGAAAGCGGCCTCTCACACGCCTGACCATTTAATGGTTACCGACAAAAATGAGATTTTATTTACTATGCAGGACATACATACCTTTGGAGTAACTTGACTCTAGCTGGCACATACAGCAAATGAAGCAGAAATGAGGGAAAAACGTATCAATGCTAATTATGTTGCTGTACACTTGAAGATTAATTTAATATTTAATGAAATGGAATTTTTAGCAGTCTAAAGAAGTTGTCTAGTCCTGTCCAATTTTTCTCCTAGTTTAAAAAAAAACTGCTAACTAGCTAACTCTTGTAGAAGGATCCAGAGAGAGTGCTACAGTATTTTTTTTGTATGAAATGTGCACAAGAATCAATGTAGCCATACGTACAAAGTTTGTACGTATTTATACCGTAGAGGACAGGGCTTTAACAAGTTTCAGAAAGTAAAGTGGATGCGTCAACTATCTTGAGTAGTTAGATATATGAGTTACATACATATGATGAATTGTATTCACGTAGGAGATAACAAGCCTACCTGCAAAGACATGGTTAAACAAGGAAATAAAACATAAAATCAGAAGTAAACAAATAAAATGAATAAAATATGAAAAACCTGTCACACAAGAGATAAAATATTATACATGCATTGTTTTAATATACCAGTCCATATAACTAAATTAATCACTTGAAATATTTCTGCCGATGTGGGGTTTGCTGTATCTTCTACTTCCTCGTCCTTGCTAAATGTTTGCTCATTTAGAATGCTGGTCGAGTGCATGGCCTTCTAACTCCTTTGAATCTTCAGTCGTAAGCTCCTTCCTGTGCTTGCTTTAATGGAGTTCTTGTTTTGATAATAATTGCAAATGCTGATTGGCTACGATCATATTTATAGTTTATAGTTCATATATCATAGTTTATAGTAAAATATATTATAACGCTGCAAATGAATATTTGCCCACGCGGAATGATGCCGTGAGAGAAGACGATCATCGTGTCTCTTCTAAACGTTCTGAAAATGTATTCGGCAAACTATATTTTGGTGTCTTTTTTATTTCGCCATGCGTTATGAGCACACCGACCGCCAAATTTTAACACGGGCAAAACTTCTTTCAAAATCGTATGGTGAAATAAAACTCGTATAGCGAGGTAAAGATCTCACAATATTCGACTTCGTAAGGTGAAAGAATCGTATATCAGGGTAATCATATCTCGAGGGTACACTGTATAAGCAAAGCATTCATGCCTGGATGTAGCTGAACATGTCAGCATGGCAGTTGTAACTGCCCTCCCAAAATTAGGAATGAAGTTCCGAACAGATGTATAGATGCATTTGTTGTGGTATATTTACATCTTAAGACCGTGAAATTAGGTTTTTTAAACTTGATTAACATATGACATTTAGCTAATAAAACATAATGTTAAATGTTGACAAGAATTGCAGAAACTAAAGACATAGATAAACAGCATTAATCTAAAAAATAAAGGAATACGTATAGATAGACATACCTTTTCACTCCTTTCCAGGAGAGAGTTAGGTATACAATCAGTTTTATTTCTTTTTAGTTATTAAGAAGTCTACACTTTCTGAGAGTATAATATGAAATGAATGAGACAACGGTTGCTTGAAATTTATATAAAATTGGAGGGAAATAATCGTATAGCAAATAGTGACAACATAAGAGCAGCAGTGATTTCATTTATTTCTATTACTTTGTGGGGCAAAACTAAAAACAGCTATTTTTAAAGGTAGGAGGATGCTGAAGAGTGGTGAATCTTACCAAGGTAAACAATTAGAGCAGCTTGTGGTTGTCCATTTGAATAAGAATCGGCAGCGATAAGACTTTGGACTTGATTGCAGACTGGTTTGCACTTGTGGTTATATCATTACGTTTATGGATTGGCAGCTAGCTGATAATAAACAAGTTGACCAGAATTTACGTTATAAAATTTCACAATTATTATTCAAAAACATTACAGCAGTTGATTAGTCTTACTTATGGTGGAAAGTGGAAATGGTTAGAGGAAGGCACTCGAGCTTACACTAAAGGGTACCAACAAAACTCTAAAAAGTCAAACACCTCTTTGTTCCACCCTGTATGTTCAAAATTCCCCCCAGGGGGCAATTCCCTCTTGGTTGGGAACCCCTGATTTAGCTGTGGCTCTTTATTGCTGAACATGTTACGGTATGAATATATAACATGCTCTTTTTTTCTCAAGACTACACTGCCTAATCCAAAATACAAACTTTGATTCCAATACACTCAAATTCACCCAAGTGCAACCACAATCAGCAGAACAAATAATCTCTCAAGAAGAGAGTTAAATTCAATGACGCGGGGTTATCAAGCCAAGCAGGTTAGTTAGTCACAAAAGCTTCAAATCATAGTTACCGTATCGAAGATGAGATAAAAATCTTTCTACTCACCCAATATTCTGTTTAATTACTCGTCTTTCCTTCAGTTATCGCAAATTTAACAGTTTTACTCGCAACCCAGTCCGTCTCAATCTATCTCATCTTCATTTACCCAAATCACCTTCATACTGACAATATCCCCATACCAATTGGCCTTCTCAGGTTTCGCCTCCATTACCACCGGGTTATCTGAAACTTTTGGCTCGGAACCAGCAAGCTGGTCGTCATTTCCACTCTAAACTTTTGACTCAGAACCAGCGAACTGGTCGTTGTTGCCACTCTGAACTTCTAGCTCGGAACCAGCGAGCTGGTCGTCATTGCCACTCTTTCCAGAGCTTTCAGGTTGGACCTCCTTTTTGGGTTCCTCAACCTTACTCTTCTCAAAACTAGCATCTCTGCTAGGGACTACTCTCACAACGGAGGTTTCAGATTGGATCTCCTCTTTGGATTCCTCAACCTTACTCTCCTTTCCGGTAATCGTTACAGAACTCGCGTCCCTTGCACCCCTCCTTTGAGCCCTCTTTTGCTTTACAGCAGACAAGTGCAACAGAGCCTCTCTATACTCCTCACTCTTAATCTCCTCCTCCAACTCTCTTATGTCTTTCTTTATAGCAGACAATGCGTGCTTGTACTGCTCCTCTACTTGCCTCCTCTTATGCAACATCATAGCTTTCCTCTGCCTGATGGTAGTCTCAGTCGAAACATACTCTGTCTCCATCTGTTCTGCAAAACTATCCATCTTAGCAACAAAGGGTAAACTCGAACTAGGCTTCTTCAACTTAGAGTCCGGTCCCCTATTGTTACCCTCCTCCACCCTACGCTTAATACCCGCTGCAATATCTCTATAGGAAGACCCACAAAAATTACAACCTTCAAGTCCATGGTCTAACTTCCCACGAAATCTACACAATGTCTTTTTGAAACCTACAGCCTAATGTCCTTGAACTTTACATTTATAACAAATGAATCCAGGACACTGAGCAGCCTAATGGTCTTTAATGCTTTTGCAGACAACACACTTAATGTTACCTGGCTTACCGTACACTTCTTTCTTACCTTCGCCCTCATTCTTACCCGACTCGCTCACCTTCTGCTTACTAAACACCGTGTTACCCTCCGAATCCTTCGTCACCTTCACACCCCACCCCTGCCTCTACTTACACGGCTGCTCTCGGCACCACCACCTCCCGGCGAATCGCCAGCACTATTCATAAGTGATAGTCCAGTGAGAAGTAAGATTTGTCAGATATCAATCTGAAACTATAACAAAAACATTTATAATATTCCATATCGTATTTCTTAGGTGGTTTACTAACTCGACCTGAGATAGTGACGGCAGGTCTTCTACTAAGAGGCACAATTCCATTTCTAGAATTTCTTCTAGGCAAACATTACTATTTTCTAGAACAAGTCTATTCTCAACAACAGAAGTCTCCTCCTCGTGTTCACCGATGTCGGGAGTTTCCTCCACGTGCTCAGCCACACCAGGTGTTTCCTGCCCTTGTTCAAGAAGCTCTAAATCAGGGATCATGTTCTCCTGACTTTCAGATAAACCGTTGGCATTTTCTACTACTTCAGAGTTGTCATTTTTTTAGGAGTAGCTACCCAAGGGAAGACAATATCATCAGAAGAGTCAGACGATTTATTTTCGTCATCAGATTTCAACAAAAACAAATGTTTTCTATTTCTGCGTATTTCACTCATGCCTACATTGACCCAGTAACTTTCAGGAGATTTATCCTTTCTCAAAACTATACCTTTTGAACCTACATCAGTAGAGGCTTTTGCATAAACCATTTGGCCAGCTTTTAACTGGTCTAACTTAGAAACTATATTTTTTATCCCAATGTTTCCTAATTTTGTTTTTGCGGCTAACTTCATTTTCTTCAAACAGTTCATAGTCTTCATCACTTTCTAATGGGAAGCTCAAGTTTGATCTAATAGCTTGACTAAAAATCAGATCACTTGGCGTATATCCTGAAGCCAAATGTGTAGTCCTATATGCAGACAAAGCCACATCTTTATCTCGAATTTTCTCCCATAATCCTTTAACAATTTTACGGCACTTTTTGCTAAACCATTAGAACAAGGATACCGTGGGCTACTAGTAGTTAGAATGAAACCCATTTTCTCTCAAAAGTTTTTAAATTGTTTACTAGCATGACAAGTTCCATTATCAAACCTGATAACGTTGGGTATACCAAATCGAGAAAACAGATACTTGAGTACTCGAATTATCTCTCTAGCAGTTTGAGATTCTATATGCAGACATTCTATCCACTTTGAATAATAGTCTATAGCTATCAGATAATATTCGTTATCAAACATAAGTATATCCGAACCTATCACCATAGGCTGGTGTTTGACTTTACTATGCATAATGCAAACATTACATCTATTTATATAATCTGCAATTTCCTTACTATAACCAGACAACCAAAAATGGCACTGAGCTCGTCTACGACGTTTCATTATGCCCTGATGACTTTCATGACAAATTTCTAAATACTTTAGTCCTAATGACTTAGGAATATACAGCCTAGAGTCATATAACAATATATTATTATAACTACTTAATCTCTCTCGATCCATATAAACCTATCAGTTCTTTATGAAAATCATCCAATTCAGATTGCCAACCAGATTAAAAATACTCTATACACTTGAGAGCGTCTGAATCTTTACTAACCTCTTCTCTTAGTTTCTCTTCTTTAACATCCCCATATTCAGAAGAGCAAACTATCAAGTTGACATAAGCTTCTAGCTTATTACAAACAGTTTTACTTACCTCATCACAAACAGCCCCACTGTTCGGACGGCTAAGCAAATCAGCAATAAACATATATTTTCCAGGAGTGTGAAAAATGTCATAATCATATTTCATTAGTCTTAACTTAAAACGTTGTCCTCTTACAGGTAGCTTAGACAAATCCTTTTCACCTAAAATTGCAATTAAAGGCTTGTAGTCAGTTTCTATTTCAAATTTTCTACCAACTAAATATTAATCAAACTTCTCACATGCCCATACCGTAGCTAAAGCTTCCTTTTCAACTATGGCATATCTACTGTCAGTTTCAGTCAGTTTCCTAGAAGCATATTCTACAGGTTGCCACGCATCTTCTTCGTTATACTGTAACAAAACTGTGCCTAGTGCATTTCTACTAGCATCGGCAGAAACTCTATGTTTAGCATTTATTTCAAAAGTACATAATACTGGACTATTAGAAATTTCTTTTTTAACAGTTTATAAAGCTTCTTGTTGGTCAGGACCCCAACACCATTTCGATTTACTACCCGCTACTCCATAAATAGCAGTACATTAACCAGCTAACCTTTTATTAAACTTCATCAAATAATTAACCATTCCAGTAAATCTCCTGGCCTCTTTGCTCCTTGGAGGCTTCACTTCAACTATAGCTTTTATTTTACTTGGGTCTGGTTTAATACCAGAACTGCTAACCAAATGTCTTAAAAACTTTACCTCGGTACATCCAAATTCGCATTTTTCTTTTCTCAAAGTCATTCCAGACTTCTCAATTCTATTTAAAACTTTATGTAACTGTTGCCAATGTTTGGTTACAGTTTTTTGTAAACTATAATGTCATCCATCAAACGTACAATTCCATCTAAACCTTTCAATATATTTTCCATTTCTTTCTGAAAAAATTCAGGGGATGAAGACATTCCAAAAGGCATACTCTTAAAGCAAAATCTACCCCATGGGGTTACAAAAATCGCCAATTCCTTGCATTTCTTATCAAGTCTAACTTGCCAAAATCCAGAGTTAGCATCTAGTTTGGAAAACATAACTCCTTTTGCCAATTTACTCAACATATCTGATATCCTAGGTAAAGGATATACTTCCCTCCTAACACATTTATTCAAATTGGTCAAATTTACACACATTCTAATCTTACCACCTTGTTTTAGAGCAATGGTAAGACCAGAACATCAATCAGTTGCTTTTTCTATAGGTTTTATAACTTTACTTTCAAACATTTTATCAATTTCTCGTATAGCTTTTTCACGCAAGCCTGCTGCAATAGGCCTAGGTGCATACAATCTGACAGGTTCAGCATTCCTATTTAAGTCAATACTGAAAATACCAGGCATTGTTCCTAGTCCCTCGAAAGTCTTAGGAAATTCCTTCAAGAGGTCAAATTTGTTAGCACAAAAAGCATTAATAACTGCTAACAAATTCAACCTCTTGATCTTAGGCATACCTAAAAGATTTCTTCTAGAACCTTCAAGTATGTAAACAGAAATATCAATAGCTCTGTAAGTACTTTTAATAGCTACATCAGCTACTCCTAAAACATTCAATCTATTTCCATCAGCTCCTTTCAAAATTTGCTATGGTTCTTTTAAATTCAAGCCAAGTATTCTACTAGCTTTTTCAGTCAGAGTAGACTCATCAGCTCCTGTGTCAAAAGTAAAATCCATATCTTTACCATTTACAGATGAATTTCTGACAAATTTCTCGTCTAGTCAGCTGCTATTACTAGACTCAGAAGACCTTACTCTGGGAGTAGGACTTCTTCTTCTCTACCTTCACTACTTTCACTACTTTTGTACCTATCTCTCCTTTGACTCTTACGTACCTTGCAGTCCTTAATTGTGTGCCTTTTGGTAGCACAAAAAATCACTTTACCTCGGGAAAAAATCTGATTTCATGTTCTCTCACTCCACAACCATAGCATTTATCTGCCCCTAGAGATGGATACCGTCTAGAACTTTTGCCAGATCTATCATCATATCTCTTCGGGGAATACCTGTCTCTACTTCTCTTATGCCATTCAAGTGGTATTTTTCTAACAGAGTCCCTAGATGAACTACTATAGTCTCTAGAGCTTCTATCTTTACTATAGTCTTTATTGTATTTGCTTGATTTCCTATCCTTACCATACCCTCTAGATTTATATTTATCTCTAGAAGATACTCTATTCACTTCTTTTTCAATCTCCGAATCAGAGTCAAATTCAAATTGATTATCCTTGCCTTCTGATTTGTTTTCTACTGCATATACTTTCAACTTCACATTTAAATTGCCTGCTTCAAGTTTCCATAGCTCTTTCTGAATCTCTAGCTATTTTTTCAGCTCTCAATATACTTGAAAACTTAGTCCAATTCGAGTCATTTTGTTGCATCAGCTGACATCGAAGAGAAGATTCTCTCATCTCATATACTGCAATAGCTAAAGCAAATTCTTGTCTCAAAGCATCATGTTCAGTTCCAAAAGTCATTTTTCTTCTTAAATCTTCAATTCGTAATAAATAATCATTTTTATTTTCTCCTATAGCCTGACTAGCGGTTACCAATATCATCGTTGTAACATAAACAGTTTCTTAAGATTCATAAACAGTTTTCAAAAGTTCCATGGCTCCCTCGTATGTAGAAGTTGCAATCTTTTGATCAAAACCTAAAGATGTCAAAGCTGCTCTACCTGCCTTACCTATGGCATTCAACAAAGATACTAATTTCATTCTATCTCTAAATACATCAGCAGTTTCTTTCTCACCATCCATTGTAACTTGTTCTTTACCTATTCTCGGTGTGATCATTTCAACGCTTAAATCAAACCATTTAACCAATTTTTCCATGATCCACTAACATCGTCGCTACTAATTACTAGTTTCGGAAAATCTTTAAAATTCAAATTTTTAGCCATACTCAAAATAACTTAAACTTACCTCCGAACACCCTGCGGAACCTCTATAACACGGGGTAATTACCACTCACCTTGTATAGTATCACCCACTTATCACAGAAAATACACCATGGAAAATCACTAACCACTGTATCACCACTATCGATCGCCGATATCACTAGTTATTCCCCACTACACCACTATATAAAAAAGTATTACCGATCACAATTCTCCCCAAACAAGACTGCCTACGACGACATGTTATATTGCTCGGGGGAGCAATTAAGCAGTCACTGTGAACTCAAGATCACAAGAGGCCGTCAGCTTTGTCTCCAGTCACTATATATCGATGGGGGTCACGTGTCTCCTAGACTTGTAAACCGTAGCCTAATAGCAGTCCAAGCCATAGTTTCCAGTAGCTATAACTTCTAGTAGTCTATTTAGCCTGTGTTTCTTTATTCCTGAACGTGTTACAGCATGAAAATATAACAATATTTATAGCACATTATTACTAGCTCCCTGTGGTCTACTTTTCAATAACGTTAAAACCTTTGCATCCGATGCTTTGTTTAGGTGTAACCTAGTGAACACACTTGTTCACTTAGCTAACTGAGCAAAGCTAATTGTACTTAATTTGTACAAGGCTGGCCCATTGATGAGGTTTTTATATTCTACTGATTATATATAAATGGTGTGCTATGCAAACACCAAGCAAGTAGCTTAATTGCTAACTTAGTTAATTCTTATAATGGTCAGTTGTCCTAAACAATAGCATACAATTCTCTTTTATATTATCAAATCACTGGCCGTGAATGTAGTGGGTGTTTGAGACTTTATCCAATATGTTTGTACATTTTGACCAGTTACTGGAGAACTGATGCAAGTTTCTATTAACCTGCAATTTGGGGTTTCTATGTGAGATCCTTTGTATTAACATGGTGCTACCTAATTGAGATCCTTTGTATCAACATGGTGCTACCTAATTGAGATCCTTTGTATTAACATGGTGCTACCTAATTGAGATCCTTTGTATCAACATGGTGCTACCTAATTGAGATTCTTTGTTTCAACATGGTGCTACCCAATTGAGATCCTTTGTATCAACATGGTGCTACCTAAATGTTTCACTTGAAAAATTGTTCATCGTGATATTTAATAGACAATTGTAACTTTATTATTTAAAAACAAAAGGGCTACATTCGTGCTTTGCTATGACTACAGAGCTATGCTATGAATTAGTCTGTTGTTACTCAGTATTATTAACAAAGCCTTTTCATTTGTAGACGAGACTCCAAAATAACAATTTAATCTATATTATCTCTGAAATATCTGTACTAATGAGGAAAGGAGGAGTCGGTCAATCTGGCATCCTTTCTAAAGAGTGATACTTTAGAATACAGTAATATTGTATGTGACGATGGTCCTGGTTTGTACATATTGTTCATGTACGGTATTCAGTGTGTTATCTAATGTATGTGACAATATATACTCCCAGCTCACTTATCTATCCTCATGCTGCTTCATCTTTTTAGGTTTCTCTGTGTCCACTAGAGATGCCTTGATCCTGGCATCAATATTCAAACTAACTATGCAACACAAGGGGTCTTGGTTGAGTTTGCTTTTAGTAAGCAGAGATATGTGGATAGGCTATTGAATTTTGACTCTGACATACATTATCTAGCATAAACACTAGTTCTGTCTACAACTTCATCATGTCACATGTTAAGGTGGCTCGTTCACATTTGTTCACACGGTTATTCTGGTGGTACCAACTCATGCCAGCTAGATGTGTAGGCAAATTTGAATAGAGTGAAATTCTCTGTAAGAAGTTTGTTAGCAGTTGATGTCAACCCTGACTGTCTCATAAGATCTCCAGCTAATCATTCACAAAGGATGATACTTTTGTAGATCTTGTTCAAAGAGCTGTAGGAGTCCATAGTATTAAGTTCATTTATTACATATTCACGTATTGAATGAGAATGGTGTATTACTGTTAACATAATCAACTGGTCATCTGGCTTTCATAGCATATTTTACTTGTAGATTTCACTGCAAGTTTATGCTATTGTTTTGTCAGCGGATCTGCACATAATGGCCCTAAAGTGAATATGCAATTAATGGCTTGGTATATTGTGAGTGTTTATAGATGTATGTGCAGCAATAAAGTTCTTAGCAAACTTTGACATAGCAAAATAATCTGTTCCTATCTTTGGTACTTATGTGTAAACCAGCAGATATTCTTATAAGGTAAGATTAAAGTTTAATGGATTAGTATATCTGCTCAACAAACTTGATAACAGTAGTAGCATTAAAACTAGCGCATCATATTAACATATGAAAGTATCTAAGTGATACGTTGCTACTAAAAGAGTAACTTATATAAATAGTGCTATGTTTATGTAGCCTTAGAGACATAAATCAAAATGTAGACTTAGCTATGTGCAGGTTCAGAGATGAAGTGAGTTATAGAAATCTCAATCAAAGCTCACCCTAGATATGTTTTTAAGTAGTTTGAATTAATTTATTGTTATAATTAAATTATTGTTGAGAGTTTTACTTCTTAATTTCTGCTAGCTATTTTGTGACCTGAATGGGTTTTGATGCCTCAAACCGGGCTTATCAAGTGCTCTCTTCCATTCAGTAGAAATCATGGTGAGTTGTTAGATACCTTCACTCCATTGGCAGGATAATCACTGTTTGCTTGTTAATATGTTTTACTCTGGTTATATGTATTTATAAAGTGATATTTAGTTGTTTTCTTACATAGTGTTACCAAGTTTAGTGCAGAGCTACATGTGATGGTTCAGTTACCTTTCCAGGTACTTTTGTGACGGGATCTGAATGGGCTTTGATGCCTCAGACCAGGCTTATCAAGGAGTGCTCTCTTCGATTTAGTAGAGATCATGGTGAGTGGTTAGATACCTTCACATAGGCAGTAGGATAATCACTGTTTGCTTGTTAATCTGTTTCACTCTGGTTATATGTATTTACAAAGTGATATTTAGTTGTTTTCTTACATAGTGTTACCATGTTCAGTGCACCGCTACATGTGATGGTTCAGTTACCTTTCCAGGTACTTTTGTGATGCGATCTGAATGGGTTTTGATTCCTCACACCAGACTTATCAAACAGTGCTCTCTTCCATTTAGTAGAGATCATAGTGGGTGGTTACATACGTTCACACATTTTGCTGGAAAATCACCGTTTGCTTGTTAATATGTTTCACTCTGGCCATAGGGATTTATAAAGTGATATGTAGTTGTTTTCTTACATAGTGTTACCAAGTTTATTGTAGTGCTACATGTGATGGTTCTGTTATCATTCCAGGTACTTTTGTGACGTGAGCTGAATGGGTTTTGATGCCTCAGACCAGGCTTATCAAGGAGTGCTCTCTTCTATTTAGTAGAGATCATGGTGAGTGGTTAGATACCTTCACATAGGCAGTAGGATAATCACTGTTTGCTTGTTAATCTGTTTTACTCTGGTTATATGTATTTACAAAGTAATATTTAGTTGTTTTCTTACATAGTGTTACCATGTTTAGCGCAGTGCAACATGTAATGGTTCAGTTACTTTTCCAGGCACTTTTGTGACGTGATCTGAGTGGGTTTGATATGTCACACCAGGCTTCTCAAGGAGTGCTCTCTTCTATTCAGTAGAGATCATGGTGAGTGGTTAGATACCTTCACATAAGGAGTAGGGTAATCACTGTTTGCTTGTTATATTGTTTCACTCTGGCCATAGGGATTTATAAAGTGATATTTAGTTGTTTTCTTACATAGTGTTACCATGTTTAGTGCACCGCTACATGTGATGGCTCAGTTAGTGAGCGGTTAGTTACCTTAACATAATCAGTAAGATAATCACTGTTTGCTTGTTAATATGTTTTACTCTAGTTATATGGATCTATAAAGTGATATTTAGTTGTTTTCTTACATATTGTTACCATGTTTAGTGCACCGCTCCATGTTATGGCTCAGTTACCTTTCCAGATACTTTTGTGACGTTATCCGAATAGGTTTTGATGCCTCATACCAGTCTTATCAAACAGTGCTCTTATCCATTTAGTAGAGGTTTTGGTGAGTGGTTAGATACATTCACATATTCATTCGGACAGTCACTGTTTGCTTGTTAATATATTACACTCTGGCCATGGAGATTTATAAAGTTATATTTAGTTGTTTTCTTATTCAGTGTTACCATGTTTAGTGCAGTGCAACATGTGATAGTTCAGTTAATTTTCCAGGTACATTCGTGACGTGATCTGAATCGGTTTTGATATCTCACACCAGGCTTTTCAAGCAGTGCTTTCTTCTATTCAGTAGAGATCATGGTGAGTGGATAGATACCTTCACATAAGGAGTAGGATAATCACTGTTTGCTTGTTATATTGTTTCACTCTGGCCATAGGGATTTATAAAGTGATATTTAGTTGTTTTCTTACACAGTGTTACCATGTTTAGTGCAGTGCTACATGTGATGGTTCAGTTACCTTTCCAGGTACTTTTGTGACGTGATATGAGTGGGTATTGATGCCTCACACTGGGCTTATCAAGTGCCCTCTTCCATTCTGTAGAGATCATGGTGAGTTGTTAGATACCTTCACTCAATTAGCAGGATAATCACGGTTTGCTTGTTAATATGTTTTACTCTGGTTGTATGTAATTGCGAAGTGACATTTAGTTGTTTTCTTACTCACTGTTACCAAGTTTAGTGCAGTGCTACATGTGATGGTTCAGTTACCTTTCCAGGTACTTTTGTGAAGTGATCTGAATGGGTTTTGATGCCTCAGACCAGGCATATCAAGGAGTGCTCTCTTCTATTTAGTAGAGATCATGGTGAGTGGTTAGATGCCTTCACATAGGCAGTAGGATAATCACTGTTTGCTTGTTAATCTGTTTCACTCTGGTTATATGTGTTTACAAAGTGATATTAAGTTGTTTTCTCACATAGTGTTACCATGTTTAGTGCAGTGCAACATGTGATGGTTTAGTTTCTTTTCCAGGTACTTTTGTGATGCGATCTGAGTGGGTTTTGATTCCTCACGCCAGACTTATCAAACAGTGCTCTCTTCCATTTAGTAGAGATCATAGTGGGTGGTTACATACCTTCACACAATTTGCAGGAAAATCACCGTTTGTTTGTTAATATGTTTCACTCTGGCCGTAGGGATTTATAAAGTGATATGTAGTTGTTTTCTTACTTAGTGTTACCAAGTTTTGTGTAGTGCTACATGTGATGGTTCTTTTATCATTCCAGGTACTTTTGTGACGTGATCTGAATGGGTTTTGATGCCTCAGACCAGGCTTATTAAGGAGTGCTCTCTTCTATTTAGTAGAGGTCTTGGTGAGTGGTTAGATACATTCACATATTCAGTCAAAGAGTCACTGATTGCTTGTTAATATGTTTCACTCTGGCCATAGAGATTTATAAAGTGATATTTAGTTGCTTTCTTACGTAGTGTTACCATGTTTAGTGCACCGCTACATGTGATGGCTCAGTTACCTTTAAAGATACTTTTGTGACGTGATCTGAATCGGTTCTGATGCCTCATACCAGTCTTATCAAACAGTGCTCTTATCCATTTAGTAGAGGTCTTGGTGAGTGGTTAGATACATTCACATATTCAGTCGGATAGTCACTGTTTGCTTGTTAATATATTTCACTCTGGCCATAGAGATTTATAAAGTTATATTTAGTTGTTTTCTTACATAGTGTTACTATGTTTAGTGCAGTGCAACATGTGATGGTTTAGTTACTTTTCCAGGTGCTTTTGTGACGTGATCTGAATGGGATTTGATATCTCACAACAGGCTTCTCAAGGAGTGCTATCTTCTACTTAGTAGAGATCATGGTGAGTGGTTAGATACCTTCACATAAGGAGTAGGATAATCACTGTTTGCTTGTTAATTTGTTTCACTCTGGCCATACGAATTTATAAAGTGATATTTAGTTGTTTTCTTACATAGTGTTACCATGTTTAATGCACCGCTACATGTGATGGTTCAGTTACCTTTCCAGGTACTTTTGTGACATGATATGAGTGGGTTTTGATGCCTCACACTGGATTATCAAGTGCCCTCTTCCATTCAGTAGAGATCATGGTGAGTTGTTAGATACCTTCACTCCATTAGCAGGATAATCACGATTTGCTTGTTAATATGTTTTACTCTGGTTGTATGTAATTATGAAGTGATATTTAGTTGTTTTCTTATATAGTGTTACCAAGTTTATTGCAGTGCTGCATGTGATGGTTCAGTTACCTTTCCAGGTACTTTTGTGACGGGATCTGAATGGGTTTTGATGCCTCAGACCAAGCTTATCAAGGAGTGCTCTCTTCTATTTAGCAGAAATCATGGTGAGTTGTTAGATAGCTTCACATAGGCAGTAGGATAATCACTGTTTGCTTGTTAATCTGTTTCACTCTGGTTATTTGTATTTACAAAGTGATATTTAGTTGTTTTCTTACATAGTGTTACCATGTTTAGTGCACCGCTACATGTGATGGTTCAGTTACCTTTCTAGGTACTTTTGTGATGCGATCTGAATGGGTTTTAATTCCTCACGCCAGACTTATCAAACAGTGCTCTCTTCCATTTAGTAGAGGTCATAGTGGGTGGTTACATACATTCACACATTTTGCTGGAAAATCACCGTTTGCTTGTTAACATGTTTCACTCTGGCCATAGGGATTTATAAAGTGATATGTAGTTGTTTTCTTACATAGTGTTACCAAGTTTAGTGTAGTGCTACATGTGATGGTTCTGTTATCATTCCAGGTACTTTTGTGACGTGAGCTGAATGGGTTTTGATGCCTCAGACCAGGCTTATCAAGGAGTGCTCTCTTCTATTTAGTAGAGATCATGGTGAGTGGTTAGATACCTTCACATAGGCAGTAGGATAATCACTGTTTGCTTGTTAATCTGTTTTACTCTGTTTATATGTATTTACAAAGTAATATTTAGTTGTTTTCTTACATAGTGTTACCATGTTTAGCGCAGTGCAACTGTATATTGTAAAGCTCTGTAATACCTGAGCTATTGTAAGGTTTTTGGTATTTGATCAATTGTAAGGCTCTATGGTACCTGATCAATTGCCAAGTTCTATGGTAACTGAGCTATTGTCAGGTTCGCCCTTCATACAGTTAGAGTACAGCAAAGGTTGTATCGATAACTAACCATTAGATTTAGAAGGTTGAAGTAGAGTAATAAAACTATGATGGTAAAATCTTATTGGTAAAGACAGTGACGGCGGTATTTATACTTTAATACATTTTTTGTGCTATGCTAGGTAACTCTATGTTTACACATAGAGTTCGCTAGCGTAGCACAAAAATACAGCTCAAGTTGATAGGCTATTACTTACTGCTGTGACAAAACATCTATTACTAGTAGTTAGTAACACAAGAGATCTGTTATATTTTTTTTCAGGTGGTAAACTGATGAGCTGCTATACACTGTTGCACTATGGAACTGTCACATTTCCCTGTTTTCTTTAGTGCTCACCGTGGAGGAATGTCAGTTATACCTAAACTTTCATGTCAAGTTCTATACCTGCACCATCTACAGCTATCGCCACACGATAGATTGTGACCATTTTGAAGGCAGTTCTGATCAGCAAGAGTATAAATTCATGAATTGCGAAATAATGATTCAGCTTGAGGTACGTTCCTAGAGTTCGTTTCATTTTTCCTGACTAAAGGGAATTTTTATTTTGCGTTTAAACATAAAAAAGTGACTAGCAATGATAGAAAGCTATGTATTTTCTCGATTGTAAGGTTCTATGGTACCTGATCAATTGTAAAGTTTTATGATATATATTATATTATAAGGTTCAATGGTATCTGATATATTGTAAGGTTCTATGGTATCTAATCTATTTGGGTGTAGTGGATTGAAGGGTGCAAATTCAAATCCTAAGCAATGTAATATTTTTCCAAACATTTAATTGTGGTTTCAGACAGACAAAAAGACACGACTCTTGTGATAGCATAGATTGCACATGTTGCATATTATTCATTGAGTATGCTCACTTTATTATTTACTGAAAAAGAAACTGTTTAATTGCTTCACATCTGGTTGAAGTTGAGAATACTTTTGAAACTAGTTGACATATGATTGGTTTTTATGACATGGTTATTTTTTCTTTAATTCAGAGTAGCAGAGGACATCCGGAACCTTATGCTTCTGCATGCCTTTGACAGCGAGGACAAGCTGTTATCAACCTTAATGAGGTCACACGCTTACCATACCAGTTACCATACACCCGCTTACTGTCATACCAGTAACACCTACTGGTAAAAAGCTCAACTTCCCACAAGATCTGATAAATCCAACAAGTCAGCTCGCTGTTCTCTACTGCAAAGGTACCAGCCAACCTGACAATGCAGAATTGACACCACAAGACAGTTTTAAAACAGTTGTTTTCAAATACACAAGACTGTTGAATTTGCTTTCCATATTATTCTATTTTGACTATGTTTAGTTTGTGCACTTTTACTTAACTTGTAGGTGCTAATTCAAATATTATTGGTTCATATATAGTGAAAGTGTTAAGCTCTTGTAAGTAATGCTGATATTTACCAGTACAAGTTACTTCTTTATTCTATAAGTTGAACAATCATCTATTGTACCTGATATATTGTTAGGTTCTATGGTATCTTATCTATTATGAAGCTTTATGGTTTCTGATATATTGTAAGGCTCTGTGGTACTATTTTCTCGATTGTAAGGTTCTATGGTACCTGATCAATTGTAAAGTTTTATGATATCTGATATATTATAAGGTTCAATGGTATCTGATATATTGTAAGGTTCTATGGTAGCTAATCTGTTTCGGTGTAGCGGATTTAAGGTTGCAAATTCGAATCCTACGCAATGTAATGTTTTTCTAAACCTGTAATTGTGGTTTCAGACAGACAAAAAGACACGACTCTTATGATAGCATAGAATGCACATGTTGCATATTATTCATTGAGTATGCTCACTAAATTATTCACTGAAAAAGAAACTGTTCAATTGCTTCACATCTGGTTAAAGTTGAGAATTCTTTTGAAACTAGTTAACATATGATTGGTTTTTATGACATGGTTATTTTTTCTTTAATTCAGAGTAGCAGAGGACATTTGGAACCTTATGCTTCTGCATGCCTTTGACAGCGAGGACAAGCTGTTATCAACCTTAATGAGGTCACACGCTTGCATACCAGTAACACCTACTGGTAAATCTCAACTTCCCAAAAGATCTGATAAATCCAACAAGTCAGCTCGCTGTTCTCTACTGCAAAGGTACCAGCCAACCTGACAATGCAGAATTGACATCACAAGATAGTTTTAAACAGTTGTTTTTAAATAAACATCAGTGTCGAATTTACTTGTCATATTATTCTATTTTGACTATGTTTAGTTTGTGCACTTTACTTAACTTGTAAGTGCTAAATTAAATATTAATGGTTCAGATATAGTGAAAGTGTTAAGCTATTGTATGTAATGCTGATATTTACCAGTACAAGTTACTTCTTTATTCTATAAGTTGAACAATCATCTACTGTACCTGATATATTGTTAGGTTCTATGGTATCTTATCTATTATAAAGCTTTTTGGTACCTGATATATTGTAAGGCTCTGTAGTACCTGATGTACTGTAAGGTTTTTGGTACTTGATCAATTGTAAGGCTCAATGGTACCTGATCAATCGCGAAATTCTATGGTAACTGAGCTATTGTCAGGTTCGCCCTTCATACAGTTAGAGTACAGCAAAGGTTGTATCGATAACTAACCATTAGATTTGGAAGGTTGAAGTAGAGTAATAAAACTATGATGGTAAAAATCTTATTGGTGAAGACAGTGACGGCTGTATTTATACTTTAATACATTTTTTGTGCTGCGCTAGGTAACTCTATGTTTACACATAGAGTTTGCTAGCGTAGCACAAAAATACAGCTCAAGTTGATAGGCTATTACTTACTGCTGTGACAAAACATCTAATACTAGTAGTTAGTAACACAAGAGATCTGTTATATTTTTTTTCAGGTGGTAAACTGATGAGCTGCTATACACTGTTGCACTATGGAACTGTCACATTTCCCTTTTTTCCTTAGTGCTCGCCGTGGAGGAATGTCAGTTATACCTAAACTTTCATGCCAAGTTCTATACCTGCACCATCTACAGTTATCGCCACACGGTAGGTTGTGACAATTTTGAAGGCAGTTCTGATCAGCAAGAGTGTAAATTCATGAATTGCGAAATAATGATTAGGCTTGAGGTACGTTTCTAAAGTTTTTCCATTTTTCCTGACTAAAGGTGATTTTTATTTTGCGTGTAAACATATAAAAGTGACTAGCATTGATAGAAAGCTATGTATTTTCTCTATTGTAAGGTGCTATGGTACCTGATCAATTGCAAAGTTCTATGGTAAATGAGCTAATGTCAGGTTTGCCCTACATACAGTTAGAGTACAGCAAATGTTGTATCGATAACTAACCATTAGATTTGGAAGGTTGAAGTAGAGTAATAAAACTATGATGGTAAAATCTTATTGGTAAAGACAGTGACGGCGGTATTTATACTTTAATACATTTTTTTGTGCTACGCTAGGTAACTCTATGTTTACACATAGAATTACCTAGCGTAGCACAAAAATACAGTTCAAGTTGATATTATTTACTGCTGTGACAAAACCTCTTTTACTAGTAGTTAGTAACACAAGATATCTGTTATATTTTTTTGAGGTGGTAAACTGATGAGCCGCTATACACTGTTGCACTATGGAACTGTCACATTTCCCTGTTTTCTTTAGTGCTCGCCGAGGAGGAATGTCAGTTATACCTAAACTTTCATGCCAAGTTCTATACCTGCACCATCTACAGTTATCGCCACCCGATAGATTGTGACAATTTTGCAGGCAGTTTCGATCAGCAAGAGTATAAATTCATGAATTGCGAAATAATGATTCAGCTTGAGGTACGTTCCTAGAGTTGTTCCATTTTTCCTGACTTAAAGTAATTTTTATTTTGCGTGTAAATTTTAATAAGTGGCTAGCATTGATAGAAAGATATGTATTTTCTCTATTTTAAAGTTTTATGGTACCTGACCGATTGTAAAGTTTTATGATATCTGATATATTATCAGGTTCAATGGTATCTGATATATTGTAAGGTTCTATGGTATCTATTCTATTTGGGTGTAGTGGATTGAAGGTTGCAAATTCGAATCCTACGCATTGTAATATTTTTCCCAACTTTTAATTGTGGCTTCAGACAGAAAAAAGGACACTACACTTATGATAGCATAGAATGCGCATGTTGCATATTATTCATTGAGTATGCTCACTTTATTATTCACTGAAAAAGAAACTGTTTAATTGCTTCACATCTGGTTGAAGTTGAGAATACTTTTGAAACTAGTTGACATGTGATTGGTTTTTATGACATGGTTATTTTTTCTTTAATTCAGCGTAGCAGAGGACATCCGGAACCTTATGCTTCTGCATGCCTTTGACAGCGAGGACAAGCTGTTATCAACCTTAATGAGGTCACACGCTTACCATACCAGTTACCATACACCCGCTTACTGTCATACCAGTAACACCTACTGGTAAAAAGCTCAACTTCCCACAAGATCTGATAAATCCAACAAGTCAGCTCGCTGTTCTCTACTGCAAAGGTACCAGCCAACCTGACAATGCAGAATTGACACCACAAGACAGTTTTAAAACAGTTGTTTTCAAATACACAAGACTGTTGAATTTGCTTTCCATATTATTCTATTTTGACTATGTTTAGTTTGTGCACTTTTACTTAACTTGTAGGTGCTAATTCAAATATTATTGGTTCAGATATAGTGAAAGTGTTAAGCTCTTGTAAGTAATGCTGATATTTACCAGTACAAGTTACTTCTTTATTCTATAAGTTGAACAATCATCTATTGTACCTGATATATTGTTAGGTTCTATGGTATCTTATCTATTATGAAGCTTTATGGTATCTGATATATTGTAAAGCTCTGTGGTACTATTTTCTCGATTGTAAGGTTCTATGGTACCTGATCAATTGTAAAGTTTTATGATATCTGATATATTATAAGGTTCAATGGTATCTGATATATTGTAAGGTTCTATGGTAGCTAATCTGTTTCGGTGTAGCGGATTTAAGGTTGCAAATTCGAATCCTACGCAATGTAATGTTTTTCTAAACCTGTAATTGTGGTTTCAGACAGACAAAAAGACACGACTCTTATGATAGCATAGAATGCACATGTTGCATATTATTCATTGAGTATGCTCACTAAATTATTCACTGATAAAGAAACTGTTCAATTGCTTCACATCTGGTTAAAGTTGAGAATTCTTTTGAAACTAGTTAACATATGATTGGTTTTTATGACATGGTTATTTTTTCTTTAATTCAGAGTAGCAGAGGACATTTGGAACCTTATGCTTCTGCATGCCTTTGACAGCGAGGACAAGCTGTTATCAACCTTAATGAGGTCACACGCTTGCATACCAGTAACACCTACTGGTAAATCTCAACTTCCCAAAAGATCTCATAAATCCAACAAGTCAGCTCGCTGTTCTCTACTGCAAAGGTACCAGCCAACCTGACAATGCAGAATGGACATCACAAGATAGTTTTAAACAGTTGTTTTTAAATAAACATCAGTGTCGAATTTACTTGTCATATTATTCTATTTTGACTATGTTTAGTTTGTGCACTTTACTTAACTTGTAAGTGCTAAATTAAATATTAATGGTTCAGATATAGTGAAAGTGTTAAGCTATTGTATGTAATGCTGATATTTACCAGTACAAGTTATTTCTTTATTCTATAAGTTGAACAATCATCTACTGTACCTGATATATTGTTAGGTTCTATGGTATCTTATCTATTATAAAGCTTTTTGGTACCTGATATATTGTAAGGCTCTGTAGTACCTGATGTATTGTAAGGTTTTTGGTACTTGATCAATTGTAAGGCTCAATGGTACCTGATCAATCGCGAAATTCTATGGTAACTGAGCTATTGTCAGGTTCGCCCTTCATACAGTTAGAGTACAGCAAAGGTTGTATCGATAACTAACCATTAGATTTGGAAGGTTGAAGTAGAGTAATAAAACTATGATGGTAAAAATCTTATTGGTGAAGACAGTGACGGCTGTATTTATACTTTAATACATTTTTTGTGCTGCGCTAGGTAACTCTATGTTTACACATAGAGTTTGCTAGCGTAGCACAAAAATACAGCTCAAGTTGATAGGCTATTACTTACTGCTGTGACAAAACATCTAATACTAGTAGTTAGTAACACAAGAGATCTGTTATATTTTTTTTCAGGTGGTAAACTGATGAGCTGCTATACACTGTTGCACTATGGAACTGTCACATTTCCCTGTTTTCTTTAGTGCTCGCCGTGGAGGAATGTCAGTTATACCTAAACTTTCATGCCAAGTTCTACACCTGCACCATCTACAGTTATCGCCACACGATAGGTTGTGACAATTTTGAAGGCAGTTCTGATCAGCAAGAGTGTAAATTCATGAATTGCGAAATAATGATTAGGCTTGAGGTACGTTTCTAAAGTTTTTCCATTTTTCCTGACTAAAGGTGATTTTTATTTTGCGTGTAAACATATAAAAGTGACTAGCATTGATAGAAAGCTATGTATTTTTTCTATTGTAAGGTGCTATGGTACCTGATCAATTGCAAAGTTCTATGGTAAATGAGCTAATGTCAGGTTTGCCCTACATACAGTTAGAGTACAGCAAATGTTGTATCGATAACTAACCATTAGATTTGGAAGGTTGAAGTAGAGTAATAAAACTATGATGGTAAAATCTTATTGGTAAAGACAGTGACGGCGGTATTTATACTTTAATACATTTTTTGTGCTACGCTAGGTAACTCTATGTTTACACATAGAATTACCTAGCGTAGCACAAAAATACAGTTCAAGTTGATATTATTTACTGCTGTGACAAAACCTCTTTTACTAGTAGTTAGTAACACAAGAGATCTGTTATATTTTTTTGAGGTGGTAAACTGATGAGCCGCTATACACTGTTGCACTATGGAACTGTCACATTTCCCTGTTTTCTTTAGTGCTCGCCGAGGAGGAATGTCAGTTGTACCTAAACTTTCATGCCAAGTTCTATACCTGCACCATCTACAGTTATCGCCACCCGATAGATTGTGACAATTTTGCAGGCAGTTTCGATCAGCAAGAGTATAAATTCATGAATTGCGAAATAATGATTCAGCTTGAGGTACGTTCCTAGAGTTGTTCCATTTTTCCTGACTAAAAGTAATTTTTATTTTGCGTGTAAATTTTAATAAGTGGCTAGCATTGATAGAAAGATATGTATTTTCTCTATTTTAAAGTTTTATGGTACCTGACCGATTGTAAAGTTTTATGATATCTGATATATTATCAGGTTCAATGGTATCTGATATATTGTAAGGTTCTATGGTATCTATTCTATTTGGGTGTAGTGGATTGAAGGTTGCAAATTCGAATCCTACGCATTGTAATATTTTTCCCAACTTTTAATTGTGGCTTCAGACAGAAAAAAGGACACTACACTTATGATAGCATAGAATGCGCATGTTGCATATTATTCATTGAGTATGCTCACTTTATTATTCACTGAAAAAGAAACTGTTTAATTGCTTCACATCTGGTTGAAGTTGAGAATACTTTTGAAACTAGTTGACATGTGATTGGTTTTTATGACATGGTTATTTTTTCTTTAATTCAGCGTAGCAGAGGACATCCGGAACCTTATGCTTCTGCATGCCTTTGACAGCGAGGACAAGCTGTTATCAACCTTAATGAGGTCACACGCTTACCATACCAGTTACCATACACCCGCTTACTGTCATACCAGTAACACCTACTGGTAAAAAGCTCAACTTCCCACAAGATCTGATAAATCCAACAAGTCAGCTCGCTGTTCTCTACTGCAAAGGTACCAGCCAACCTGACAATGCAGAATTGACACCACAAGACAGTTTTAAAACAGTTGTTTTCAAATACACAAGACTGTTGAATTTGCTTTCCATATTATTCTATTTTGACTATGTTTAGTTTGTGCACTTTTACTTAACTTGTAGGTGCTAATTCAAATATTATTGGTTCAGATATAGTGAAAGTGTTAAGCTCTTGTAAGTAATGCTGATATTTACCAGTACAAGTTACTTCTTTATTCTATAAGTTGAACAATCATCTATTGTACCTGATATATTGTTAGGTTCTATGGTATCTTATCTATTATGAAGCTTTATGGTATCTGATATATTGTAAAGCTCTGTGGTACTATTTTCTCGATTGTAAGGTTCTATGGTACCTGATCAATTGTAAAGTTTTATGATATCTGATATATTATAAGGTTCAATGGTATCTGATATATTGTAAGGTTCTATGGTAGCTAATCTGTTTCGGTGTAGCGGATTTAAGGTTGCAAATTCGAATCCTACGCATTGTAATGTTTTTCTAAACCTGTAATTGTGGTTTCAGACAGACAAAAAGACACGACTCTTATGATAGCATAGAATGCACATGTTGCATATTATTCATTGAGTATGCTCACTAAATTATTCACTGATAAAGAAACTGTTCAATTGCTTCACATCTGGTTAAAGTTGAGAATTCTTTTGAAACTAGTTAACATATGATTGGTTTTTATGACATGGTTATTTTTTCTTTAATTCAGAGTAGCAGAGGACATTTGGAACCTTATGCTTCTGCATGCCTTTGACAGCGAGGACAAGCTGTTATCAACCTTAATGAGGTCACACGCTTGCATACCAGTAACACCTACTGGTAAATCTCAACTTCCCAAAAGATCTCATAAATCCAACAAGTCAGCTCGCTGTTCTCTACTGCAAAGGTACCAGCCAACCTGACAATGCAGAATGGACATCACAAGATAGTTTTAAACAGTTGTTTTTAAATAAACATCAGTGTCGAATTTACTTGTCATATTATTCTATTTTGACTATGTTTAGTTTGTGCACTTTACTTAACTTGTAAGTGCTAAATTAAATATTAATGGTTCAGATATAGTGAAAGTGTTAAGCTATTGTATGTAATGCTGATATTTACCAGTACAAGTTATTTCTTTATTCTATAAGTTGAACAATCATCTACTGTACCTGATATATTGTTAGGTTCTATGGTATCTTATCTATTATAAAGCTTTTTGGTACCTGATATATTGTAAGGCTCTGTAGTACCTGATGTATTGTAAGGTTTTTGGTACTTGATCAATTGTAAGGCTCAATGGTACCTGATCAATTGCGAAATTCTATGGTAACTGAGCTATTGTCAGGTTCGCCCTTCATACAGTTAGAGTACAGCAAAGGTTGTATCGATAACTAACCATTAGATTTGGAAGGTTGAAGTAGAGTAATAAAACTATGATGGTAAAAATCTTATTGGTGAAGACAGTGACGGCTGTATTTATACTTTAATACATTTTTTGTGCTGCGCTAGGTAACTCTATGTTTACACATAGAGTTTGCTAGCGTAGCACAAAAATACAGCTCAAGTTGATAGGCTATTACTTACTGCTGTGACAAAACATCTAATACTAGTAGTTAGTAACACAAGAGATCTGTTATATTTTTTTTCAGGTGGTAAACTGATGAGCTGCTATACACTGTTGCACTATGGAACTGTCACATTTCCCTGTTTTCTTTAGTGCTCGCCGTGGAGGAATGTCAGTTATACCTAAACTTTCATGCCAAGTTCTACACCTGCACCATCTACAGTTATCGCCACACGATAGGTTGTGACAATTTTGAAGGCAGTTCTGATCAGCAAGAGTGTAAATTCATGAATTGCGAAATAATGATTAGGCTTGAGGTACGTTTCTAAAGTTTTTCCATTTTTCCTGACTAAAGGTGATTTTTATTTTGCGTGTAAACATATAAAAGTGACTAGCATTGATAGAAAGCTATGTATTTTCTCTATTGTAAGGTGCTATGGTACCTGATCAATTGCAAAGTTCTATGGTAAATGAGCTAATGTCAGGTTTGCCCTACATACAGTTAGAGTACAGCAAATGTTGTATCGATAACTAACCATTAGATTTGGAAGGTTGAAGTAGAGTAATAAAACTATGATGGTAAAATCTTATTGGTAAAGACAGTGACGGCGGTATTTATACTTTAATACATTTTTTGTGCTACGCTAGGTAACTCTATGTTTACACATAGAATTACCTAGCGTAGCACAAAAATACAGTTCAAGTTGATATTATTTACTGCTGTGACAAAACCTCTTTTACTAGTAGTTAGTAACACAAGAGATCTGTTATATTTTTTTGAGGTGGTAAACTGATGAGCCGCTATACACTGTTGCACTATGGAACTGTCACATTTCCCTGTTTTCTTTAGTGCTCGCCGAGGAGGAATGTCAGTTGTACCTAAACTTTCATGCCAAGTTCTATACCTGCACCATCTACAGTTATCGCCACCCGATAGATTGTGACAATTTTGCAGGCAGTTTCGATCAGCAAGAGTATAAATTCATGAATTGCGAAATAATGATTCAGCTTGAGGTACGTTCCTAGAGTTGTTCCATTTTTCCTGACTAAAAGTAATTTTTATTTTGCGTGTAAATTTTAATAAGTGGCTAGCATTGATAGAAAGATATGTATTTTCTCTATTTTAAAGTTTTATGGTACCTGACCGATTGTAAAGTTTTATGATATCTGATATATTATCAGGTTCAATGGTATCTGATATATTGTAAGGTTCTATGGTATCTATTCTATTTGGGTGTAGTGGATTGAAGGTTGCAAATTCGAATCCTACGCATTGTAATATTTTTCCCAACTTTTAATTGTGGCTTCAGACAGAAAAAAGGACACTACACTTATGATAGCATAGAATGCGCATGTTGCATATTATTCATTGAGTATGCTCACTTTATTATTCACTGAAAAAGAAACTGTTTAATTGCTTCACATCTGGTTGAAGTTGAGAATACTTTTGAAACTAGTTGACATGTGATTGGTTTTTATGACATGGTTATTTTTTCTTTAATTCAGCGTAGCAGAGGACATCCGGAACCTTATGCTTCTGCATGCCTTTGACAGCGAGGACAAGCTGTTATCAACCTTAATGAGGTCACACGCTTACCATACCAGTTACCATACACCCGCTTACTGTCATACCAGTAACACCTACTGGTAAAAAGCTCAACTTCCCACAAGATCTGATAAATCCAACAAGTCAGCTCGCTGTTCTCTACTGCAAAGGTACCAGCCAACCTGACAATGCAGAATTGACACCACAAGACAGTTTTAAAACAGTTGTTTTCAAATACACAAGACTGTTGAATTTGCTTTCCATATTATTCTATTTTGACTATGTTTAGTTTGTGCACTTTTACTTAACTTGTAGGTGCTAATTCAAATATTATTGGTTCAGATATAGTGAAAGTGTTAAGCTCTTGTAAGTAATGCTGATATTTACCAGTACAAGTTACTTCTTTATTCTATAAGTTGAACAATCATCTATTGTACCTGATATATTGTTAGGTTCTATGGTATCTTATCTATTATGAAGCTTTATGGTATCTGATATATTGTAAAGCTCTGTGGTACTATTTTCTCGATTGTAAGGTTCTATGGTACCTGATCAATTGTAAAGTTTTATGATATCTGATATATTATAAGGTTCAATGGTATCTGATATATTGTAAGGTTCTATGGTAGCTAATCTGTTTCGGTGTAGCGGATTTAAGGTTGCAAATTCGAATCCTACGCATTGTAATGTTTTTCTAAACCTGTAATTGTGGTTTCAGACAGACAAAAAGACACGACTCTTATGATAGCATAGAATGCACATGTTGCATATTATTCATTGAGTATGCTCACTAAATTATTCACTGATAAAGAAACTGTTCAATTGCTTCACATCTGGTTAAAGTTGAGAATTCTTTTGAAACTAGTTAACATATGATTGGTTTTTATGACATGGTTATTTTTTCTTTAATTCAGAGTAGCAGAGGACATTTGGAACCTTATGCTTCTGCATGCCTTTGACAGCGAGGACAAGCTGTTATCAACCTTAATGAGGTCACACGCTTGCATACCAGTAACACCTACTGGTAAATCTCAACTTCCCAAAAGATCTCATAAATCCAACAAGTCAGCTCGCTGTTCTCTACTGCAAAGGTACCAGCCAACCTGACAATGCAGAATGGACATCACAAGATAGTTTTAAACAGTTGTTTTTAAATAAACATCAGTGTCGAATTTACTTGTCATATTATTCTATTTTGACTATGTTTAGTTTGTGCACTTTACTTAACTTGTAAGTGCTAAATTAAATATTAATGGTTCAGATATAGTGAAAGTGTTAAGCTATTGTATGTAATGCTGATATTTACCAGTACAAGTTATTTCTTTATTCTATAAGTTGAACAATCATCTACTGTACCTGATATATTGTTAGGTTCTATGGTATCTTATCTATTATAAAGCTTTTTGGTACCTGATATATTGTAAGGCTCTGTAGTACCTGATGTATTGTAAGGTTTTTGGTACTTGATCAATTGTAAGGCTCAATGGTACCTGATCAATTGCGAAATTCTATGGTAACTGAGCTATTGTCAGGTTCGCCCTTCATACAGTTAGAGTACAGCAAAGGTTGTATCGATAACTAACCATTAGATTTGGAAGGTTGAAGTAGAGTAATAAAACTATGATGGTAAAAATCTTATTGGTGAAGACAGTGACGGCTGTATTTATACTTTAATACATTTTTTGTGCTGCGCTAGGTAACTCTATGTTTACACATAGAGTTTGCTAGCGTAGCACAAAAATACAGCTCAAGTTGATAGGCTATTACTTACTGCTGTGACAAAACATCTAATACTAGTAGTTAGTAACACAAGAGATCTGTTATATTTTTTTTCAGGTGGTAAACTGATGAGCTGCTATACACTGTTGCACTATGGAACTGTCACATTTCCCTGTTTTCTTTAGTGCTCGCCGTGGAGGAATGTCAGTTATACCTAAACTTTCATGCCAAGTTCTACACCTGCACCATCTACAGTTATCGCCACACGATAGGTTGTGACAATTTTGAAGGCAGTTCTGATCAGCAAGAGTGTAAATTCATGAATTGCGAAATAATGATTAGGCTTGAGGTACGTTTCTAAAGTTTTTCCATTTTTCCTGACTAAAGGTGATTTTTATTTTGCGTGTAAACATATAAAAGTGACTAGCATTGATAGAAAGCTATGTATTTTCTCTATTGTAAGGTGCTATGGTACCTGATCAATTGCAAAGTTCTATGGTAAATGAGCTAATGTCAGGTTTGCCCTACATACAGTTAGAGTACAGCAAATGTTGTATCGATAACTAACCATTAGATTTGGAAGGTTGAAGTAGAGTAATAAAACTATGATGGTAAAATCTTATTGGTAAAGACAGTGACGGCGGTATTTATACTTTAATACATTTTTTGTGCTACGCTAGGTAACTCTATGTTTACACATAGAATTACCTAGCGTAGCACAAAAATACAGTTCAAGTTGATATTATTTACTGCTGTGACAAAACCTCTTTTACTAGTAGTTAGTAACACAAGAGATCTGTTATATTTTTTTGAGGTGGTAAACTGATGAGCCGCTATACACTGTTGCACTATGGAACTGTCACATTTCCCTGTTTTCTTTAGTGCTCGCCGAGGAGGAATGTCAGTTGTACCTAAACTTTCATGCCAAGTTCTATACCTGCACCATCTACAGTTATCGCCACCCGATAGATTGTGACAATTTTGCAGGCAGTTTCGATCAGCAAGAGTATAAATTCATGAATTGCGAAATAATGATTCAGCTTGAGGTACGTTCCTAGAGTTGTTCCATTTTTCCTGACTAAAAGTAATTTTTATTTTGCGTGTAAATTTTAATAAGTGGCTAGCATTGATAGAAAGATATGTATTTTCTCTATTTTAAAGTTTTATGGTACCTGACCGATTGTAAAGTTTTATGATATCTGATATATTATCAGGTTCAATGGTATCTGATATATTGTAAGGTTCTATGGTATCTATTCTATTTGGGTGTAGTGGATTGAAGGTTGCAAATTCGAATCCTACGCATTGTAATATTTTTCCCAACTTTTAATTGTGGCTTCAGACAGAAAAAAGGACACTACACTTATGATAGCATAGAATGCGCATGTTGCATATTATTCATTGAGTATGCTCACTTTATTATTCACTGAAAAAGAAACTGTTTAATTGCTTCACATCTGGTTGAAGTTGAGAATACTTTTGAAACTAGTTGACATGTGATTGGTTTTTATGACATGGTTATTTTTTCTTTAATTCAGCGTAGCAGAGGACATCCGGAACCTTATGCTTCTGCATGCCTTTGACAGCGAGGACAAGCTGTTATCAACCTTAATGAGGTCACACGCTTACCATACCAGTTACCATACACCCGCTTACTGTCATACCAGTAACACCTACTGGTAAAAAGCTCAACTTCCCACAAGATCTGATAAATCCAACAAGTCAGCTCGCTGTTCTCTACTGCAAAGGTACCAGCCAACCTGACAATGCAGAATTGACACCACAAGACAGTTTTAAAACAGTTGTTTTCAAATACACAAGACTGTTGAATTTGCTTTCCATATTATTCTATTTTGACTATGTTTAGTTTGTGCACTTTTACTTAACTTGTAGGTGCTAATTCAAATATTATTGGTTCAGATATAGTGAAAGTGTTAAGCTCTTGTAAGTAATGCTGATATTTACCAGTACAAGTTACTTCTTTATTCTATAAGTTGAACAATCATCTATTGTACCTGATATATTGTTAGGTTCTATGGTATCTTATCTATTATGAAGCTTTATGGTATCTGATATATTGTAAGGCTCTGTGGTACTATTTTCTCGATTGTAAGGTTCTATGGTACCTGATCAATTGTAAAGTTTTATGATATCTGATATATTATAAGGTTCAATGGTATCTGATATATTGTAAGGTTCTATGGTAGCTAATCTGTTTCGGTGTAGCGGATTTAAGGTTGCAAATTCGAATCCTACGCAATGTAATGTTTTTCTAAACCTGTAATTGTGGTTTCAGACAGACAAAAAGACACGACTCTTATGATAGCATAGAATGCACATGTTGCATATTATTCATTGAGTATGCTCACTAAATTATTCACTGAAAAGGAAACTGTTCAATTGCTTCACATCTGGTTAAAGTTGAGAATTCTTTTGAAACTAGTTAACATATGATTGGTTTTTATGACATGGTTATTTTTTCTTTAATTCAGAGTAGCAGAGGACATTTGGAACCTTATGCTTCTGCATGCCTTTGACAGCGAGGACAAGCTGTTATCAACCTTAATGAGGTCACACGCTTGCATACCAGTAACACCTACTGGTAAATCTCAACTTCCCAAAAGATCTGATAAATCCAACAAGTCAGCTCGCTGTTCTCTACTGCAAAGGTACCAGCCAACCTGACAATGCAGAATTGACATCACAAGATAGTTTTAAACAGTTGTTTTTAAATAAACATCAGTGTCGAATTTACTTGTCATATTATTCTATTTTGACTATGTTTAGTTTGTGCACTTTACTTAACTTGTAAGTGCTAAATTAAATATTAATGGTTCAGATATAGTGAAAGTGTTAAGCTATTGTATGTAATGCTGATATTTACCAGTACAAGTTACTTCTTTATTCTATAAGTTGAACAATCATCTACTGTACCTGATATATTGTTAGGTTCTATGGTATCTTATCTATTATAAAGCTTTTTGGTACCTGATATATTGTAAGGCTCTGTAGTACCTGATGTATTGTAAGGTTTTTGGTACTTGATCAATTGTAAGGCTCAATGGTACCTGATCAATTGCGAAATTCTATGGTAACTGAGCTATTGTCAGGTTCGCCCTTCATACAGTTAGAGTACAGCAAAGGTTGTATCGATAACTAACCATTAGATTTGGAAGGTTGAAGTAGAGTAATAAAACTATGATGGTAAAAATCTTATTGGTGAAGACAGTGACGGCTGTATTTATACTTTAATACATTTTTTGTGCTGCGCTAGGTAACTCTATGTTTACACATAGAGTTTGCTAGCGTAGCACAAAAATACAGCTCAAGTTGATAGGCTATTACTTACTGCTGTGACAAAACATCTAATACTAGTAGTTAGTAACACAAGAGATCTGTTATATTTTTTTCAGGTGGTAAACTGATGAGCTGCTATACACTGTTGCACTATGGAACTGTCACATTTCCCTGTTTTCTTTAGTGCTCGCCGTGGAGGAATGTCAGTTATACCTAAACTTTCATGTCAAGTTCTACACCTGCACCATCTACAGTTATCGCCACACGATAGGTTGTGACAATTTTGAAGGCAGTTCTGATCAGCAAGAGTGTAAATTCATGAATTGCGAAATAATGATTAGGCTTGAGGTACGTTTCTAAAGTTTTTCCATTTTTCCTGACTAAAGGTGAGTTTTATTTTGCGTGTAAACATATAAAAGTGACTAACATTGATAGAAAGCTATGTATTTTCTCTATTGTAAGGTGCTATGGTACCTGATCAATTGCAAAGTTCTATGGTAAATGAGCTAATGTCAGGTTTGCCCTACATACAGTTAGAGTACAGCAAATGTTGTATCGATAACTAACCATTAGATTTGGAAGGTTGAAGTAGAGTAATAAAACTATGATGGTAAAAATTTTATTGGTGAAGACAGTGACGGCTGTATTTATACTTTAATACATTTTTTGTGCTACGCTAGGTAACTCTATGTTTACACATAGAGTTACCTAGCGTAGCACAAAAATACAGTTCAAGTTGATATCACTTACTGCTGTGACAATACATTTAATACTAGTAGTTAGTAACACAAGAGATCTGTTATATTTTTTTTCAGGTGGTAAACTGATGAGCTGCTATACACTGTTGCATTATGGAACTGTCACATTTCCCTGTTTTCTTTAGTGCTCGCCGAGGAGGAATGTCAGTTATACCTAAACTTTCATGCCAAGTTCTATACCTGCACCATCTGCAGTTGTCGCCAACCGATAAATTGTGACAATTTTGCAGGCAGTTCCGATCAGCAAAAGTATAAATTCATGAGTTGCGAAATAATGATTCAGCTTGACGTACGTTCCTAGAGTTGTTCCATTTTTCCTGACTAAAAGTAATTTTTATTTTGCGTGTAAATTTTAATAAGTGGCTAGCATTGATAGAAAGATATGTATTTTCTCTATTTTAAAGTTTTATGGTACCTGACCGATTGTAAAGTTTTATGATATCTGATATATTATCAGGTTCAATGGTATCTGATATATTGTAAGGTTCTATGGTATCTATTCTATTTGGGTGTAGTGGATTTAAGGTTGCAAATTCGAATCCTACGCAATGTACTGTTTTTCTAAACCTGTAATTGTGGTTTCAGACAGACAAAAGGACACGACTCATATGATAGCATAGAATGCACATGTTGCATATTATTCATTGAGTATGCTCACAAAATTATTCACTGAAAAAGAAACTGTTCAATTGCTTCACATCTGGTTAAAGTTGAGAATTCTTTTGAAACTAGTTAACATATGATTGGTTTTTATGTGACATGGTTATTTTTTCTTTCATTCAGAGTAGTAGAGGACATTTGGAACCTCATGCTTCTGCATGCCTTTGACAGCGAGGACAAGCTGTTATCAACCTTAATGAGGTCACACGCTTGCATACCAGTAACACCTACTGGTAAATCTCAACTTCCCAAAAGATCTGATAAATCCAACAAGTCAGCTCGCTGTTCTCTACTGCAAAGGTACCAGCCAACCTGACAATGCAGAATTGACATCACAAGATAGTTTTAAACAGTTGTTTTTAAATAAACATCAGTGTCGAATTTACTTGTCATATTATTCTATTTTGACTATGTTTAGTTTGTGCACTTTACTTAACTTGTAAGTGCTAAATTAAATATTAATGGTTCAAATATAGTGAAAGTGTTAAGCTATTGTATGTAATGCTGATATTTACCAGTACAAGTTACTTCTTTATTTTATAAGTTGAACAATCATCTATTGTACCTGATATATTGTTAGGTTCTATGGTATCTTACCTATTATGAAGCTTTATGGTACCTGATATATTGTAAGGCTCTGTAGTACCTGATGTATCGTAAGGTTTTTGGTACTTGATCAATTGTAAGGCTCTATGGTACCTGATCAATTGCAAAGTTCTCTGGTAACTGAGCTATTGTCAGGTTCGCCCTTCATACAATTAGAGTACAGCAAAGGTTGTATCGATAACTAACCATTAGATTTGGAAGGTTGAAGTAGAGTAATATAACTATGATGGTGGAATCTTATTGGTAAAGACAGTGACGGCTGTATTTATACTTTAATACATTTTTTGTGCTACGCTAGGTAACTCTATGTTTACACATAGAGTTACCTAGCGTAGCACAAAAATACAGTTCAAGTTGATATTACTTACTGCTGTGACAAAACCTCTATTACTAGTAGTTAGTAACACAAGAGAAAGCTATGAATTTTCTCTATTGTTCTATGTTATTTGATCAGTTGTAAAGTTCTATGATATCTGATATATTATAAGGTTCAATAGTATCTGATCTATTGTAAGGTTCTATGGTATTTGATGGGTCAAAAGACTGTATTTCCGCACAAGAAAGTTACTGCATGAATGTCTAACATTAGTTCATATCATGTTAACAACCTTGCTAGAGTTGCCTGCCCGCGGACAAGCAACTCAAACAACAAGCTTCACAAGATTCCTTTCATGATTTGAACTTGTCTAATATGTATTATCCCCTTGGTTACCAATCAGTCTTATGGAGTTTTGCTACAGTGGCATTCGGACATATCCATAAAAAATGTTTAAAAAATCAGATTTTAAACAAGGAATTAAATGCCAAGTGGGTACCAGCTTTATTTCTAGCAAAATAAAAAAATATAAATAAAAACATTAACTAATGGTTTAAGTAAAAAAATTTTATACATTTGGCTAACACCAAACCCTGAGATAAAATGCAAGATGAAAAATAAATTCTGGTAGATTAATAGCTTTTTAGATTGCCATTCAAAATACTAATAAATTCTAACTGCAAATCACCTTATTCAAAGTTTATTTTTGGAAAGATACATGTACCAGCTGCTTAATAATAAACTCAGAGTTAGTAAGTGCCTCTCGTAGTTGAAGTGAATGGATTATGTTACGGAAGGATAAGAATGTTTGTAAGCTAAGAAAGAATTTGTCTTGATGCTGATAGCTTATAGAAGATTTTAGCTTCACAAGTGTTGCGTTCCGTTGCGATTCAACTTGAGTGTTGATAGTTTTTAGATGGTCGTATGCATTTATATTATATCCACCACAGCATCCTGAAATCAGAATTAGTCAAGCATGATCAGCAATACAGATGCGTCTCTCAATGACGCAAATATTGTAATATAGCAAAAAATGTAATATAACATTATTACCAAATACTGTTATACTATTTATGATGACTATATTTATACGCCGCTTACCAGTATGGTTGTGCCAGTGAAATCTATATACCAGAAACTTTGTCTCTCTGAAAAAGGCCGGATTTCGATTGAGAGCATACCTGGGTAATGCACAAGCATTGTTGTAGATGACAATCTTAGGTGCTAAAAATAAAAGAAATGTTCAAAACATGGCATTGCTTCATTATGAAAAAGTTGAATATCAATATAAAAAGACAACATGCAGGTGTATACTATTGTTAGATGTTTTGAACCATATTCTTGATATATATTACTGAATTTAAACTGTCGAAAGAGTTAGGGAAAGCAAATTAAAATGATACTATGGAATCTTCAGTTGAATTATCTGCAAAGAGGTGTTCTGAATATATTTCTCCATTCCAATTATCTACAAGTGCATTGCAGACAATTGCCTGGCTCATTGCATATTTATTAGACCTCGTCTGCTTGCCGTAGGAGCAGCTCCATTACCTGGCTATTTATTTTGTCAATAAAGATTTTGTGTAAAAACAATTAGATATAGAAGTGAAGGCGTTTAAACGTATTTAACAGTTTAAACGGGCTTTAGGTTTCTAAGATAGCGCTATTGGCAGGTGGAGTTGGCAGGTGAAGACAGAGTGTATCCTATTGTTGTTAGCTGTTACTGTTATTGTTATTAATATTAGCTATTATTGTGTATCCAGGATACTAACATAGCATATTTTTGGTACTACCATAGTGCATTCAAGTTACCATCAAACAATGTATAACATACTCTTAAATAATATTTATAGAATGCTACCAGAAAATATATAGATATGTGAATATGTAGAATGTACTGAATGAATCGTGTGTTGCAGATGAGGTACAAGCAGAGCATAGAGGTATGTCATTTTCTCAGACTGTCCGACAGAGTGCTTGACCGATCTGTTCACTGGCTGGTCACTTCTTCAATGGGCGATTGGGACGCCTTAGAGATTGCTCTCAGATATGAAGGTTTAGCGCCAGTAGGAGGTATGGCTGTCCCTCTTGACCAGAAGTGTGGGTTTTTATATTCACTCGTGTTTTAATGGTCTTACTTTCTTCTTTTTAGCTGAGGAAGCTGGTCAAGAATGTTATGTAGAACAAGATCTTTTTATATCTATTGATCCTTTATTGTTGTATTTTCATAGATATGAGACAAGATGTACTCCAGCCTCGAGTTATGAAAGAAACCAAGTCGGATGGCTATGCAGGCAAAGTTTTCTGCTACCTTCCACTGCCTATGAAAAGTGGTCTTCCTGTGCACATTAACATTAACATCGCGAGCAAGTCTTGTATTGATAAGGCTTATCGTAGCTTCTGCGTCGACGAGTGATGTGCAGATAAATCCATTGATCTTCACATCTATTGTGGCTCTTCTACAATCTTTATTTGAGGCTTTGGTAACACCATTAACCTGTTCGGGTTATCTTCGCGAAGTTTGTATATTGTATGCCTGCGAAAAGTAGTCATTCCATGCCCTCAATCATTCACGCTTTTCGTCAGTTGCTCCTGGTCGTGAGCATTTGGGTACGTAGGGTTTATATGATGGTGGTGCACTGCTTAAGTCTTCTAATGATAATTCGATTTCTAAGTCTTCCGGTGGTGCGGATGGGTCATCATCGAACTATTTTTCAGATTCGTCTTCTCGTTCGGGCATGTCGGTTAGTTCCAGTGCCGTCTCCACATGTAAAGCGTTTACCGTTGCACTCTTCCTTGCTCTGTACACAAAGCATCCTTTTGTGATTCCTCCGATGACTGTTGATAAAACCATTAATGTAAGAATGATGTTGCAAGCGAACGTCCAGAGCTCATAACCTGAGGTTACGTGTCCTCCAAATAGAAAGCTGAATAGTGAAGGGCCAAATAGTTTCTCTCTGCTCTCTACGGTGTTGTAATGTAGGGTGTTATGGCGGTTCGTGACGATTCCCATAGCCTTTAGTACTCTTTTCTGTCTGTCTAAGGTAGATAGGATTTCATTCAGTTCTCCGTAATTAATCGTCTGTGTTTGACCATCTTAACATATGTGCTCTGCTAAATATTGTTTCTTGTATTTGTAGGGGCTGGCTGCAGAGGTTGATGTACGGAATGCTCAAGTCGGTGGCTTCCTTAATTGGCTAAATCGTCCCGTTCGGAAAGTATTCGGAGATGTTACCTTCCAGCATCATCAATGTGCCTCTTTTGTCTTGCAATTGACTGTATAGGTGTCTGGGTGTATCACATTGTCTTTTGGATTGAAATATCCAATTTTTTCTGTACCGGCTGTTTTGATCATCATCGGAATAAATTCTGTGCAGTTATTCTCTTCCATTGGCAGTATTTCGTATTGACTGTAGTTAAGTATAGTACAAGGGTAAACTTGGAGGAAACCCGGACCTGTTGTAGCAATAACATTTGGGTTTCCCAGTAAATATCTTGCACTGAGTGTCGCGTGTTCTCCTATTAGCATGGTAACTATCTGTAAAATCTCAGCTAGATTGTAGCAGGCGTAGAAGTAAGCTGACCAAAATAGTTTTTGAGTCATCTTAGTTTGCTGGTAGGCAAGTGACTGTAGCATTGTATTGAAGAAGGCAGCGTTTTGACCCACTGCTGATACTCTTGCCTTTATCGTATCGTTAATTGTGACATTCGTCAATGGTGTGAGAAATTTCACTATAAGGCCTTGGTCCGAAAGCGAAACATTAGAGTTGTTACAGCCTTTATGTGAATTCAGTCTCGAGTTATAAAATGTCAGAGCTAAATCTTGTTTATTGGAGACAAAATGTGCGTCGAAAAATTATTCTTTTTTGTTGAACCATGGCGGGTATTCACATGTTTCAACTATGTCCAGGTCCCACATAAGCATTGATCTGTTGTTTAATTCACAAGAGCCGTTGTTGTAATTGCAGTAAATGACGTCTCCGGTTGTACTTTAAAATTTGTCAGATCCGTGTCTCTTGTATAGGTAAGTTGCCACATAACTGCATTGCTTAGCGCTGAAGGTTTTCTGTTGGCAGCACCATACATACATGGCGTTGGTTGGTTCATTCGTAATATACATTCCATCTCCTCTATGTAAAAATCCAGCTTAGCACTTCTTATGTATTACCATGTCAGTGCATTCTTCTAAGGTTACTTTCTGGGTTCTGCTTGAGGTTGTCCTGGTCTTAATGTCTCTGAAAAATTAAATTTGTGTCGTGACATGTGCGGTGAACTTCGTGCACCGGTAGGCAATAGTCTTTTGCTTGATCATATTCTTCTTGTAGGTAGTAACATTAAATTTCTGGGGTGCCATGTCTGATTGTTTGCTGGTGTCCGTTGAGCATTCGTATTCTTGTTCTACTCAAAATGTTTGTGGAGAATCATTTTCTCCTGTGCCGCAAATCATGGGGTTGTTTGGTTGTCCTTTTGATGCTGTCACCCCGGTAATGCGTAAGGCTAAGCATAGAAGGCTAAATTGGAAGTAGCTGGCAAGGTTGAATAGGCCGAGCCGTCCTCCGGTGAATCTTATGCGTTTAGGTCGTCGATCTACTATTTAGATCTAATGTGGCATTTATGTTTGCAACCACAACTTTGACCTTCACAAAAGACATGTGTAGATAAACCGTTCATAGTGGAATCACTGCAATGAAAACTCGGTGAATATTTATATTTTGCTGAGAAATCATTAGCTGTCAATATATTGAAAAAGGGAGGCAACTCTATTATTGAATGCAACCAGAGTATAGTCTAAGAAGAGACAACTCTATTACTTAGCGCATGCATTTGATTCACTTTCTGTGAACTCAATGTTCATCTGAGGTCGATAGAGAATCGGGTTTTAAGATGAAACGGTCCTAAACTAAGAAACGGCTTAAACTATAAATGGGACCTCTTATTCAACTCACAGTGAAAATAAATCAAGGGGAGATAATTCTTTTGCTCAATACACCCAGGTCCTTGTGTTCATGTGAAATCACAATTTTTACTATTGAATACAGTATTGACTCTATAAGATTCTGATGCATATTAAGGCTACAAGCTAACTTCAAATCATTTTATTTTACGTTGTTAAAGTTTTTTGAATTATTTAGTTGAAGTGCCTCAGAACTGTCTGCTTCGATAGCATTCATTGGACTGCCTTATATATATACTTCCCTTTATATATGTTCACTTACACAGTTGTATCAGCATACGACATACTGACTTATATAAAATTTATTAGCTCAACATTATGGCAAATTTGATCTGTTGGAAAACTAGGGTAAACTACATGTATGTTCACATGATGAATAGATGAGCTCTGGTTCACTTGAAAACTGTTTTGTCGAATGATATTAAAACTTCATTGGTTTTCCTAGCTAGTGGTTTATACATCTGTAGGTTTATTGTCTATACGGTTTGTATTATGTTTGAGGTACAATTCCTTATTAAAATCGGTCGGATCATGATATTCCACGATTATAGGCTGCAATGTCAAGTTTTATGGTAATCCGTCATGTTAAAAGTATCCATGAAGTTACGGGTAGTCATGATGTTTTATTAAAGTGTTTTAGGTTAGAATACCTTTTCATAAAACGTTTTTACCTGTCCACCAGAACAGACACACACACACAGCTAAAGTTCTACTGACAGTGGTTTTTTATACCGTAAAACAACTCCATGTATACGGTCTACTAAAACTGTTTGCCCTGATTGTACTATTTTTATACGTGTCGAAAGCATTCCTGCATGTCAATGATAGGGTGAAAACAATGGAAATCTGCAGTGTGTTTTGCAGCTAGTCCCTATTGTATCAGACTCAAACCACTCCAATCGGAGATGTCCTGTTGTTATACAGAGAACTAACAATAAAATTGAAAATGTTAGGCAAACTGAAAATCTTCAAATTGGCTGTATTGAAAAAAAAAATTTCTTTGTTGTCAAATTTTATGGTAATCTGCTAGTTGAAAACATTTTGTGAAAAAATGGTACATCACAAATTCTAATTGATCGTTAATTAAGCAATATCAGTTGACTGCTATAATAATTACATAACTAGGACAATTCTAACTTTCGAACATGTATGCATTATATATACATCTTGCTACTTTTACTTTATTTCATCACCAAATTCAATGCTTTAAAAAAGTATATCATAATAATCATCACGCAAGTGATATTATTTATTAACAAGCAGTATTGTTATTGTCGGACAAAAAATTGATGAAAAACTTTGCAATTAGGCTATCTCAGCTTTTGGATAGTTTCTTTACAGAAGTTTTCCTCCCTTTATTTTAATAAACAACCTATACATACAGGTTTTTGCTTTAACCTTAGAAAAATATTTTGATATCATAATCTTATTAATAATCTGGCTGAGTTTTGTAATGGTTAGTTTAACATATATCTATGCAGTATCAGAAATTACAATTCTATTGAAAAGGCAACTCTAAATACAAACATGCAGTCAGACATATTTGTATGTCTGACGGCATTCTCTGTCTTGTCACAAGCATCGCATCTACAACTTGTTCCATATGTGCAAACACATTATCAATTGATGGGTCAAAAGACTGTATTTCCGCACTAGAAAATTACTGCATGGATGTCTAACATTAGTTCAAATCATGTGAACCTTGCTGGAGTTGCCTGCCCACAAAGAGTTTCCTAAAGATGGAAACTGGCGGTTTTTTATTGAATTCCACCAATCGAATTCCGTCACAGAACAAGACTGTCATCCATTGCCGCGAATAGATGAAAGTCTTGATGCATTGGCCGGGAGTAAGATATACAATTATCAAACCGAAGGGTTATATTCAGGGCATTTAGTTTGCAAAAGGACTAATCATAGTTTCTAAACGACGCAGCGATCTTCACGAACGCTGACGGAAAGACCGCTCAGGCATTGGATAAACAATTGGTCGGAGACAGCGTAACTGAAACGATGTTTCGATAAAAGCAAAAAGGCCTATGTAAAAAGGTCGGTGCTATCTATAAAAATAGACTTTCGGACAAATTGGCTAGTGGTCGTGCATTAACCCTTTGTGACGACACCAGTGTTCGTTCTAATCGCAGCACGTTAAAAGGGCAACAAAGGCAAATGTCTTTAGATAGGTTTATCTTAAAACGGCCGGCTAGTCGTGAAAGTGAAACAAAGGAAAAACTAGCTAACTAGCGAGAAACCTCAAACTATAAACGCCGAAGAAATTTCAATTACGAAAAATGAAAGTTTGCTTTTAGGTTTGCTTTTAAGTTTGTCTTTGAAGGCTTTGATAAAACCCAAATTTATCAAAGTCAACTGTTGTAACAAAGAATAACACGTATAACGCCCTCTCTGGCAAATGCTAGCGTTAGCTGCTACTGTATGTATTTAATTTTACATTTTAATTAATCACATTTCCTCTTGCCTTGTTTTTTTATTTGTTACTTTTTGAAAGCGTGTGGTAAGTTAGGACAATAACCAACATGTTTTTTCTGTTACAATATCTTGTTTTGAGTGTTTTATTTGCATTTTTAAAGTATAGAAACCAATTATTACATATTTAATTGTTCTATATGTAAATAGATTGCACCAACATGCGAGTAAATTGACATACGAGCTCAGTCTCGGAACGCATTAAGCGCGTATGTCGAAGTATGACTGCACCTCAAATTGAAAACTAGCTGCTAGACAGAGTTAGTAAACATAGCCAAGTTCCAAATTTTTTCAAATCGCCGCTGGGGCTTTGAAATACATGTAAGCCCATTGCTAATGCATCACACGTCTTTGCCAAATTTTTCAACCTTGTCGCAAGTTATTCGGAATTTGACATGGCATCATCATTGAAAAAATCTCTTGCAGTTCTATACGCTGAAAAAACTCATAACTTACCACCACAAATTGTTGGTTCACTAAAGGCTTTCACATCGATGAACATTCATGAAAATCTCTGAATGCGGCAAAAAATAAATTTCATACAAACATAAATTTCTCAGCTAAATATAAACCTAAACAAGTGGTATACGCATGTGAAGGTCTTACTCTATTGCTAACTGCTTTCACGGATTAATTTATTTGCGAATGTGTTCATCCGCGAATAATTTAGTCCGCGAATATGCTTGAAAAGACCATTTTCGCGAAATTCAATTCTACGAATAATTTCATCCTGTAGGGTAAAATATAGTTTTATATTCCTAGTAGAGACTGGAGCGAGGCACTAACCAGTGCATCAACTATTGATATATTAACAATGAGTCACTGTTTGACTTCCAGCAGTTTAAGAATGGCTAGGAAAAGGTGTGACGGCGTGATGGCATGCCACCTGTTCATTAACCAGTTCTAAGGCTACTGATACTCGAGAGATGCCATCGAGAATGATAACATTTATTATGAGATGAATGGCTATTATTAATGCTCAAATCATTATAGATCGAGAGGGAGCTAGTTTTGTCCAAGTATTATCTTTGTATGTTATATATCCATATGTTGACAAAATAGATAACATCACTAAATCATATAAATGCAATTATATTACTGCAATTTGAAAGCTCGATGCTTTCAACAAAAAATTATCTTGTACGGTATGCATTCATAAATTGACAAGCAAAAGGTCGATACAGTGGGTGATTGACCAAAATATAGATGACCTCGCTAGATCATGAAAATGCAATTAGATTGCCAGTTAGAAAGATCAACCCTATCAACAAATATTATCTTCATACTGTATAGATTCATGAGTTGATTGATAAAAAGTCAATATATTATATGATCAATAAAATATAGCCATGGGTTGACCTCAGTAGATTATGTGGACTGATTTTGATTGATGAAACTCGAGGAATGCTCATGGAAGAACTATCGATGAAAGATCGACCCACAAAAGACATGTGTAGATAACCTGTTCATAGTGGAATCACTGCAATGAAAACTCGGTGAATATTCATATTTTGCTGAGAAATCATTAGCTGTCAATATATTGAATAAAGAGAGGCAACTCTATTATTGAATGCAACCAGAGTATAGTCTAAGAAGAGACAACTCTATTACTTAGCACATGCATTTGATTCACTTTCTGGGAACTCAATGTTCATCTGAGGTTGATAGAGAATCGGGCTATAAGATAAAACGGTCCTAATGCTTAAACTATAAATGGGACCTCTTATTCAACTCACAGTGAAAATAAATCAAGGGAAGATAATTCTTTTGCTCAATACACCCAGGGCCTTGTGTTCATGTGGAATCACAATTTTTACTATTGAATACAGTATTGACTCTATAAGATTCTGATGCATATTAAGGCTACAAGCTAACTTCAAATCATTTTATTTTACCTTGTTAAAGTTTTTTGAATTATTTAGTTGAAGTGCCTCAGAACCATCTGCTTCGATAGCATTCATTGGACTGCTTTATATATATACTTCACTTTATACATGTTCACTTACACAGTTGTATAAGCATACGACATACTGACTTATATGAAATTTATTAGCTCAACATTCTTGCAAATTTGATCTGTTGGAAAACTAGAGTAAACTATGTTCACATGGTGAATAGATGAGCTCTGGTTCACTTGAAAACTGTTTTGTCGAATGATATTAAGACTTCATTGGTTTTCCTAGCTAGTGGTTTATATATCTGTAGGTTTATTGTCTTTATGGTTTGTATTATGTTTGAGGTACAATTTCTTATTAAAATCGTTCGGATCATGATATTTCACGATTATAGGCTGCAATGTCAAGTTTTATGGTAATCCGTCATGTTAACAGTATCCGTGAAGTTAGGGGTGGTCATGATTTCTTATTAAAGTATTTCAGGTTAGAATACCTTTTCATAAAACGTTTTCACCTGTCCACCAGAACAGACACACACATAGCTAAAGTTCTATTGACAGTGGTCTTTCATACCGTAAAACAACTCCATATATATGGTCTACTGAAAATGTTTGCCCTGAACACACAGTTTTTATACGTGTCGTAAGCATTCCTGCATGTCAATGATAGGGTGAAAATAATGGAAATCTGCGGTGTGTTTTACAGCTAGTCCCTTTTGTATCAGACTCAAACCACTCCAATCGCAGATGTCCGGTTGTTATACAGAGAACTAACAATAAAAAATTGAAGATGTTAAGCGAACTGAAAATCTTCAAATTGGCTGTATTGAAAAAAATTTCTTTGTTGTCAAATTTTATGGTAATCTGTTAGTTGAAAACATTTTGTGAAAAAATGGTGCATCACGAATTCTTATTAATCGTTAATTAAGCAATATCAGTTGACTGCTATAATAATTACATAACTAGGACAATTCTAACTTTCGAACATGTATGCATTATACATACGTCTTGCTACTTTTACTTTTTTATCACCAAATTCAATGCTTTAAAAAATATATTATAATAATCATCACGCAAGTGATATTATTTATTAACAAGCAGTATTGCTATTGTCGGAAAAAAAATTGATGACAAACTTTGCAATTAGGCTATCTTAGCAACTGGATAGTTTCTTTACAGAAGTTGTCCTCCCTTTATTTTACTAAACAACCTATACATACAGGTTTTTACTTTAACGTTATAAAGATATTTTCATATAATATTCTTATTAATAATCTGGCGGAGTTTTGTAATGGTTAGTTTAACATATATCTATGCAATATCAGAATTTACAATTCTATTGAAAAGGCAACTCCAAATACAAACATGCAGTCAGACATATTTGTATGTCTGACGGCATTCTCTGCTTTGTCACAAGCATCTCATCTACAACTTGTTCCATATGTGCAAACACATTATCAATTGATGGGTCAAAAGACTGTATTTCCGCACAAGAAAATTACTGCATGAATGTCTAACATTAGTTCAAGTCGTGTGAACAACCTTGCTGGAGTTGTCTGCCCGCGGACAAGCAACTCAAACAACAAGGTTCACAAGATTCCTTTCGTGATTTGAACTTGTCTAATATGTATTATCCCCTTGGTTACCAATCAGTTTTATGGAGTTTTGCTACAGTGGCATTCGGACATATCCATAAAAAAATCAGATTTTAAACAAGGAATTAAATGCCAAGTGGGTACCAGCTTTATTTCTAGCGAAATAAAGAAATATAAATAAAAACATTAACTAATGGTTTAAGTAAAAAATTTTTATACATTCGGCTAACACCAAACCCTGAGATGAAATGCAAGATGAAAAATAAAATCTAGTAGAGTAATAGCTTTTTAGATTGCCATTTAAAATACTAATAAATTCTAACTGCAAATCACCTTATTCAAAGTTCATTTTAGGAAAGATACACGTACCAGCTGCTTAATAATAAACTCAGAGTTAGTAAGTGCCTCTCGTAGTTGAAGTGAATGGATTATGTTACGGAAGGACAAGAATGTTTGTAAGCTAAGAAAGAATTTGTCTTGATGCTGATAGCTTATAAAAGATTTTAGCTTCACAAGTGTTGCGTTCCGTTGCTCTTCAACTTGAGTGTTGATAGTTTTTAGATGGTCGTATGCATTTATATTATATCCACCACAGCATCCTGAAATCAGAATTAGTCAAGCATGATCAGCAATACAGATGCGTCTCTCAATGACGCAAATATTGTAATATAGCAAAAAATGTAATATAACAATATTACTAAATACTGTTATACTATTTATGATGACTATATTTATACGCCACTTACCAGTATGGTTGTGCCAGTGAAATCTATCTACCAGAAACTTTGTCTCTCTGAAGAAGCCCGGATTTCGATTGAGAGCACACCTGGGTAATGCACAAGCATTGTTGTAGATGACAATCTTAGGTGCTAAAAATAAAAGAAATGTTCAAAACATGGCATGGCTTCATTATGAAAAAGTTGAATATCAATATAAAAAGACAACATGCAGGTGTATACTAATGTTAGATGTTTTGAACCATATGCTTGATATATATTACTGAATTTAAACTGTCGAAAGAGTTAGGGAAAGCAAATTAAAAAGATACTATGGAATCTTCAGTTGAATTATCTGCAAAGAGGTGTTCTGAATATATTTCTCCATTCCAATCATCTACAAGTGCATTGCATACAAATATCATAAAGTGCAGAATAAAGTGTGAATGTGAATTCTACTTTGATAGCCTCAAATAAATAAGCACAAATGAATGCAAATGACAAAAAAATTGAAAAAAGATTTTCGCGAATTTCATAATAGCAAATGCTACTTAGTCATTATAATTTCTGCTAAATTAATTCACTTTGCACATGGAATTCATAAAAATGAATTTTAATACATTTTCAAAACATCATTTAGCATAATCATTACCACACTGCAGGTTTGTCCCAGGGGCTACACCCGATTAGCCAGGTAGGATGTTCAATGATCTCAACAGCATGAAGAATGTCTTCACCTATGTCTTCAACTGCTATTTGCCCGATCACTTCTTTTTAGATTGCGCAACTACATGTATGTTCAGGTTGGCAGAGATATCACTGTTTACTTGAAAATACCTTTCTCTGTTTTTACATAATGGTTATTATTTGCTCCTAGTTTTTATTAGACCTCATCCTATTGTTGCAGGAGCAGACAATTGCCTGGCTCATTGCATATTTATTAGACCTCGTCTGCTTGCCGTAGGAGCAGCTCCATTACCTGGCTCATTGCATATTTATTTTGTCAATAAAGATTTTGTGTAAAAACAATTAGATATAGAAGTGAAGACGTTTAAACGTATTTAACAGTTTAAACGGGCCTTAGGTTTCCAAGATAGCGCTATTGGCAGGTGGAGTTGGCAGGTGAAGACGGAGTGTATCCTATTGTTGTTAGCTGTTACTGTTATTGTTATTAATATTAGCTATTATTGTGTATCCAGGATACTAACATAGCATATTTTTGGTACTACCATAGTGCATTCAAGTTACCATCAAACAATGTATAACATACTCTTAAATAATATTTATAGAATGCTACCAGAAAATATATAGATATGTGAATATGTAGAATGTACTGAATGAATCGTGTGTTGCAGATGAGGTACAAGCAGAGCAGAGTGGTATGTCATTTTCTCGGACTGTTCGAGGGAGTGCTTGACCGATCTGTTCACTGGCTGGTCACTTCCTCAATGGGCGATTGGGACGCCTTAGAGAATGCTCTCAGATATGAAGGCTTAGCGCCAGTAGGAGGTATGGCTGTCCCTCTTGACCAGAAGTGTGGGTTTTTATATTCACTCGTGTTTTAATGGTCTTACTTTCTCCTTTTTAGCTGAGGAAGCTGGTCAAGAATGTTATGTAGAACGAAATCTTTTTATACCTATTGATCCTTTATTGTTGTATTTTCATAGATAGGAGACAAGATGTACTCCAGCCTTGAGTTATGAAAGAAACCGAGTTGGATGGCTATGCAGGCAAAGTTTTCTGCTACCTTCCACTGCCTATGAAAAGTCGTCTTCCTGTGCACATTAACATTAACATCGCAAGCAAGTCTTGTATTGATAAGGCTTATCGTAGCTTCTGCGTCGACGAGTGATGTGCAGATAAATCCATTGATCTTCACATCTATTGTGGCTCTTCTACAATCTTTATTTGAGGCTTTGGTAACACCATTAACCTGTTCGGGTTATCTTCGCGAAGTTTGTATATTGTATTCCTGCGAAAAGTAGTCATTCTATGCCCTCCATCATTCACGTTTTTCGTCAGTTGCTCCTGGTCGTGAGTATTTGGGTACGTAGGGTTTATATGATGGTGGTGCACTGCTTAAGTCTTCTAATGATAATTCGATTTCTAAGTCTTCCGGTGGTGCGGATGGGTCATCATCGAACTATTTTTCAGATTTATCTTCTCGTTCGGGCATGTCGGTTAGTTCCAGTGCCGTCTCCACATGTAAAGCGTTTACCGTTGCACTCTTCCTTGCTCTGTACACAAAGCATCCTTTTGTGATTCCTCCGATGACTGTTGATAAAACCATTAATGTAAGAATGATGTTGCAAGCGAACGTCCAGAGCTCATAACCTGAGGTTACGTGTCCTCCAAATAGAAAGCTGAATAGTGAAGGGCCAAATAGTTTCTCTCTGCTCTCTACGGTGTTGTAATGTAGGGTGTTATGGCGGTTCGTGACGATTCCCATAGCCTTTAGTACTCTTTTCTGTCTGTCTAAGGTAGATAGGATTTCATTCAGTTCTCCGTAATCGTCTGTGTTTGACCATCTTAACATATGTGCTCTGCTAAATATTGTTTCTTGTATTTGTAGGGGCTGGCTGCAGAGGTTGATGTCTGGAATGCTCAAGACGGTGGTTTCCTTAATTGGCGAAATCGTCCCGTTCGGAAAGTATTCAGAGATGTTACCTTCCAGCATCATCAATGTGCCTCTTTTGTCTTGCAATTGACTGTATAAGTGTCTGGGTGTATCACATTGTCTTTTGGATTAAAATATCCAATTTTTTTTGTACCGGCTATTTTGATCATCGTCGGAATAAATTCTGTGCAATTATTCTCTTCCATTGGCAGTATTTCGTATTGACTGTAGTTAAGTATAGTAGAAGGGTAAACTTGGAGGAAACCCGGACCTGCTGTAGCAATAACGTTTGGGTTTTCCAGTAAATATCTTGCGCTGAGTGTCGAGTGTTCTCCTATTAACATGGTAACTATCTGTAAAATCTCAGCTAGATTGTAGCAGGCGTAGAAGTAAGCTGACCAAAATAGTTTTTGAGTCATCTTAGTTTGCTGGTAGGCAAGTGACTGTAGCATTGTATTGAAGAAGGCAGCGTTTTGACCCACTGCTGATACTCTTGCCTTTATCGTATCGTTAATTGTGACATTCGTCAATGGTGTGAGAAATTTCACTATAAGGCCTTGATCCGAAAGCGAAACATTAGAGTTGTTACAGCCTTTATGTGAATTCAGTCTCGAGTTATAAAATGTCAGAGCTAAATCTTGTTTATTGGAGACAAAATGTGCGTCGAAAAATTATTCTTTTTCGTTGAACCATGGCGGGTATTCACATGTTTCGACTATGTCCAGGTCCCACATAAGCATTGATCTGTCGTTTAATTCACAAGAGCCGTTGTTGTAATTGCAGTAACTGACGTCTCCGGTTGTACTTTAAAATTTGTCAGATTCGTGTCTCTTGTATAGGTAAGTTGCCACATAACTGCATTGCTTAGCGCTGAAGGTTTTCTGTTGGCAGCACCATACATACATGGCGTTGGTTGGTTCATTCGTAATATACATTCCATCTCCTCTATGTAAAAATCCAGCTTAGCACTTCTTATGTATTACCATGTCAGTGCATTCTTCTAAGGTTACTTTCTGGGTTCTGCTTGAAGTTGTCCTGGTCTTAATGTCTCTGAAAAATTAAATTTGTGTCATGACATGTGCGGTGAACTTCGTGCACCGGTAGGCGATAGTCTTTTGCTTGATCATATTCTTCTTGTAGGTAGTAACGTTAAATTTCTGGGGTGCCATGTCTGATTGTTTGCTGGTGTCCGTTGAGCATTCGTATTCTTGTTTTACTCGAAATGTTTGTAGAGAATGGTTTTCTCCTGAGCCGCAAATCATGGGGTTGTTTGGTTGTCCTTTTGATGATGTTGCCCCGGTAATGCATAAGACTAAGACTTAGTTTCTAGCATATCTACTAGGGGTTTTTTATATGGCGACCATAACTGACAGGTGCATTCAAAAATTAGCTTCACAACTTTTGAATAAAGTGTGAAGCACAATTTGTCAAAAAAACAGCAGTTGGCTGACTTCCGATTTGGTCTCTTCATTATTAACTCCCCATATAAGGGAATATAACAACAAACTATAAGTAATCAGCAACCTATAGATGTAAATTTCAATGTCTGTTGTTGGTTTTTCATTCGTCCAGCCATAGTAATAGCTTTTGGAATGAAAATCTGCTTTGGAATGGATTTGAAACTACTAGACCAAGCTAATTTGCTATACAATAGCATACTTGTGGTCATATTCCTTACATCAGTTAAAATAGGCACTCTTGAAGCACATGCAAAAATACTAATGGTTACTAGTGCCTAACTGTATTACTAGAGTTCATTCATTACATGTTAGCTAATGATTATTAAGCTGGCTTCAGACATAGCTGTTGTTATAGTAATGATTTAGACAAGCTTAAGTTACCAGCGTGAGTTACTTAAATTCATTGGGTAATTATTTTATCACCCATGAAGCATCGTACACACAGCTAGTCTAATATTAAAAATCTTGCAATGTGAATAAACACCTGTTACAAACCAAGATAACAAATATTTTTTGTTAAAGGTTGACTTGCAACAAAATTTACATTACAGTTATTTGGTATCAAAAGGTTTACCATGTCTCACTCTGCTGTGCTGTAGGTGCAAAATATGTGGAAATGTGATTACAAGGTCTTAAAAGTTCAAAAACAAACAGTTAAACACAGCCAACACAAATACGTAAATTGTGGCCATAGTTTGGAATCTCTTCCCAAAACGATTCCAGTTAACCTTAGTTGAACACGATGTGCTTCCTTTTACACTTTGACGCAATCTCATTAGTAAAAATATATTTGCAATTATACTTCACACATTCAATAAAACCATGTCTATTGTCCTTACGCGTCTATTTCATCGTCATTGTAATGCTGTTATTTTGATCACTGATATCTCAAAGCCTACGATAAAAATTAGTTTAATTTTTTAGTTTTAGTTCAAAGGAATGCATATCATCCATTGATAAACATGACAAGCCTGTTGGTCATCCGTGATAGTCGAAACATGCTGCAGAAATCGTTCTCGCTATTTGACCGGAAGTATGTGGATATGATCAGATTACGACTAGATGATTAGACCAAGCTGAAACGAAACTGTAAAGTAGCGAGCATCTATATTTGATAAGGGATTTTCAGTAAAACCCAAAGTGTTTAGGATAAATTAATGCTACAAAAAATTTTCTATGGAGCTTTTTAATGGCCTTTCAATTCAGTGGATAACAGCATGTGCATCAAAAAATTACCCCATTAAAATGAGTACGTCATTGAAATAAAGGTATTCCAAACTACGGCGCTTTTGTGATGGCTGTGATTAACTGTTTGCTTTGTAGCTTTGAAGAGCTTATAATTACAGTTCTACCTTTTTTGCACCTACCAAACAGCAGAGTAAGACATAGTGAACCTTCTGATACAAAATAACTGTTATATGAATTTTGTCGCAAGTCAATCTTTAAGACTAAAACACATCGGCTCTTATTAAGTAAAGGACAAAACTTAATACTTGATAGAATCTCTGACTGTTCAGTTGCTAAAAATCTAAACTAAATAGCATATAGACAACATGTTTAAGCAAAAATATACATATTGAATTGCTATCGGTATTTCTATAGTAAAAGGCTCTTGGTATTTCTATAGTAAAAAGGTATTGGTATTTCATAGTGAAAAGCCCTTGGTATTTCCAATGCCAAAGGTGGCCTGCAAGTTTCATTCCTCCTCAAAAATATGACAAGGTAAGTTAGTATGAGACACAATAGAGAACATCAAGATCATAACTAACGTGTTCCAAAAGGAGTTAGTCGTAATAACATAGACATAAAGAACATGTATAACTAAGCATCTACTCCCATCCCTAAAGACACTCATGTCAAGAGCTTCCCTACAATTCGATATACAATTCTATTGATACAGCCATACAGTAATTGAGTTATACTGGCTGTTGCACTAAACCATGAAATTATATTAGCAGTGAATTTTTGGAAAAAGAAAATTACATGGTCATCCAAAGTTAAAGAAAGTAGCTAGCTGTGAAAAGCTTCTGCTATACAAAGAAAAAAACATTTAAGGATCTCTGAGCTTAGCTACCGTAGATAAGCTCAGAGTTAGTCAGGTTAGTAAGGTTTGTTATCAATGATTCCCCATGTTTACATTAGGTTGCTGTGATTTGAAAAAAACCAGCAACTTTTAGATAATAACAGGAAATTATCCTAAACTGCACCAGCGTTCACATTGCTCAAGCAAGCGTCATCTTTGACAAGTCACTATGTTGGCGATACTGTAAATTGCATCAGCATCACAATGCACTGGCAAGTATCATCTTCAATATGTGAGTAAGTCAGCAATTTTTTGAATTACACCAACTTGGCTTGATTTTTCCAAGAGTTTACCACCTTGCACCAGCAGAACAGTTGCGTCTCCTTGGTATTTTCAACTTGTCAGGAAAGAAGTGGTATTTTCCCTTTAAAGCCAGCAGTAGGTTTAGAGTTGCGATATCTGTAAACAGAGGGTCAAGGATCAGACAACCTCTTTTAGCTCGCTAACCAAAATCCTCTCGATTTTCTATGGGGATATTTGTATTTAGCACAAAAAACTTGACGGAAAATAGCTAACTTGGTTTGGCGAGCAAAAATTCTTTGAAACTTGGTTGCCCAGTTTAATCTATATGGTAACAGGTTTTGCAAACTAGACATGCTCTGCAAGACATTGATGGAAAGCCAATCGGTCATCATTCTCAAAGAAAACTAGAAATCAAGATTATGTTAAACTAACAACTAGTCTAGGTGCTGTTGAGTCAGCCACTTGTACCAAGTATAAACAGACAGGTATTTGATACAATATAATATGATGACTAAGGGTTTTCTGCAAGTTTTGATTTACTCTGGTTAAAAGAACTAAGGCTCGAAGCAAAAAATGTCATGTTTGAGAATAATTGAATAGCTGGTACGATGGAAAATGACTGATCAACAATTTTTTCTGCTGTAGCGATTGGTTCATTAGAACCCGACGGCGATGCCTTGACCTAAGCCTATTTTATGGTACTGAATATCCTATCTTCTCTGAAGAGCAACAAAAGTTCTATTCAAAGGAAGGCTGAAAATATTTGGGATATAATATGAAACCTCTATTTGAGCCCTATGGCGCTGTATTTTTCCAACCCTTTCACTCTAGTAGATGGACTTTTTTAAGACCATCGCTCATTTTAAAGAGTTTGTAAGCTAGAATTATTTCTCAATTTTAAGGTTCACTACCGTAGGATTGGATATACATAACTTCCTTTGTACAGTTCTGCATGACAACCACCCAGCAATAAAGTATCAAACACATATTTCACATAATGGCTCCTAGCATAATAATAGATGGTTCCAGATTGCAAGACAAGTAACTAGGATAATAGCCTTTTACCACCTAATGAAATAAGTTTGGACAGTGAGCTAGATTGGTTTACCAGAAACAAAGAAATAATAACGTGATTGTACTTGTAACCCTGGAGTTTGGCTGCGTGTGTGTGTTTTATTTCATCAACTAGTAAAAATATAACATTTAGTGAAATATATATAGTTACAAAAATGATTAAAACAAAAATATAAATGAAAGCGTGATTCGTACATATTAAGATATGATAAGGTCTACATGCCCAGTAGCATGTGCTACATCATGATTTTAAAATAACACACCATTAGTTTAATTGCATGCAGCTACTACAGTACAAAACTATGCTGTTTGTTCTGGTTCTTCTCACACTACTTAGACCATAAGTCAACCATTTATAAGCTATGTATAGCCTATCCACAGCCTATTTTCTAACCGGGTCAAAAAATAACTAATGGCCTCTAACAGAACTTTAGCTTGCAATGAATGACACACTGATTGACATTTTTGATAAGGAAGCATCCGAATTTGACAAAGCTAAAAAGCTTCTTATTCTCAGCAACAAGATCTTTACTCTAAACTGTTTGTTTTTATTGTTTTAACAAATTTAATTTGTTACAACAGAAAGTACAAACTCTGAGTAGACATACTCAGAGTTTCAGTATGATTCCGTGTTCTGCAATCATCATGTTTCTTCGGTTATCTCTATGACATCACTTTGTTGAGACAGTGTAAAAACATTTTACTGTGTTTGATATCTGATTTTTTATTGAGTTGTGCGCGCTTAGAGTTTCAGTATAATATACAGTTCAAAAATAATTGTGCTGTTCTAAACGCTGTCACAGTCAATGAAATGTTGTTAATATGGTTGAGGATCATTTGACCCGCTTGTATATGCAAGGTTAAAAATGCTGACTCTATGAGTGTGAACTCTTGCCACTGGTTGAGAATCAGCTAACAGTTGGCAGTTGAATAGATTCACTGCTTCTGATGCCAACAGTTTTTTGCTGTTACAAGGATAGTTTAGTACTATAAACTTACAAGTTTTTGTTTGGCAAACTGTTTGCAAGTCATTAAAAAATAGAGAATGCTAAAGTTAGTAGAGGAAATAACTCATAGCACACCGTCCGTCGGTTGGGTATAAGCTGGTTTTATCCATTTGACCTTCTAGTGACCTGCGTAAGATTCCAGATAGTCAGGAAGTGTTTGCTCATACATGTACTGGCCAAAGTATCATTATTGAAGTGATGGAGTATGAGGAATCAGAAGATGATGATCAGGCACTCAGGTTGGAGTCGTGTTTCCTTTTTCCTAAGTTACTTTTGTTCTCTCTCTTCGCTCTCTTTCCCCATGCCTCACCTTACTGTTATTCCTCACCCTGTTACTTCTTTCTTCATCTACTTACTCTTTTTTTTTCGCTTTCCCTCTTCATTCTCTCTTTATGATCTCTTTTTTTCTTTACACTCTCATACCTTGCTCTCTGTCCTTGTTCTCTCCCTTCACTCCAATCTCCCATAATTTCATTTCTTCTTGTTCTGTTCTCTCAATCTTTCCATCTTCAGTCTCTCCTCTATTTTTACAAATTCACGTATTTCTATCTATTTTCTTTTTGCGTTGCTTTTCTTTTTAATTATTAGGTATGAGCCTTTCATATTTGTACTGTTTTTTGCGCGTATCTTCCATCATAAATGGTCAACCCACATTGATGTTGGCGTTAGACGAAATGATATTCATATATTCTTATTGTGTTTTCTCATACACCTTTTCAATTAACTTATTTTGAAATGCTAGATTGAACATACTAGTGTATATTTAGGTTGCTATGACTCGAGCTACCCATTTCAAACATGTCCTTCAGTGTGTTTGTCAGACACTAATTTACTGGCTATGCTGAGAATGTACATTACTTACTATTTCTTTCACTCTCCTTTAGGATATACATGTACTTCAAAGAATTAGTCAACACAATAATGCAGATGTGAGTGTCAACAGTCTTTGTAACCAGCCTCTAGAGTTGTCTTCTTTATCTGTCTCTTGGTATGTACAGCAATTTATGCCTCAGCTTAATAAAGATCTTTTTTTCTTAAAATGTCACAATGTTTAACAACATTTGAAGTTGTTTGGCGTATCTAGCATCCTCATGCTATTTATAACTGAACTTTGATATATTTACTGTTGGTGCACGACGATACTGTGGTCACAAAATAAAGATTTGAACCACATTAGCCTTCAAAAAAACAACAATTAAATAGGCTAATCACTTTCATGATAGGCTTGTTTATGTATAGCAAAAAGGATGTTTTTGGGCAAGCTATGTATAATTGGGTGCATTAAAAATGGAAACCTCTTACAACATTTGTTTAGGAAGCTCAAACCTGTAATCTGGGAAAAAGCAATGGTGATCAATTTTCGCAAGGTCATTTTTAATTAGTTGAGTTGTTTGTCATCTACAATATATATAATTAAAAAACCATCATTAGCATTTGTCAATTATCTAAGCTACTTCTCGCGCGCAACTGTGCCAAATGATTAAAAATTTGTTAAGGAACTTGTTTCCAATTAAAATTAAGCTATTTTCCCTTAACCATTTTCCCAAAATTTGTAACCACTCACCATGATCTCTACTAAATAGAAGAGAGCACTCTTTGAGAAGCCTGGTGTGAGATATCAAAACCCATCCAGATCACGTCACAAAAGTACCTGGAAAAGTAACTGAACCATCACATGTAGCGGTGCACTAAACATGGTAACACTATGTAAGAAAACAACTAAATATCACTTTATAAATACATAAAACCAGAGTGAAACAAATTATCAAGAAAACAGTGATTAACCTACTGCCTATGTGAAGGTAACTAACCGCTCACCATGATCTTTACTGAATGGAAGAGAGCACTGTTTGATAAGTTTGGTTTGAGGAATCAAAACCCATTCAGATCACGCCACAAAAGTACCTGGAAGGGTAACTGAACCATCACATGCAGCGGTGCACTAAACATGGTAACAATATGTAAGAGAACAACTAAATATCACTTTATAGATCCATATAACCAGAGTAAAACATAGTACTGGGTGTTATTATAACACCCAGTATAATAACACCCAGAGTACTGGGTGTTATTATATACAACAAAAAGCAATAATGAAAGGAAAAGATTATATGTTTATATCTCTCACCCTGCAATAGGAGAAATGCAATATTGGCCAATATTAGAAGTAAAGTGCACTGATATCAATAGCATGACCAATATTATTATTATAGTAATAGTATAAAACCAATGCACAATTTTGTTTACATTTCAAAACGTCATAGCTAGCAATATCAAGAAGTTGTGATATTTATATATATTTTTAGAAATTCTGTACTACGTAGTCATTGTTCTGTAGTCATCCAAACTTATAATTAAATATTGTAATAACCTCATAAGGATAGTTAGAAAAAAAATCATCGCCATTTCCTTAACTTACACTGCGTTGGACATCAGCTAGAATACTAAAGCATTCAAGACTGTCTAAAATATCAGTTACTTTGAAATTGGCATAAATGAAACTTTCATGAAATGATTTCAGTACTCCTACGTTAATTACAAAAACCTTCGACATTTCGACAATGCTATAGACTAATGAGATGCGCACATTATTTTTCCGTGAAATGCGCACAACTTAATCGTTCTATTCTCTGTTGCTAGGCGTTTCAATTTCCAGTCTTAACTTTTATTAAACCAAACTTGTCAAGCGTTTTGAAAAGAATTTCAGCCAAACTAATTTGTCTATTTGTGTATAATCCGTTCAGATGGGTAAGTTTTAAGATAATTTCGACAATTTACAAAGACTTGGTAATATATTTGAATAGGTTTATATGTGTTTTGTATTGCTATTATACTTTAACAACTCTACAAAATGATTTTAAAAATTGTTGATGAGATTTTGAAACAAGAGTTGCGACGTTAATAATGAATAATTTTCGTAAGTTGTGTGCACATGCATTTATCATTAAAACTCTCAAATCAAACTTCGCTTCCGCTCATTTGGTCGGGGGGGGGGGGGGGGGGGGAGATAAGTAATTTGATATATCAGTATGACTCGAGACATTGAGGTCAAGGACCTAATCACTAATCAAGTCTTCTGTTTACCGCTATTAATAGCAGCTGATTTTATAAATAGAGGCTGTTAATTGGTTATTCACCTACTTAATATCTGCCATATATTTTTCCATTCAAGATAATCTTCCCTTGAATTAAATTTACTCTTTTATCTATTAATGTTAGCGTGTTTAGCACATTACCAAAAATTTAAAAACTTTGAATGAAATGTTCGTATGTCATCAAGAAACTACTGTATTGAGTGATCTCTGCTACTTTTGTATTCTGGCATCTCACCTGAACATTCTCCTTCTGTTCTGTCACACAGGTTACAGATGAACTTTTTACATTTCTCACAGGCTTTTATCAGCTGCTCGTTTTTGTTATTTTTACAGAAAGCTTTTCGGTATTTGCCTGCTGTCTGTTCAAATTCTTTCATAGATATGAACTTGTGACCTCCTCGGAAATATCTATCATGCAGCTGAAAAATTGACAAGTACTCGCATCACTCTATGACAGTAATAATAGATGAATGAACCAGCCTATCATTAGAGAGCGCTGAATTAGTGACTCATCAATCAGACACAAGTGGTAGTCAATTACTGTACCAAGGACTATGTATGTTAATTTGACAACTACTGCATGTGACTGCTCTCATTGGTACACTGCCAATTAAGAAGCAATAACAAGTCTTCTGAGAAACAGTATTACAAATTAACTTACATCAGAATTTTTATTACACAAAGTAATAAGTTCTATCAATACTTTCAAGCTATGAAACTAAACAGAAATATTTGCGATGTGCAAAATATGGAATGGAAACAGCTGTGACACTATATATATTTATTAAAGTTGTTCGGTTGTGGAACTTGATATTACGTTCAAAATCCTTAATCTTGGAAGCAGAGCAAACGCTTACACGTTTTAAACACATGACTTTTGACAATAGCTAGTTTTAAAGAAAATTAAGTTTTAAAGAAAATTCTTTAGAGTGAACTTCCAAGATGTACACACAAACTGGTCAGTGTTGATCTATACCCACTTCTTACATCTAGCAGCTAGCCAATATGTGAGCTTCCATGATGCTGGTAATTTATGAGTCCGCGTCATTTTTGAGTGACAAATAGCAAAAAGTCAAGCGAGTTTTAGTAGCTGAAATTTTTTATCAAATGTTTCGTGCTTTCTGAAGAAAGATATTTCACTAGCAAATTCCGCGTAAGAATATGCCAGGCAAGCTTATCCATTTTCATCATTTTCGCAATTGAGTTGTTTCAATTTGGACTCGGGCAGTTTCATGTGCTCCAACTCAGAATATAACTTTCAGACATAATACTTATGCTTTTAAACTGTATACCCCAACACTCCATTCAGGGACAAAGAGGCATTTACATTACTGTCTCTGATAAACAAACCTGATTTACAAAAGCTCATTGACAGAAAGTTTCAGACGAACCAAGAGATTGTTAGAAGTTTAGCAGAGCTGCTCATCAGGAGAACAAGCTACGAGCAGCTTTAAAACGAATAAAAAGTGCTAAAGCAATGAAGAATTCCTTTTTTTAAAGTGTCCGAGTTAATATACGACATGTGAATATTTATTGTAACACTCATCACGGAGTAACTTAAAGTGTGCATCATCTACAAAGTGAAAATCTAGTTAAAGGTTGACTTGCGACAAAATTCACATTACAGTTATTTGATATCAAAAGGTTCACCATGTCTTACTCTGTTGCGTTGTGTGTTGGTTCCTGCGACCAACACGTAGAGGCGACTGGGTCGGCTTACTCTACCGGTCTGCATTCACCCCTCTCAGGGGCTGTGTAGTGGTTTCCCGTGACCAACACGCAGAGACGACTAGGTCGGCTTACTCCACCGGTCAATATTAACCGCCCCACACAAGGGATTGCGCCCAGAGAGGTTTTATACTAGGTCGACAAGGTCGACCGGAGGTCGACGAGGTCGACAGTGTTTTTATGAGTCTATCCCCACAGCACAGTCCATAGACTAGGTCTTTGGAGATAGCTATATGCCGGGGTGGTTCTGGTATCACACAAGGTAGCAGAAACAGTATGGTTCCAAATGCACTGCATGTATTGAACGAACATAAAGAGCCGAGGTCCTGTCTTAAGTACATCAAATTATGCAAATGAGATGCTAAGACCAGCCTCCCTTAGGGGCGTGGCTACAAAAGGATAAAAAGGGAACATAACTCCAGTTAGAAACTGTACAAGAAGGATAGAAACTTGGTGTTTCACCACACACGCCGCCCCTATAGACAGCAATCGGCTATAATAAAAAAAAACAAAAAAATAAAATAATAAAAGAAAACACAAACAACTAGAATATACTACAAGATAGGGATAGTCAATGTTTTTAACGGGATTCGTGTCGCAATCTTTCACTTGGTCGACATCTGGTTAGCCAACTCTTCCAGGCGACGGGCCGTTCGTCTGAGGCTAGAGGCCTCTTCTCGAAGGGCGTCCACCGTGGCTCGGGGTCGGACATCTCCCAGTCGACATTGGATGCTCCCGACCGTCGTTAGTGTCTTCCTGGGAGCAGGTATGGGTTTCCCCTTCTTGAGCGGACTACATTTCCGATCTATCCGCTTTTCCTTCGGGGGAAAGGGAAAGGGTGCCTGCGGTCCTCTCCTCACAGGTGGCTTCATCTTAACCGGACCATAAGGCATAGGTTTCTCGAAGGCCGGTGGGTTGATTAATTGGACCCTCCTGATCCATGTGGGATAGCGTTCCACCGTGGTTTTTCCGGTTCTCCACGCCCTTCACCCTCGATTGGTGCTTGGCGATTGTATCTCTCGAGGTAGAATTTCTCCCACATTTGCAGAAGAACCTCGAAAAATGTTGTGCAATGTGGATCCGGCGCTGTCGGGGGGTGGATAATGACTGCTGGCACAACGGACAGTAGACACCGTCTTCCTGACATAACTTCATTATTTTCCTGGTCGTCTCCTCTGAGACCCACTTGGTCGGTAGGCGAGAGCTCGGGGAGGAATCTTCCTTCGTCGAGTCGGAATCCATACCATCCAACGTTTCATTGGGAGCCGAGTGTAGTTCTAATGGAGTCACTAGCTCCGATAGCAAGAGTAGAGCTCCGGTAATTGGAGAAGCTTCCTTAATGGTCTCTTTAATCACTTCCATGGCTGGAGGGTGTAAATATGCGTGTGTGTGTGTGCGTGTCGAGCTGATAACAAACAGTGAGAGAGCTTTCTTCGGTTTCCAAAATGGCCGTCCTTTGGCCTTGACTCCTTCTGGCCTCTCCTGATTGGACAGTATTGGTGTCATAATCCGCTAGATACGCAGGGGGCTTTCTTATTCGTTGAGGCCGCGTGGTGTTTCCGGTCCCAGTGGTACTAGCCTGGACTCCTTCATTCCCCGTAGCTCTTGCTTCTTTGGTCGCCAATTCGCAGCCAGTGTCGAGGCCAGCCCTCGAGTCAGAGTTGTGTTCACTTGGTGAGACCAAAAAATCTTCGCTGGGGAGCCGAGGTGGTTCCAATCTTCCTGGCGATTGTGGTATTGGTAAATCTATTAATCGACTAGGCAGAAGTGATTCGGAAATAACGGCATCTGGATTACCGTTTTCCCGTGATACTCGTCTCCGGGGATAACCTCTCATGTTGGGACGTCGGGCAGGTTTGACTTCAGCTGGGGCTCGACTTTGTTGCACCGGGCTAGGGCGACAGAGCCTTAATCTTCCTTCGGCTTGAGTGGATCGCTGTCCATATCTTTCTACTTCGTACATATGATTTTCGTGACTCCTTAGTACGCGATTGGGCCCCACATACTTGGCCGCTAATTTCGGATTTTCCCCTTTTCTTCGCCGCTTGCTTAGCAACCATACGAGGTCGCCCTCATTGAACAGCGGAGGCTCTCTCACATCGGTTGATACAATTTCCTTCTGTCTATCTCGGAGGAGAGTATGAGCTTGTATCAACCGGTCGTGAACAGTCTGGACATACTCGTGTGTGCTCGTAAATGACTCCAACCTATTTCCATGCAGCAATTGGTCAGGAAGACGAAGCTCTCGACCCAACATCAAATAATTGGGTGTTTCCTTAGTGGCGGAGTGCGGTAGCCCTCGCAGCGTCTGCATGATCTGTGGCAATAATTGATCCCAGTCCTCTTGTCCTCTGCCCAGTAAAAGTGCTCGTAGGGAGTCACCCAATATTCGATTGTTTCTTTCAACCACACCATTTCCTTCGGGGTGGTACGGAGTGGTCCTAGATTTGTCGACTCCCCACAAGTCACATAGCTCTTGAAACAAAGAGGACTCGAATTGGCTCCCCTGGTCGGTGTAGATAATTTCGGGCAGACCGAAGTAACTGAATACTCTTTCATCCAAGACTTGGGCCACCGTTGGAGCTGTAGCCTCAAGGATAGCTAAGGCATCCGACCACCGAGTGAAATGGTCAGTGAGTACCAACCCCCAGCTATTTCCTCGAGGTGTCTGAGTTAGGGGTCCCACTAAATCGACTGCTAGACGTTGCCATGGCCTCCCAGCGTACAACCGTTGTCGATTCCCGGAGGTCCGGGCCTTTCCCGTCTTAGCCCGCCGGCAAACTTCACAGGAGAGAACTGCCTTCCTGATATCTCCAGTCATGCCCGGCCAGTACCAATCCAGCTGGACGCGCTTCAGGGTCCTTTCCACACCGCAGTGAGTTTCTTCGTGGGCCTTCCACAGGATCTCCTGTCGCAGAGTTTGGGGGCATACCAGCACCACCCTTTCTCGCCCATTCTGAATGAGATGAAGGGTCAATACACCTGATTCGTCAATCTAGAGCTGATGGAACATCCGGGCCAACCGCTGCAACTCGGAGCTGCCTACTTGTAATACTGCCTCTTCGACTCTTTTCCGGTTCCTGACGGCCTGGTAAATTATCCCTAGGTCGGCAGCGGGTTTCTGTTGCAATGCTCGTACTTCATCTGGTGAGGTTTGCACTACTGTCAACAATTCCGGAACCTTTGGAGCAGCTGGCGGTGAGAGATCTAAACTCGTGGCTCAAGCGTCTGATTGTACTGCAACTTGGTCATTCTCCACGCCGAGTCCTGGCTCACCTGCCACCTTGATGGCCCGTAACCGAGGGTTTTGAGACTTTCTGAGGGGGTTGTCCAACACTCTGGGTGACCCCGCACCGCATGGCAGCCGTACTGGAACTTGGCTGGCTGGTGTGGGAGTCGGGAGGCTGGGCCCTGATGTATGTCTGCTGCTGGGTAGTCGAGGCCATTCGTCTTTGTCCAACTGGTGGGCGCTAGGACTGGGTTCTCCCGTACCTCTTGGTGGTTGTACTGGAACTTGGTCCACTAGTACAGTAGTTTCCCAATTAGTCCCTGGGGGTACTAGCGAGTCACACACTTGTAACCTAGTTGGCCCCCGATCCCGCTTCTCAATGGCAGCACACTGCCGGCACTCGATGCACTGTTGTCGACTCAACCCATCGGCGTTACCGTGCTTAACGCCTTTTCGATGGATGATTCGATACTTGTGCTCGGCTAGGCTTACCAGCCACCGGGCCACCTGGCTAGAGGGTTCCTTTCTCCGGTGCAGCCAAACCAAGCCTCGACAAGGTCGACAAAGCGACAAGGTCGACCGGAGGTCGACGAGGTCGACAGTGTTTTTATGAGTCTATCCCCACAGCACAGTCCATAGACTAGGTCCTTGGAGATAGCTATATGCCGGGGTGGTTCTGGTATCACGCAAGGTAGCAGAAAGAGTATGGTTCCAAATGCACTGCATGTATTGAACGAACATAAAGAGCCGAGGCCCTGCCTTAAGTACATCAAATTATGCAAATGAGATGCTAAGACCAGCCTCCCTTAGGGGCGTGGCTACAAAAGGATAAAAAGGGAACATAACTCCAGTTAGAAACTGTACAAGAAGGATAGAAACTTGGTGTTCCACCACAGTTGTAGGGCCCAAAAGTGTAGAAATGTGATTACAAGCTCTAAAAATCTCAAAAACGAAAAGCCAGTGTAAATTGGAATCTTTTTATTTCTCTGACGTAGTCATGATAGTTTGGTTATTGTCTTGTGGCGCGATGTTCTCACGTGAATTGAAAGACTAATAACAAGCTCAATAAAAACTTATCGTAGCACTAGTATATGACAAACACTTCGGGTTTTACCAAAGACCCCGTATCAACTATAGATGCTCGCTACTTTACAGTTTTGTTTCGGCTTGAACTAATTGTCGAGTCGTAATCTGATCATGTGACCCAATACTTTGAAAATAATTTTTGCAGCACTTTTCAATTATCACAGTTGACCAACAGGCTCGTCATGCTCATCAGACAATGATATGTACGCCTTTGAGCTAAAGTTAAAAAGGTTAACAAATTTTTATGATTCGTTACAAGAGATCAGTGCTAAATCTGACAACATTACAATGAGGATGAAACAGAAGTGTAATAACAATAGACATGGTTTTATTGAATGCGTGAAGTATATTTGTGAAAATATTTTGACATATAAGGTTGCATGACAGTGTAAACAAAAACCATCTACCACAGCTATGTCATATTGAGCCGTTTTGGCAAAAGAATCCAAACTTCAGTGATCTCGTGTGGCTGCAATTAACTGTTCCTTTTTTGGCTTTCGAGAGCTTGTAATCACATTTCCACATATTTTGCACCTCCAGCGCAACAGAGTAAGCCATGGTGAATCTTTTCATATTAAATAACTGTAATGTGAATTTTGTTACAAGTCAACCTTTAATTAAGCAAAAAGAGTTTTGAATTAGTTAGTATCACACATGATTGCACTGTAATGTATCTTTGTGTCTAGTTTCCTCATAAACTGCAAGTATTATCAACAGACTCATTTGATTATCATTATGAAATAAAAAACCTGTTAGTATTCAGTACAAGAGCTATTCTACAGAACTAAACATTCCCAATTTTCAATTACCATAATTATTGCAGGTCTACCATAAACTATTCACTCACTGAGTGTCAGTGTGTGGTACAGCACGTAACTTAAAGTGTGATCTACTGCCCATATGTGTAGCAGTTACGAAAATGTTTCTCAAACAGTAACTTTATGATAACAAATAGTTATGACCCATGATAGTGGTTACTGCCTATAATATTCCATTCGCTCGCCTTCTATTTGAACACAGGTAAATGTAATTTTCAAGTTTAGTTACCAAACCTCAACTCTGTCCACACTAACAGGAGTTTGATTCATTGTTTAGTGTAAAATTGAATATATTAACATAATGTGTAATTATAATTGCTTGAAGCTATTAAACAGTATCAGGACATTTTAAATAAATGACAATATACCTCAAGGTCATCATTGCAAACTTTCTCTCCACAGTCTACACAGAAGTTGTATGCTGTATTATTACATGTCGGTCTATCACAGGCCACTGTTGTTGGATGCTCTGACTCATGAAACATCGCAATCAGCAGACTCTGAATGTCAAGCTTCTTGTACACCTTTGCTAAATATATATGCAGTCAAATTTCAAGATGTATCACACCGACTAGTGCCAGCTATAGCATGTAAGTTGGTGTAAATTCGGAATATATATTAACTATAGCATCTCATAACTATAGTTATGAGATATGAAGTTATTATGCGCTGTAATGGACTCTATTGAATCACATTTACTTCTTGAACATAGATAGAAATTGTCAGATTACCAGAGTGAAAGTAGCTTTTCCTATAACAGACCAATAAGGTGAGAGCATGTTTTAACTATTACCTACAGTACTTAATGATGGACATTTGCAAATTCAATCACAGAAAGCCTCAGATAGTAGATAAAAGTTTCCATCCTATTTCATACAGCTTTGCTGTTAGGTATTACCATGGTACATGGTAAAAGGGATGAAGTAAAGCTATGTGGTAATATATTCTATTGAATATTCTATTAGGTTTGCGACCTTGTTGAATATTCTATTGGCTCACTTTCAAACAATACTTCAGTACTATTGCTATTCAAGTGAGTGTAAATATCTAAAAATTACATTGACTACATATTACAAGGTTTTACTTACTGGCAGGTTTCACATCTAACACCTTTATGTATCTTGTACTTTGCCTCTAAACACGGGGTGCAGCTGATACGACCACATGGTAAGACACGAGGTTCTGTCAGCTTTCGTAGCTTTCCCCAACAGTGAGAACACTCTTCTTCTTTGTCAAATGTTGTGGCTGATGCCATTTTGAGAGGGAATGATATTTACTTGTTCTAACTGCTGATTGGCTGTCGTTATGAACTGTGTGCTTGACACTTAACTCTATATTCTTATCAGTAATAGATAAGGAATTGATTAGTATTCCATATTTGGTGATTACAATTCGTAATCAGTGACGATGATGTGTAGATGCCACCTACTTAATTTCTATTTAGTCAAGGTCATCTCCTTTAAGGGTCAGCAACAGGAAGCCGACTAAGTGCAGAGCCAGTAGTGAACTGGGTGGTGGACTTGGTGGTGAGATAATGTTCATTAGAAACGAGGCAGAATAAGCATAAGGTGTGTTCAAACTAAGAAGCAGTAAGTCATATCTAAACATTTAAAAAGTTTGGACATTAAAAATTGACTACTACACGGTTATAACCCAGTAATAGCACAGTAAATAATAACGCAAATTCTTTCAGATTTATTCACAAACACTGACAAAACATTTGAAAAGTTCGCCTATACTCTGGAACATGCAATGCTAGCAACATAACAAGTTTTCTATTGGTCAAGTCATCCTTCGGATAGAAAAAGTTGCAGTGAACCAGAGTCTAAATTCGAGATATTGCCTGAACAATTTAAAGTTGAAGAAAAAGAAATCTGAAAGAGGGGAGGGTTGACCGTATTGTAAAAGCATAGGGCCAACTGAAAGGTAAAAGCGGAAGGTCGACTGTAAAGTAAAAGTGGAGGGTCGACTGTAATGCAAAAGCTCACATAATGCAAATACTGATCAACCCCAGAGCTCTATGTCAGCTATTTGTAGCCTTATCACTATTTTATGGTATCACAGGTGGTATATACCTTATTCTGTGCCATGTATGCAACAAAATACCTTATATTGCTATATCAGCTTCATCAAACTAATAAATCATGCCTAACACTTTCTTACTGAAAGTGAAAATGTTTAAGATTGTTGATTTGAGTAACAGAAGGATTTTATGTTATTAGCTATATATAAACATGGATTCATGATGTACTAATTCTATGGCCTCTTGTTTACATTAGAACTTTTACTTGGCTTAAGAATATTAGAAGAGCTGTTTCAACAGAGAAAATTTACTAAGACTCGGTTATGATGTGCATTATAAAAACAATATGGTGACAGCACATTCGTATCTAATGCTAAAACTAGTGTTCCGTGACATCACTAAGGTATTCTTTCCTTTGCAGTATGAAAGAAATGAGTTTAGAAATGATCATGCATCCAAACCTTGACTTGTTAAAGTGATGTGTACAAAAATATCACTACACAGACTTGACCTATGTAAGTATGAGGTCCCTAACAGTATTAGAAGCCAGAGATAGCTGGTTTCAGTCACACCCCATAAGAGGAAAAAACTGCCTCGACCTAATCTTATTCAAGTTCTAAAGTGTTTGGTAAGAGACCAAGACATACATGTAGTTAAACAAAGCTGAATAAAAAATAACTTCAGGATAAACTGACTTCTCTAAGCAGCCACCCAAACTAGCTAGCTAGTACGTCATTTTTTACTACCTAGTATTAAGAAGTAGGGTTTATATTAAACCCCCAGTCACATAACACCCTGTAGATTAGAAGCTATTAACAACTTCACTATGTACAAATCTCGGAAATAGTGTCTGAACTTCCAAAAAGTGATAAGGTGTAGCAAAAATCTGGGCTGGATGAGAATATGCTTCACCATCATATAATCTATGGCCTTGACCCTGTAGAAACTTACTCATGTTTATACTAGTCATTTTGTCACAAATTCTTTATCTCAATCCTCTTACACGAAAATATAGGATTTTAATCAATGGGTTGTGATGCGCTCAGCTATATCTGCACCAGGATAATCCTGACAATGAGTATTGAATAGGCACAGGCATCATGAATAGTTTTGATAATATGCAAGAATGAGCAATGATGACTTTACCATTCGAGATATAGTTTTTGTTGTCGCAATTTTGATGATTACATGATATAGTAATCATTGTGATCTAAATGACAATCACATGCTCATCCCACTTACAAACGAGTCTAAATGGTTGTTACAATGATGAGAGTACAAAGTGGTGTATGATAACTGAGTGGAGTTTCTATACCTTAGACATGAGCACTAGTAATAATGTATCATTCCTGCTGTAACCTGAGTCTTGTTTGTAAACTATGATAACTTACCACTTACTGTGTAACAAATATATTTGGTAACTACTAAAGTGTTTGCTTCTAGCAGCTTTGAAGCTAATTCAAAACATACAATCACAGAATAGTCAGAGACTGATGAGTGTCATGCGCAAAAAATGTTGGAAATGTCACACAAAATAAATTTCAGTAATAAACCATCTAGCATATAATAATGAATCTAAATTAATATCGGTGTTTGTCTGATTGTTGGTCACTGAGTTTTGTGTCAAGTTATAGCGATACAGTTGTAGGAGCGAAAAATCTACATCGCACTGAATTTGAACTCCGATCCTCCAAGATTACAAGCAGAAATTCTCTTTACTAGGCTAAGCGGCTAAATAGCTAAACATAGTAATAATCGTGGTCATATTCATTACTTAATTATTCATTACTTATTCATGACACGTAACGATTACAAACTGGCTGCATGGCTCTTAGAATAGTAAATATTTAGACAAGTTTGTGTTACTCAAAATAGTCATCTTGCTTATTTTGACATTGGCTAATTAGTCAACTTAGCCAGTACTGACTACATGACCTGTCACTTTTTATAAGCTGGCACTGTAATATACATGTATGTACTAGCAACACTACTACTGTATCAACACTGCACACTCTGCACTAGGTAATACCACAAACACTGGTTATTATGTATGAATAAAGAGTTGTACTGTGTTTATACGGTACACTGCATGTTCGACTTACACTCCGCTGTTACTCGACATAAGAAAGAATGTACATATATGTACTTCCTGTTGCACGCATAAAGCTAGCATTATGAAGGAAGATTTGACAACTCATCGATTGCATAATGAGTTTTCTATGAAATATTTACAAATATGTGTTACATGAAGACCCAACGCACCAGGTTTCATCTTGCAAGCAAGCGCAACAACAGCAACAACAGCAACAACAGCAACAACAGCAACAACAGCAACAACAGCACCTTGCTATGCTACATGCCATCAGATAGCATTATTCCAGCCGTTACTCTAGAATGGAGTCAACTTTTGTAAAGTAACAAAAACAATAGTTTTACATTTTTATGCTACAAGACGTATTCAGGCTACGCGTTAGCAACTAGAATTTATTATATACAAACATAACCGATGGCAAGAAACAAAACAGATTAAATATTTCACTAGATACTAACAGAAAACGACTAGATTTGTACAGTACATGGCTAAGCCAAGGTTTAGATAGGTAAATGTTTGCTAGATCGTGAAATGATACGCTGCAGCGAAAGGTCTACCCATTCAGATTTTGTGAATCAGCTGCTACATCAAAATGCTTGTTCTTGATGTCAAAGTGAAGCTCAGAATGTGCTTCCAAACGTCATAGAAACAGAATTTTGATATCGACTACAAAACTAATTTTTGAGCATAAGAATTGATACCGATCGATATGACAAAACTGTAACCGATGATTTACAGAATAACAAAAAAGGTATCGATTTCAGGTATGCAAGCAAAGTTTCTCGAATCTTTCAAGAGAATGTTCCCAACCAACTGCGAGAGAAAGTCAACCTTACCAATCCTATCTTCAACTGCTTGTTTGTAGTTGCTGTTGACTTACTTCAGCAGTTGGTCAATTCGCTACTCAACCTTTTCAAGAGTATGAAACTGAGCAACTGCGAAAGAAAGTAAACCTTACCGATTCCCTTTTCAACTTCAGCTCTTTATGCCACTGTCTCTGTTGCTCAGTTGTTTTGCAACTTGCTGTTGATCTACTTTGGCAGATGGATGAAAATAATCTCAACTCTTTCAAGAGATTGTTCCTAACCAACTGCAAAAGAAAGTCAACCTTACCAATACTATCTTCAACTTCTGCTCTTTATGCCGCTGTCTCTGTTGCTCAGTAGTTCTGCGAGGTGCTGTTGACTTACTGCTACAGACAATTAGCCTTTTTTTCAAATATTTCAAAACAAAAAGGCCAATGACCTACAGCAGGAAGTAAACCATACCATGCTATTGACTTATTCGGTCTTGACTGATTCTCCTTATCTTCAATCTCTGCTCATCTCGCATGCAACTATTTCTTCTTACCTACAACCCAACCAAAATAAGTTTGCACTTTATATACTTTAATCTTACTGCTATTGAATACTACTATGTATAATACTCTAACTAGCATTTTGCTATACCTCTGAATTAGACACCAAATCTTCCGGCCGCATAGGTTACTCCTTCTTTATGCCGCTGTCTTTGTTGTTTTGTAGTTCTGCGACGTACTTTCGACTTCCTCTGGCTGCCACTGACGATCTTTCTCTTCAATCTGTCCTCATCTTTGGCATCTGCATGCAGTAATGACTTCTCACCTACAAGCAGACCGAAACACTTTTGTACCCTGAATACTTCAGTTCTAACACCATTGAAGACCATCACAGCCATCGTCAAACCCACTGTCACTGCACGCTTACCATACCACTGGGTCTTTGGGCAGCGTCACCAGATTTTCCCATTCAAGCATTCGTTCGCATTCTGAGTACTCACATTCGCACACCGCTCCAACAATCTCTCGTCTGACAATCATTTGTATACAAGATCATACTCAACATCGCAATCGGCAAGTCAGGTTTCGAAGGCAACATGTTGAGATTCTTATACCAGCACTAGCTATCACGAGGGCAATAATCATGCTGCGGGTGCGAGTAATCATACGTGATGTGATACAGCGCGGCAGAAATTGCTTTTTTCATTCCGTCAATGTCGCCTGAATTCTGAGTGATGGCGTTGCGATAATAAGACTGCAAATCTCGCATCAATGTGTCTGCAAGCTTGCCTTTACCGGAAATAGGCGTCGACGTTTTTTTATATAAAACGTTGAGATTTTTCAAGTGAGTCCTCAAACGTTTAGCAACATGATTTATACACTCTTCCTTCTTGACACTGACATCACCGTATACGTTTAGACTACACACCGCATCATACGCTAAACTGTCACCATCACCAAGAAAAGCAGTATATCGTAAAGGCCCTGTTGTAGATCTCTGCCAGATGATCTTTGCTGCGTCTCTCCATAGCACCGCTCGAGCCCCCATGGTTCTTCTCGCAAGCATCTTGGTGTTTCTTCCAGAACTCATTGTAATCACTGTCATCCTTCTTCGGTCCTTTCTCACATACCTGGCAGTAGTTTGACATCACTTCAAGGTCTACAACAGATCCAGTAAGAACATCTATAACAACAAATACACCATTGTGTGAACTATTTCCACGCTTCTGCCATGTACCGTCATAACTTACAGCTATATCTACAGTATCTACATCAACATCAGTCCTACGTTCCTCAAGCTTTAGATGCTCTTCCTTTACAATAATCCTAATGATTCTAAAATGCTCCTCTAAAGCTTTAGTGCATGCAGTAGTTAACTTATCTAACTTAGTGTAGTATGCACAAGAAGTAGTAGGCTGAGGTAAATTTAGATCTGAAATAAAGCTACACGCCTGTGCATATCCTACCCCGTTACTCTTACAAGAATAAACATCATTGATATCATAAGCCCTACCAATTACCACACTCGGGGATGTGTGCTGCGACATAATTGTGGCCTCACAATCTTGACAAACTACTTCAAATAAACTAGACATACCGTAGACATTAGCATTCTCAACTAACCTTACATTCGTACTAGAACAGGTGTAACAAACTATATAAGATACTACGCTATTTAGAAATTCCAAACTAACTACCCTATAGCTGCCTGCACAGACACTGCTTGCGGCAGCATCACCAGAAAAAATGTCGGCACTAGCATAAATAGGGTGGCCAGCAGTATATTCCCTGAAGGTCTCCAGCTTGCGCTTGGACGCAGCAACTGGAGTAGCAGCAGAAACTGGAACAGCAGCAGAATCTGTAGCAGCAGCAGAATCTGAAGCAGCAGCAGAATCTGAATCAGCGCAAACTGGAGCATAAAATGTTGATGGTGCTGGTGACAGAAGAGATGTGCTCGGCGGTGTTGTGGCGGCATCAATTTTCTAGAAATAAAAAAAATAATGATGCTTAGGAATTATCGGTTACGGATAATTAATTTTTTTGCTGAGCCATCACATTTATCTTGAGTTCATATTCGGCCATGTAGACAACATAAACAGCATACTGAAGCACCATAGCTAACTTCACCACTGATAGAAGCGCTAATAGGAAATCTCCAACACGAATGTTTTGTAGCGAATAGCATAACACCAACTAGGTATTATCGATACATAACCAACATTTTATATTTGATACTGTTGAATTCTTTGGTTTAGCCTAATGAAATAGATAGACGCTGAAAAGATATCTAGTAACTAATTAAAACTAGTCATAGCGACAAAAAATTGAATCGAAATAAATAAAAAATAGCAAGACGAGAATACTAACATCATCATCAGTTTTTTTAGATGAAAGACTCTTTTCTTTTTCTTCTTGCCGTATGAACTGGGTGTATATGTCTTCACCATCTTGTAATTCGAAATAGCAACTTGTAATAATGTGTGAGAGTTTTAGAAACGCGTACGTTTGGGTCTTCGGTCAAAGACAAAAGGAATGAGCTTATCAATGGCTTCGCAATGTTTACAATCGCTACCTACATCCGCACCGCGGCATTCCATTGGTCAATTTTAATGATGCGTTGATTTCATTTGATAAGAAAATAGCAGCTCCGACGCAAATCAAACTAGCAGGTTTCACTTGCTTCAAGGTTATTCTTTTGGCGGGAATAAAAAGGCTCTCACTCTTCATTGGTTGATTGAAAGTGAATATTATCAGTACGATTGAAAAGATCACGTGTTGAGCTTTCGCTTGGTGTATAGATTTAATTTGATAACGGCCGATAAGGAGCCATTTATTATGCCAATAAACAGGTCGTAAGGGTTGCATTTTTTGCGGTTTTCTTGCGGTTTGGTTTATTACAGGGTCGCAATAAAAGGCTTATTTGTATAGTTTGCATTAGTTTCTGTCAATAAAATGCATACCTGTTGAAAGAGCACATTCTACTGCTTACAGTACTTCATAAATCTGCAATTTTAGAAAATTTGACAAAAAGTCAAAGATTTTGTACAAAATTGCCATTACATTACATTGGTTGGATAGAAGACTGCCCATAAAGTACATCTAGTGATTCCACCTGCCATAAAGAGATACCAGATTGGTCACTCTCTATGAGAATAACAAGTCCTTAGCTGTAAATGAGTCAGACAGGCTGATTTTCAGTATGTTGGGAGAATACAGAAAGTAGATTAATGTTCTAAGGAAACTAAACAAACAAACAAGGATTTAATATTTGTTTCAAACAAATTTATACCAAACGTTAATTGTATATTAGATCTCTTTTAACAAAGGTAATTCATTATAGAAAACCCATTGATAAAGGAATTCATCGTTAAATAGGTCCATCTCATCCTCACTCGGCAATATGGTGCCGTTATATTTGTTCCTCTTTTACACATTAGATTCCTATTCACTGCTTTGGTAGTATATTAAAGTATCATATTAAATATGAGAACTTGTTTAGTAGTATGAAGTAATTAAACTCAATTAAAAATTGATTATGTTATTCTTCTAGTTCAGAATCTCATATCAACCAGAGTGAATGTGTAAACATTGTCTATGTGAGGAAGTCTATGAAACAAAGCTCCACCTACCTGGTGGTGTGACCTGTTTAGTTGATGAAGGTACTCATTAGTTAAATTATTTCAACTAAATAATAGGATGATTATGTTAGTCTTTTAGTTCTGAATCACATATCAAACAGAATGCATGTGTAAACAATGTCTATGTAAATAAGTCTATGAAACTAAGCTCCACCTACCTGGTGGTGTGACCTGTTCCATCAATGCAGGTACTTATGAGTGAGATGCCAAGCCAGGAGAGCAACACAGTAGAGTTGGCAGTATCCCTTAGTTTAAACCACGGCAGCCATCTTTCTCGAATATCATCTGTCCACAGCTAAAGGGCAAGTTGAAGAGATGCATTAGTTTCAAAAAATCGGTATTTGTTCTACCTACAAGGGAAGATAAATACTCTGTATCATTTGAAGAATACGATAGCAAAATACAAGTTGATCAAAAGTAGATCTATGTATGAAAGAACCTGTCTGCCGAGAGGGTGGGTAGCCATGCTACAACATCCCACAAAGATTATGGGTTAAATATTAGTTACCCTAGGACATAGTTACCCTATAATTCGCTAATATTTAGTTTCGTGAGTAGCATACAGAGTAAAGTATTACTGCAACTTAACTTCGCAGCGCTGGAGAGTGCGAAAATATAGTGATGTGAAAATAAAAGCAGTGGAACAAACAATTAGATTCCACAAGTTCAGTTCACTGCAGGCCTGTATTCACTAGTTGCAAGTTGGGGTGGTTAATGTTAGGCGACTGGTTATGAACACCTGGGGGTGTGGAGGGGGCGGTGTAAGCCACCAACAGGTTTTTCTTAAGTAGGGCCTCAGCCGGGCCTCTTGTGTTAGGTTTTAAAAAAAAATTATCGGAAAATATCAACATTTTTCTATCTTTTTGAGATTTGTTTTGCTTTAGGTGATGTAATTGACGAGACGTCTTTAAATTGAAATAGGCAAAACTTGACCGCAGTTGAAACGCTTGGAAAAAAGACATCTTTTTCTTTTGAGCGTTTTAACAAAGATCGATTTTGCCGATTTTATTTTAAGTTTATACGGAGATTTCCACGCTTTCGATGGAACATGGCCAAACGGATGTTTGATAAAATTGATATTTTGCAAACCTTTATAAAGATCGCGAACAAGAATATTTTGCCACTGATGAGGATAATAATGATGCCTAAGAACTACTGAAAGGTGATGTTTGTCTGTATGGCTTCGAATGAAGTGATATTCTACAGCGATAAAAACAGTTTCCATAGCCGTTGGGCAAATAACTTTTCGAATAAACGGGGTTGAGGTCGAGTTATCTGAAGCAATTTATCATTGCGTGGGAATGGACCAAACAAATCCGTTCGAGTTAACCTTGTGTTTGAGATGAAATGTTACATTTTATTTGAGGGCGAGTTATCCGAGTTTGACTGTACTTAGCCGCAGAAAGTTCCTAAAAAGTTGGAATGGCTCAGCCGGCCAGCCGCCCCAGGGAATACGGGCCTGGTTCATCGATAAGAAAAACATTTCAATTTGGGAACTGTGAATAATTGCGGGTAATTGTGAACTGCAGGTAGAATGGCGTGGGCGAGGTCGATAATGCAATTTGATCGCTTGCTGCCATTTGTTTCTTCGACTATCAATGAACAAAGCTATTTAATTTCGCGTTTTCGCTCATTCGTTATGATAGTTTAGTTTCGCACATTAAATTTTCGCGGGAGGATGACTCCGCGAAAACACGAAGGTTAGATGTGGTGAATACATAAATGTCCTAGGGTATATAGGTCTGACTACAAGATTAATCCATCCAATCACAGAAGCTGTTGTAAGACTACCATGTGGACATATCTAGAAAAGATTTTGTTTTACAAAAGGTCACTAGTCTGCAGTATGCCAATAAGATGGCAATTTGCCAGATTTAACAAGTTCTTCCATAAGCCTGGTTCCCATATCGATTGCAAGACTCCGGCAGTAACACGCCCAGCAAATCGCTTGCGCCGCTCGCTCGCATCTGTTCACATAAAGCCACATCGTTAATAATATCGTAAACATAATTGCGTTATCAAATAAAATACTCCAATGCCGTTTCTATAATGGTGACCTGTACCCGTACAGTGCATTTCGGGAAAGTTTTGTCTGCGGTCTTTGGCGAAATTTGAGCAGTGCAAAACTATTGCGATGCCGCCGGCAACTACCGGCCGTACCCGGCGCGTAAATTCCCATTTCTTCGCTAATAGCTCGCGGTACTGATGGGGTGCTTTGCGACGTATATAGGAACCAGGCTTTACTGAATTACTTGGGACCACCAAAGTTGTTCACAGTGTCACAGTTGTTCACAACAAGTCAGTTAGTTTTACCATATAGTAACTATGGCACGGTTGGATATTCACATCTAGTTGAATGCTAAGGGGAGGGGTTGATGATGATACCCAGCTATGATCATGATACCATGTGACCCGTTATGATTTTGATACCACGTGACCAGCTAAGCCGTGATACCATATGGCCAGGTATGCCCGTTATACCATGTGACCAGCAATGACTACCAGAGCATTCGACTAGCTATAACCATGATAGCTTGTGACCAGCTGTGATCATGATACCGTGTGACTAGGTAGGGGAGTTATACCATGTTACCAGCTATAAAAATTATATCCTGTGAGCAGCTATGAATGTGATACGATGTGACCAGCTGTGACTGCAATGTGCTCGACAGTCAGGACATCAAAGAGTTAGATTGAAAGTGAGTCCATACAGCGAGGAGATCAAATATCCTTTTTAGTCTGTAGTTATTTTAAAAGCAGAAACAGAAGGTCTATGACTATAACTGCTATAAAAGTTGGCTGTCAGAAGATACGACCTGATTAAAAGCTATAATCTACTCAAGTTTTAAAAAAGTGATATACAGTACATGCCTCCTAAACAGCTAGCTATAAAGTACACCATGATGGTTATAGAAACCTCACCTCTTCTGATCTACAAAGTAAATACAAATAGAGTGATAGTATGTATGTCCAGTGCTTATAATGATACAAAGGCCTGAACTAGTTACAACTAACTATAGATCTAAATATTGTTATTAATAAAGTTAAACTTACAAGAGATGATGTGAGTCTATGTCAGCCTGGAGCACTTTATTGCTATAAACTATTATAAAAGTATTTTTAAAATAAGAGCAGTGACAATAACCAGAGTAAGATGTACACACGTTATATAACATTGAGGCATGACGTCATGCAACCTTTGTTAGCCCTGTGTAAGGACTGCTGAATTTTCGTAAGTAGAGTTTAGGTGAATCTTGATATGGCTGGTTTAACCAGCTTCGAAAATGACCACCATATTGACTTTGTTCTTGCTACATTGATATCGCTATCATCATGAGTTGTGTTTACCTTCTCGTGTTATCTTAACCTAATATAAACAAAACAAGTTGTGAAAGTCACCAAAATGACTCACTCTTTAATTATTACCATTCTGGCCACCAACATCTACATTGTATAGATGGTGTGTAGATAACAGAACAAACAACTACTCTGGTAGTAAAGATTCTCTTTTTAAAGACAAAGGGCTTGTTATTAGTTACATTCTTTGTATCTATTTTAAAGCACGTAAATTACATAATATTTTTATTATGTATTTTAATGCATCAGAGTCTTGGCTTTCGAATGAGCCTATATTCAATACACAAAGAATGATAGAACTATAAAAAACGGGGTGTCAAAAGTACGTCCTGCAAAAAAAAACACTTGGTTCAGGTACTCAAAATGTGACGCCCTAATTCTCATTTAGCCTTAGGTCGTCAATCCCTTTTGCCGCCATTGAGGCTGCGTTTTTCTGTGACAATCGATGCTGTTAAATCCGGAGAGCGCTAATAATAAACTAAGATTCTAGATAATCAACAATGCCCGCGATCGTGCTAACGCCCAACCAATACAAACACATGTTCTGGGTTAATTAATTATGCTTCAATAAATGTACTGTTGTTGATAGAGGTAATGAAATCACATCGATTAAATTATGACCTGCGTGGCCCTTAGACTAAATGTCAACCGCATTTTCGCGAAATCACGCAATGCTTGAAATTAATTAGTCTCAGTCGTCACCCTCAACATTACATTAAAAATAAAGAGCTAGCGCATAATATCATCGGGAAATTATAGTATGGTGCTTTGAGTCTGAGGTACTTATCATAGAAATAATATGTACGTGGAGAACTAATGACACTGACTGATTTGTCATCTTCATTCGTTCTCTGGAGTTATCCTACCTTGGCCTGCCACTAGCGTCATTATCGCCATTATCGTAGTTGATAAATAAACAATAAGAGCACACAACAACGAATATGAGAATTGCGACATCACAATTTTCGAGACTATGCCAGTAAACTCTTTCGCGGTAGAGCTTTAGGGAAATCCTATAAACACCAACCAATGTCTGTCTCACTATGGCAAACAATAGCTAATTTGAAAGCCAAGACTCTAATGTATTGAAATATACCATAAAAAAATTATGTAATTTATGAGCTTTAATGTTAAAGGTTGACTTGCAACAAAATTCACATTACAGTAATTTGGTATCGGAAAATTAGCTATGTCTTACTCTGCTGTGTTGCAGGTGCCAAATATGTGGAAATGTGATTACAAGCTCTAAAAAGCTCAAAAACGAACAAATAATCGCCGCCATCACAAAACCGCTGCAGATTAAAATTTCTTTAAAAAAGATCTTGAGCTTTTAAGATCTTGTAACCACATTTCCCCATATTTTGCACCTACAACACAGCAGAGTAAGACATGGTGAATATTTTGATACCAAATAACTGTAAAATGAATTTTGTTGCAAGTCTATCTTAAACATTCTTTGAAATTCTCTTCATATGGGGGATATCTATTTAGCACGTGTGCATACTAATGTATTTAGGAGGTGTCATTTATGTTACAACCATATCACTGTACAATAATTACAGCCGTTATATTCTAATGACTTGGGCGCGCAATGTTACAATTGTCCTTGACCTTGCACACATATTAATAACCACCAATATAGTCAGTTTGTAAACCATGGGGTGAAGGAGATAGCGGTAAAACAAAAATATACAGACGCATAGATATGTTTGGTTCATCTTAGGTTTTATGCAGACGTTACCATCAATAAATGTTTGTGATATACCTACTTTCAAATGTTAAAAAATAACTATGAGTGGGAACTGTCAAAAAGCTTTTGGGATCCTACAGTAAGCTGAGGGATCCCAACAGAAGATCTCGCAGTGAGTGGGATTCTCTGTTGGGATTCCACTCACTATAGCTGGTACCCTGCTCTGGTGAATGGGACCAGTTCACTAGAGTCCAAACTGTTAATGAACTATTTTAATGGTTTTCCATAAATACTGATCAATATGTTATGTTTACACGCCAAATAAGAATTAACTGCAGTCAGAAAAAATGGAACAAATCTTGGAACGTACCTCCAGCTGTCTCACTATTTTGCAATTCATGAATTTATACGCTTCCTGATGTGAAAGGCATTCAAATCTGTCACAATCTATAGGTTGAATACGACTGTAGATGGTGAAGGTATAGAACTTGGTCTGGAAGTTGAGGTACTCTTGACAATCCTCCTCAGCTAACACTAAAGGAGACAGGGTAAGGTACAACATGACAGTTCTTTGGTTCAACAAATTACAGAGAAAAAAAGCTCATCAGTTGACTACCTGAAGAAAATATAACAAATTTTTGTATTACTAACCACCAGTGATAGAGCTCTGGTCACAGCTTACTGTCTACTAAGCTGTGACCAGAGGAGAGGAGCTTTAATAAAGTGACTAGAACTAACAGAACTACACTCAAGACACACTAACACCCACAATGCACTAGTCTGTTCTTTGAAACTTCCTGTTAGGCACAATCAGTCTTCTCTACTTGAGAGAGATTTTCCAATATCTACACTAATATATTTCTAACCTTCTGATCAATAATATTTTCTCAGTGTATTCCAAAGTTTCTCACATAGTACTCGGTTAGAACTAGCTTGAAAACCTTACAATATACTTCAACTTACGAGTGCCCCAACTTACGAGAAACTTGAGATACGAGTCAGCTTTCAAGCAAGTTTTAGCACTACCATACGAGCCATGTTTGATATACGAGCACCTGAATCAGTTGCCCAGTACGTCGAAGGTGTTTTATGAGAACAGCATCGCGCTATATTTTTTAACTGCTCTGGTTACACTTTTGTACTGTGTTTTTGTTGTGCGCAATTTTCAGTGCAGAATCATGTGAATTAAAAGTACTGTGCGTCGACCGAGTTTTTGCCAGTAAAATAAATAATAATGCAAAAAAAACTGAATGATAGCAATTGATATTAAATGGACAAGTATTGAAAAATAGGCGAAATTTGTATGCGTGATTGAGCTAGCTCAGTAAAATGACAGAAATACATCCACAATTATCAAACAGAAAGTTTATGTTCAGGGCATTTAGTTTGCTAAAGGCCAACCATAGTTTCTACACAACACAGCGATCTTCACGACCGCTGATGAAGAGACTGCTCAGGTATTGAATTAAAGACAAACAATTGGCCGGCGACAGCGTAACTGAAACGATGCTATGTGAAAAAGCCGGTGATATCTATCACAACTATAAAAAATAGACATTCGGACAAGCTGGTTAGTGGTCGTGCATTAACCCTTTGTGATGACACCTGTGTTTGTCCTAATCGCAACATATTGAAAGGGCGACAAAGGCAAATGTCCTTAGATAGGTTTCGGTTAAACAGCCAGCTGGTCGTGAGAGCGAAACACAGGAAAATTAGCTAACTAACGTGAAACTAGAACCACCATACCATACCAGAATACCATAGAACCTTACAATAGATCTGATGTAGCTTGGAGCTATATATAATGTAGCTACTGTATGTAACTATAGTTACTAAAGTTAACATACCATTTTGTTACTAAATTTCAATATGTACCGCATTTTTATAAAAATTTGGACGATTTTTACCTTCTTTTTTTTCTTTGTATAATTACAATGGTTTCTATACCCGGACATACAATTTTTTCACCATACAATGCCAATCTTGGAACGGATTAACATCGTATCTCGAGGGTGCACTGTAGTACGATAAGGCAACCAGGGGAATTCCCCTATGGTTGGGAACTCCTGTAGTATGATGTTTAGTAGTGCTGCATTTTTATTGGCTGCTTGTACCAAGTAATAGTGGATGTTAATAACAGTAATTACTCTACAGTCAACAGGGAAGCTGCAGTACAGTACATTCTGATTTTCATCAGGTCAGTACCATAAGTCCTCATGCTCAAGCCGTGCGCTTATGCTCACAAACAGATGACTCATGACGGAAAAATAACTCTCAAATAAGCTGTCAGTGGTATCTAGCCGCCCTTACCAACAAGCCCCATATGCTCACAGAACACGCGGCTAACGACTGAAGTTTTGTCATCATGACTCCTTCGGGAGCGAGTGTTGAGACGGGTTTCGCTATACTTGTGTCCTTTTGAATAAGAAAACAGGCTACAGCAGTGCATGTGAAAAGAATTTTCGTTCACTTCCATGTTCAAATTAAAATTCCTGAACCCTTGCATCAAGAACTCACTTGCCATGTCTCAGCTAGATCATTATTGCACTGTTAGAGGGCTTCATCTTTATGAAAAGATGCCGGTCAAGAATGAAAAGGTGTTAATAATCTATGACTGTGGTGAGCTAAACATACCTCATCATCTTCATAGATAAAAATTTCGTTTGGAATTTAAATTTACTTTTAAAAAATACCGAAAAAACACCCAAGAATTTGAGTGTCATGAATTCAAACTAAACAAAATCTTCATTGATAATTCACTAATAATTCATCTCGACTTGGACGATAAATTCTTCTTTAGTGTAAAGTATTCCTTAAACATGTTCTTGAAAATAAACAAGTAGGTTGCCAAGACCCCATACATAAAAGTTTATTATGAATGCGCTTCTATGGTTATAGTGCGGCAACTGAGCAGAGACCGCATTTATCGAGAAGCCGCCCTGAGCTCCACATAGGTTTTAAAAGAATGGCCTTAGCCACGCGACTTGAGCACGAGAACTTACGGTATATATTATATAATTTGCATTTGTGTATTTGGGATGTAATACAGTGTGTAATATTGTTCTTACTACAGATTTCATGTTAAAATGCGGCTTAAATATTGAACTAATAATATCTTTCATTACAGAATGAGTACTAGCAAGAAACAAAAATATGATGCAAGCTACATGCAATATTTATTTCAATGTCTAGTTAGCAAGGGTGAAGAAAAGCCAAATGTATGTGATGCATAAAAGTATTGGGCAATGATTCAATACGACCTAACAAATTGAAGCATCATCTCTCCTCAGCAAAGGAACAAAACTTCTTTGAGCGACATGGAAAACCGCTCAAGCAGATGAGGCTAGACACAATTGGGGCTTTTCATGAATGAAACTCCAAACTACTGGAAGCCTCCGTACAAGGTAGCATATGAAATCGCTAATCAGAAAAAACCCCATACCATTGGAGAAGATTTATTAAAGCCATGTACACTGATGATGGCGAAACCTATATTGGGAAAGGAGGCTGAGAAGAAGCTGGCTGCAGTGTCATTGTCTAATAACACAGTGCAGAGAAGAAATTGCAGCATGGTCAATGACATTAAAGATCAGGTTGTCCAGAAGATAATGTTATCTCCATTTGGGCTCTTTGCTATTCAGTTGGATGAGTCAACTGATGTAGCTTCATGCTCACAGTTAATGGTGTATGCCCGCTATGTACACAACGAAGAAATAAAAAAGGAATTTCTGTTTCGTGTACCTCTGGAAACCACAACCAAAGCTAAAGACATTTTTAATGTTGTCTCCAACTTTTTTGATGAAGTAGATCTAAAATGGGAAAATGTTATTAGCTGTTGTACAGATGGGGCACCAGCTATGCTAGGCACAAAATCAGGCTTTCAAGCTCTTGTAAAAAAGTTTCACTTAATGTAGAGAGCACTCACTGTATGCTGCACCGGCATGCATTGGCAGTTAGAACCCTTCCTTCATCTCTTTCCATTGTCTTACAGGAGGTAATCGAATTAATTAACTACATGAAGAGCAATGCACTGCACACAAGGCTATTTAAGGTACTTTGCAAAGACATGGATGTTGAGCACCAAACACTTTTGTATCACACACATGTTCGTTGGTTATCACGAGGTAATGTCACAGCTCGAGTTTACAGCCTCCGAAATGAACTGATATTGTTTACCGAGCAACAGGGAAAAGAGAGTTTCCATAAGCATCTCACAGACAAGAACTGGATTATTCAGATTGCATATCTAGTAGATATTTTTGAGCAGTTTAATTAACTAAATCTGAAGATGCAGGGTCCTAATACTGACATGATCATATTTATCAACCAGCTGAATGCTTTTCAAGCAAAGCTGATGAGCTAGAAGAGGAAAGTCTGCTGTGGAAACTTTGAAATGTTTAAAGCTTAGACAACTTGCTGGACAGTGGCAACTTGGATCTTCCTCCTGAAATCCAGGACGAGATTGCAGAACATCTAGAACACCTTCACACAGAGTCCAAAAGATATTTCCCTAAAATACCTAGCGAAGACTTGGATCTGACCATCCATTTCAGTGTGAAGTCAACATGGTACCAGATGACTGTCAGAAAAAGTTTCTAGAGTTAAAACTTGAGTCGGCTGCAAAACTTTCATTTGGAATAACGTCCATTGCTGACTTTTAGCCAACAATGACCGCATGTTATCCCAAGGTAGTGAAAATTGAACTCCACAAACTGCTGCCATTTGTGACTACATAACTGTGCGAGTCAGGCTTCTCAACATTACACGTACTTCCCATTCAGTCTAAAACTTGTGATCAATTGATCGTACAAAATGATCAGCGCTGTGCTCTGTCCAAAACAAAGCCTCACATTGAAGTACTGTGCGCGAATGAGCGGCAACAGAATTCTCAATAATTACATAGTTACATGTTGTATAAAAATATTTTGTTATGTGTTTGCAAATGTACAATAAAGTCTCATTATAATTTGTATTAGTTTTTGTTTTTAGCCATGAAGTATGTGTGGAGGAATTCAAATTTCTGAACATGTCTGAGGGGGAACATAGTAAAAAAGGTTGGGAACCCCTGGGCTAAATAGACTACTAGAAGTTATAGCTACTAGAATCTACGGCTTAGTCGGCTATTAGGCTGCGGCTTAAACGCCTAGGAGACACGTGACCCCCATGGATATATAGTGACTGGAGACAAAGCTGACAAAGGCCTCTTGTGATCTTGAGTCAACGGTGAGTGCTTAATTGCTCCCCCCGAGCAATATAACAATATACCTTACAAAAATATACCAAAAATAACACCGCATGAACGATAAGCAAACAATGACAACGATGGTCCAGCACTGCAAGCAAATGTGATGAAAAGGTACAGCAACAATTTCAAAATCTCACAATATCTTAGTAAATCCACCATTGAATTTCCCTCTGACAATTTCTATATTTGACAGTACCCTAACAAGACAATCTACTTCTAAACTACTTGGCTTCATCATCAACGACGTTTTATCATGGCTAGACCACATCTCATTCATTTCAAATAAAATATCATCTAACCTACGTTTATTTTATAACATTCGTCATCTTATGATCTTTGATACTGCCAGACTATATCACTATAATTTTATCCATTCCTATCTTATATATGGCCTGCATGTGTTTTACCCTACAACACCTGTAAAATATACCAACACACTATTTATTTTACAAAAAAAGCTTTACGACTTATATGCAAAGACCTAAACATACCCCATAAAAACCAGCACTTACCATCTACCAACTTAATAACAAGCACTACCGGTGTTCTTCCCTTACGTAAGCTATCACATTACTTCACCTGCCTCGCTGCTCATTCAATACTCCACGATAACTGCCCTAAATATCTCAGCTATAGCTTTCAAACCGTAAACCATAGTCACAAAACCAGAAACAGATTCAAATTACCTAGTGCCATAAGCCACAACAAACTCAACAGCAACCTGCTAAATTCATTTAATAATCTCTGCACTCATTTAAGAACTCTTCCTCTGCAATCTTTTAAAACAAAACTCAAACTACATCTACTTTCCTCTGACCAATATTATACCATTCACCATATAGCCTTACCTATTTTAACCATTTCATATTACACTTTGTTTTCATGACTAGAAAACTTGTCATATATTTGTATACTATTTTCACTGAGCTATTATTTGTCCACTTTTTGTTTAAACAATACTCATATCAATCTTCAAGCTTGTGTTCTACATATTTTATGCATTCAGTTCTAATATTATTATATTAGTTAGACTATTCACTAGTTTTTTAGTTAGACTATAGTTTCTTTGCAGTCCTATCTATCTATCTCGATAAAATATCTCTTGTGGCCCGATAAGCCTTTAGAGATAAGATGCGACTATAACGATAAAAGAGATCAGATATTCTTATAAAATCGAGAGTTAAATAAAATCTGCCATTGAGCTTGTTCCATATATATATCAAAACTTCATGACTCGGTTAAAAAATGAGAACTTCATGGCATCTGTATTAATAGTGTGCCTAATATTAGACCCACGAGTAAAATAGGCGGAGTTGCACAGTGTAAACTTTTTTAAAATCGACCATAAGGTCTTGATTTAAAATTTTCAGTAAAGTGTTTTTATTTTTTTTTGTCGTACACCGCTTTTTAGTTAGTTTACTTGCCGTGGTACCTTGTGGAAAACATATTGTAAAATATGACTATTGATTACCACAATAAAGATTGCTCATATGTAACAAGGCGAGGTTTAAATGACACGTACGCCATTGACACGCGAGCAACAAAACAAGATATAATGACTTCATACAAAGTTGTAGGGCTACTTGACCTTTGTTTTACTTACACTATGGAAAAGTTTATTGCACAGTGGAAACCGTTCATAATACTAGCTGTGAATGGTTTGCTGATAGCCTGGCCACGGTTATTATAAGCGATTTGTTTTTGTATAAACGTACAACAATGGATACGTTATGACGGCAGAGTTCCTTGACATTTACGTTACGCTAATTATTTTTTGACACATAAGCTCGCAAGTGCAATCACATACACGCTCTATGTCATTAACTAATTAAGTAGGCGGAGCTTAGTAACGAAGCTGTTTGAATCCAGTCGGTCATCGTAATAACGGGAGGCTGTGTAATGCGAGGGATTGTTTGTATGTCACAGATGACATTTGCTTCAGGTGTGCTATTTTTTCAGTTGTTTGGTAAGCCTTACTGGCGACAACGGCTACATGAATTAACCTAAAAGACTTGATTTACAATATTGATCTGACTTTTTCTACAGATAAGGAAAATTAAATTTGCTTTCGTTATTCTCATTGATCTTTTACTTGAAAATTTAGTCATACTAACGACTAACAAACAATAAGTTCAATAGTAATTTCATGGATCATTTTGTTCGTTTAAAATTTGATCACACGGCTATAATCAAAAATAGTAAATAGTGAATTTTCAATAGCTTTTTATGCATTATATCATTTCGAAAAACCAGAAGATTTCAAGAGATCAGATGGTTAGTTTGTATAAAAAGTGTTGAGAAAGTCGGTGTCGACCAGCCACTTGTGAGTTTGTTCGGCGTCCGAGTTGTCTTACAAGGGATAAGTAAGAGCTTTCATGCACAACCTCAATCGCTGCAAGCAACACCACCGGTTGCTCAGTATGGCTCCGCATTCTTCATATTTTACAGTAAGGATGAAAAGGTAGATAGCAATCAAATACATCTGGATAATATCAAACATAATACTGAAATGGGTGTACATTAGTAAGTACCCAAATAGTTACACAAGCAAATGCAAACATGTACATGGTGTATATTCGAACCCCGCTGTGCAGAGGTCTATCATTGTTACCACAGTGTGGTCTTTTAGGTGACTTAAAAAGTACCTTTCTTTGTAGTTGTCAATTTCGCTACTCTTTGCTTCATTGTTCACAGGTTTTTCATTCTCTCTTTTATCTCTACCAGCATTTTGGGTTGCCATTGTTTTTTTATAGAAAGTCTTGTTTTCTGTCATTTGATTTTTTATGCAAGCTGATTTTTGTATTATTAATTGAAACATTTCTAGTCATTGGGATAGTTTTAAGTCTTGTAGTTTGTTTAAATTCATTGCTTTGCTCAGTTTGCTTACAGAATAAAATTATGTGCGCAAATGTTTGTAACGGAAATTTTAGTTCCTGTAAAAGATACCGTAGATTGTGATATCAGTTAATGTAAATACATAAGCTGATAAAACTGTATCATCTATTAAACCATAACTGTCACGAACAACTTTTATTGTATTTACTAGGTAAATCAGACACGCTGATTCCGATTTTGTACTCAAAATAAAGATTAGTCCACTAACCTTCAAAGTCATTTAGGCTTTTTTAAAGCGTTTCAATATCCGTTTCGAAAACAACACAATCGGCATTACAAGCTCCGCCCATAAATATGTGACGAAACCTAGCTTTTTCAGAAACGGAAGTTAGGAAAGTTTAGTCCGATTTAAAATAATAGAGATGGGTGTCTTAAAACCCATTATTGTCTAAATCCAGCCTGTAAAATAATTTCAGTTTTTTATGAAAGGGATATAAACTATTTAAAATTGCTCGCAGCTTGTTACTTGACGTTTAAATGGGCTGGACGCCGAGAAAAAGGAGCTCAAAAAGCGCGGTTTTATCACGAGCTAGCGTTGTTATCGCGCTTTTTAAATACGCAATGCTGAATAGCTTATCTATCTTTCAGAAAAAACTGATATTATTTTTAAAGCTGGATTTAGATATTAATAGATTTTAAAACACCCATCTCTATTATTCTAAATCGGTCTAAACATCTTTCCGTAACTTCTGTTCCTAAAAAGCTAGGTTACGTCAAGTATTTATGGGCGGAGCTTGTTATGCCGATCGTGTTGTTTTCGAGACCGATATTAAAACGCTATAAAAAATCCTTTATTACTCTGAAAGTTAGTGGCCTAATCTTTATTTTGATTACAAAATCGGAATCAGCATGTCTGATTTACCTAGTAAATACGATAAAAGTTGTTCGTGGCAGTTATGGTTTAAGTTGATAAGAAAAGCTGTGATAAGAGCTTTTCAGAAAGATGAAACTTCTTAGCTTGATTGCACTAATATGAATTCTGCCTTGAGACAAATTGAAATGATTTAAGTGTATGTAACAAGTTAATTGTTAAGAATTTGTTCTGAATTTTTTACAGAATCATATTTTATTATTAGTTTATGCTATGATTTCCTGTCATAGATAAAAGTATGCTTGTTTGTGCCTTTATAACGGGGAGATTCAGGTTAAACTATAATCATTGTTTAACCATTTCCCATAGATGTTGGTGAAATAATTGCTGTCACTGTTTAAACATCCGCTCTGGGTTGCTATTGGATGTCAGATGAAACAAACAAACAGACAATTAGGGGTATAAAGAAGTATACAATTTGATAGTAACATGTAAAATATTTTAGGGTGCAGACTGTTTAGTTGTAAGGATTTGTCTTTGTTAATAATTTTAAAGTATGACTTAGTACATGAAAACACTGTAAATACAAACTTAATATTTGAGTGTCTGATCACAACCTTCTATATTTTAACATGAAAACATTAACTGCCAGAAGAAAATAGTAGTAATAGTAATAAAGACAAGCATTTAATACTAATTACAAAAGAACCAGCATTGCTAAGCTATGAAAAAGTTTGGGCGCCTTTTAATTGGAAGCAGTAGTTTGTGCTGTGAGAAATGGGCTAATCACTACTGAGAATTCAGATGTTGTGTAAAATTGAAGTGTGGTGGTAAAACAAGAACTTCTTAGTAGATAATATCTGGTGAAATGCAACCCTATAGGTTTATTGCCTATTTTAAGCCCATTAAGGAGGCTGCTATAAAAATATTACCATGTACATGTTTATTTTATACAATGAATAATCTATCATATTCAAGTGCGGATTAGCTGCTCTGATAAAACACACTCACAACAGCTAATATGGTAACAAGACACAACACTCACTTATCATGGCCTGTTTAAAAGTACAGTGATGACACAAACTGTTACTGCATTAATAATCAGAGATAACATTACAGATTAGTGGTTGAGTAATATTGTTGTGTAACTTTAAACATGTACTGGTTTTTATCAACTTTTTTGAATTGTAAAAGTAGACAGAGCTTTGGGAAATTTTGACTAGAAATAGTTGCAATATTATATAATCATATTAAAACGTTTATTTTTAAACTTGACTATCTTTGAGCATGAAGGCAGAGCAAGTGTTTACAAGATGGAAGCAATTCTCAAGCATTAAAACTGACACATCTTCTAAGCTTATTGTTTAAAACTTGTGTTTTGAACAAACAATTTGAGAATAGCTAATTCTACGAACCCTACGACTTTGATGAATTCGAGTTTTCTAATGGACCCGTTTGTGTAAAAGAACATTTTGCTAGCTCACAAGCTGGTTAGTATAATTCTATAACCTCCACTTAAAAGTTAATGCTGGGCGTATAAATACGAAGCAACCTTTTTCGAACTTTGTGGAATATGTTTTCACCTCACATTATGATTATCTGCCATTTTTGGCAATCAAAGCCTTCAGTTTGACGTCTAGATGATAGAAAATGTGTAAAAATATATTGCAATCATACATTGCTCATCCTCGGTATTGACATCACATATAATATGTCTGTGTTTTACCAAACAAGTGACCTTGTGTCACAGCATAGAGCTTCTATCATAATTATTTTGTGTTTTCCAAACTGTTTTGATTTTTCAAGTTCAAAATCTTTGGTGAACAAGGATATATCATTATTATAATTGGAGAAATTAAAATCATTTTAAAATGCTGTCATTTAACATTCAAGGTTTTGTTGAAGGTCGTTTCATAATCACGAAGCACTTTTGCTGTGTAGAATTAACCAATCGAAAAGGAAGTTTAAAGCAATAAAACAACGAGTTAGCTGTATTTTTGATGCTCTCCATCTGGCTAGTTCATTGTTACAGCAAAGCTGAGTCCATTATCACATGAAACATCTGGTTTCAGTTTAAAGAACACATCTTCTAAACCTTTTACCACCATAAGCCAATGAGTTATATGGCAATGCCTGTCTTTCCTATTTGCACAGACGTTTTCTATAAGTATCAAACAGAATAAAGAATATCAAGCTAAAATCAGATAATTATAACTTTAGTGTCAATAAAGGTAATGAATGTTTGAGATAAGATAACAATTTCCTTTCCCACATCGAATCAAATTTGTAAAATAATATCCATTAAAATCGTTGTCTATATGTCAGTGTGTAGTTATTTAAAAAAAGGTATGATAAAAAAATTTTTTTAAAAAAGCCAGGTGATGTACAAATAGTATCTCTTTGGGATTTTTTGTGACAGAACTGATACTAGAGGAAATGCACTTTTTTTAGCATTCAATTATTTTCACATTAGGTACTCATATAGTCATATGTTTAATTAATTATGGATTATTAATCGAATAATTAAACGACAAATTTTAATAATTTGCCAAGTATGTTTTTAAACCCTATGATTTACTTCTACTGAAAATTCACAAACTGTCTTGAGAATTACTGTTAATAATAGATGTAAGTTAGTTGCTTTTTAATTTATATATATTCCTAACCAAGGTTGAGTTTGGTTGTTAAAATTGTCTTCTATTGCTTTATACACAATCAATATTATTCATAATGATTATGATATGTATTTCCAACAAAATAGTTGGTCCAACCTCATCTGTAACATGTGAATACCAGATTTGTGTTTGTCCAAAACTTGGACAAGTTAAGACAAAATAAGTCTAAAGAACGAGATTTTAGTCATTTTGCTAAGCCAATCATAAGCTAGTACTGAACACTAAGTGTCAGTACCTATCTACAACTGTCTACAAAGCTTCCGTTCTTTAGTCCTAGTTTATAGTATTAATATACTTACCTTGATAAATTATAGTACAGAGTATTTGCTCATGGAACAACTTACTTTTGTGGCTTCACACGTCCTCTGGTATTGAATGATCTGTACCACATTATTGTGGTAAGTTCAATTCCTTCTAGAACAGCCTGGCAGGTTACCATATTAAATTGTTTTTATTGAGATAGTCAGTAAATATATTTCAATTTCCAAAAATGAATGAACATACATTAAAAGAAATATAATCATCTCAGACCATAAGCCTTATGAATAGGCATAATTGTATATATTTGTATCGATTGACCAAATCATTCACAGATTAATATAAGTTGTACAATCATTCTACTGAGAGTTATTATTTTACTTTTTAGTAATAATAATGTTGCACGCTGTAATAATATTAATTGCTCGTCTGAGATGAACGTGCTTGCGGTAGAAGCTAAACTGGCTTTGAAAATGTCCAAGCAATTCCTGCAAAACATTTCGGACATTTTTGTGGTTGGTAAAACCAATTTATGCTGATTAACTGTACAGTATATCGGAATACATTAAAAGGTTTACACCTTTAAATAAACTTTAAAGGTTGACTCGCAACAAAGTTCACATTACAGTTATTTGGTATCAAAAGATTCACCATGTCTTACTCTGCTGTGTTGTAGGTGCAAAATATGGGGAAATCTGATTACAAGCTCTTATAAGCTCAAAAACGAACAGTTAATCGCCGTCATCACAAAACGCTGTAAGTTGGAATTAGTTTATTTCTCTGACGTATTCAAACAATTTGATTATTGTTTTGACATGTGATGTTATCACGTTAATTGAACGGCTAATAAAAAGTTCAATATAAAACGTTTTGTAACACTAGTTTATGACAAACACTTCGGGGGTTCTACCGAAAAGCCCGTGTCAAATCTAGATGCTCGCTACTTTGCAGTTCTGTTTCGGATTGGTCTAATCGTCTAGTCGTAATCTGATCATGTGACCCATACTTCCTGCCAAGCAGCGCAAATAATTTTATGCAGCATTTTTCGACTATCACAGGTAATCAACAGGCTCGTCATGTTTATCAGAGGATGATATGCACTCCTAGGAGCTAAGGTTAAAAGATTAAGCAAATTTTTACGTTAGGTTTTGAAATATCGATGCTCAAAATGACAGCATTACAATGATTATGTAATTGACGCGTAATGACAATATGCATGGTTCTATTGAATGCTTGAAGTATATTTGTGAAAATCTTTTGACGAATAAGGTTGCATGAAAGTGTAACCGGGAGCCATCTCGTTCAACTACGTCCCATTTGAGCCGTTTTGCAAAGGGATTTTAATCCACAGCGTTTTTGTAATGGCCGCAATTAACCGTTTGTTTTTGAGCTCTCAAGAGCTTGTAATCACATTTCCACATATTTTGCATCTATAACACAGCAGAGTAAGACATAGTGAATCTTTTGATACCAAATAACTGTAATGGAAATTTTGTTGCTAGTCAACCTTTAAAGACCGTGCTGTTCAAAAGCTTTGAACTTTGGATGCACCTTAATGAAATATTAGGTTTTAACAAATATGTAAGTATGTCGTAGTGAAAAAAAATTAATTTGAGAACAAAAAAGTGAAGTAGATTCTGTCAGCTTTACGTGCAAGGTCATACAGTGAGAACTCTACTTGTTTACCTATAGTTTCATTTCCTGTTTATGATCAGTTGCTATCTATATTCAACATGTCCATGTATTTGTATATATATCATATCTGTATCTACACTTGTGTAAAACTATCTATTGTTTTAACGAATTTATTGTGTGCTTACCAAGTAGTTTTATATGCCTCCAAGTTTCTCTTTATATCACAACAAACACTCTATTGTTAGCTTTAGTAAACTAAGTGAAGTCTCTGTTACAATTTGGTGATAGATTTATCTGAAATATTTCAAAACCTTCAAATGTCGTATGTAAAATTGTGTATGTGATACATAGTTTGTACACTTTTGCTAATATGTGCATGCTTATATGAAATGACACATAGTTGTCACGGTAGCGCATAGTAGTAACACGTACCACAGTTTCAATATGGTAGTCATTGTAAAATCAGGTTTCGCCAGCCAAATCTAGATTCAGCTAAACTCCACATATGAAAAGCCAGCAGTCCTTACACAGGGCTAACAAAGGTGACACGAAGCCATGCCTCAATGTTATGTAATGCGTGTACATCTTACTCTAGTTATTGTCACTGCTCTTATTATAAAAATACTTTTATAATAGTTTATAGTAATAAACTGCTCCAAACTGACATAGACCCACATCATCTCTTGTAAGTTTAACTTTATTAATAACAATATTTATATCTTTAGTTAGTTGTAACTAGTTTAGGCCTTTGTATCATTATAAGCACTGGGTATACATGCTATCACTCTATTTGTATTTACTCTACTTGTAGATCAGAACAGGAGAAGGTAGTGTTTGATATCACAGGTTATCTCCATCTTTCTATAACCAAAATGATGCACTTTATAGCTGGCTGTATAGGATGTATGTACTGTATGTCATTACTATACTTGAGTAGATACTGATAGTATTGGATAAGGTTACATCTTTGACAGTCAACTTTGTTTGTAGATATACCCATAGATCCTCTCTATAAATCTTGACAACTCTGAACATTCAGTTGTCCAGTCGTTCGTTCGATACGCCAGGCCTGTCTGAGGAATGATGGCTCTGACCAATAGATGTTGTCATGACAGACGAGCCAAGTGATGCGGGCTAGTGATCTTTAACCAGTTTCTTAGGTGCCGATATTAGTCCGAACAACTAGGGTTGCCTATAGTAACATAATCTGCTGCCTCCAATTTTAAAACATGCAGAAGCTAAAAAGGGTATTAGAACTCTGAGGTGAACTTTAGTGTTCCCTTTAAGTGCAACTCTTTGATATGCTGGCCGTTGATCACATCACTGTCTTAGTTAGTCCCATGCTATCTCATGCATAAGGGCCATTCCATGGGGACTGGTCCAATGTGTGTGCTGACCTGTCACAGATATGATTAAAACTAATTCTATGTTAAAGAGCATGTCAAACTTGGTGGGAATCTAAATTTCTTAGCCTCTCAACATTTAGTGGCGTTGCCGGCATCACCTCAAAGTTTGCCATTCAGGAGGGGCAACTCCGAGTCGGATTTGTTAGGTTTTTTGATAACAAATATCTCGAAAACTATATCTTCTAAAAATCTGAATTTTTAGTTGTCTTCTTCCACATGTGATCTATCATTTTCATTTAAAAACTTTTCTGTCGGAGGCTGTCATTTAGGGTCAGAGGTCGCTAAAGTAGGTCAGCGGGCCTTATTTTTATCAAGTTTTGTAGATTTAAGCTATTTTAGCGTCACGTAAAACTCAAATTTTTTTTCATTTTCTGGCAATGTAACTCTTGATATATGCTTATTAATGTATTTTTTACATAAAAATAATTTATATTTGTCAGATTTCATCCTCGTGCAAACATGATATTACTATGGTCATAGCTGGTCACATAGTATCACAGTCATAACTGGTCACAAGCCATCATTTGACCATGATAGCTTGTGACCACATATGACCATGATACCACGTGACCAACTAAGGAGTTCTACCATGTGACCAGCTATGACTGTTTTACCTTACATCATGCTATGTGGCCGAATGCTCCTGCATCATTGCTGGTCACTTCGATCATATGGTATCACAATCATAGCTGATCACATGGTATCATGTTCATAACTAGTCACATGATATCACAGTCAAAGCTGATCACACGGTGTCATAGCCATTGCGGGTCAGAATCAACAAAGTAATATCTAGCCCATTAACTTTGTTTGATTTAGGAATAGCTGATTGCCTGGCAACTCACTCTCTGAATACCGTTAAGGTTAGTCATCGTCTCACTGGTGTTTCATTCATTGTTCCGCCTCACTCCTAGCTGTTAACTCAAAGCACCAAACTCTCTTCACAAGCTTGTCTCAGTAATTCTAACATTACAAGCCATCATTTTATGTTTTAATAATTCAACCATAAAGTACCACATTTGTATAATATGGTATATTAGACATGTTCATGTAGTATATAAACTCAGTATATTATTTGATTAATAGTTGATGTTTATCTCACTGTCAACTTATAAGAAATTTCTCTCTATAAACTCTACATCTGTAGAGGAATAGTTGAGTACTAGTTAAAATGTTGCTGTTAAGCTTGTGTTATCTATAGAGAATGTCTCTTAGATTTGAGAGTTACCTCTATTGCAGCTGGATCCATAGTGCCAACCACATGTTTTTATCGGAGGTTCATTGATTGCTGTGATCCTGTTCAATCAACTCCGGGACATTGGGTTGTCTTCAAAGATGGATTGTCAATCTCAACTCCGTTCTATCCGGTATTATTAGTAAGTACAAATATCTTGTGATTTAGTACAAGGTCTTAAATGAAGCTATAACTCATACTTTCTGAAACTAACTTTAACATAGAGCGATGCACACAAGTTAGTTTTAATCTAATTGAAGGTCGTGAACCTAGCGCCAGAGATGCAACTAGCTTTACTTTAACGTAAGTTACTCAGGCTAACAATAATCTAATGCAAGTTTTTGCTTTGATATATGTATTCTATTGTTACATCCTCGATCAAGATCAAATTTAATGTCAGTATTGTAAGATTATATGGTACCTGATTTATTATAAGCCGCAATGGTACGTGATAAATTGTAAAGTTATATGGTATCTGATCTATTGTACGATTATATGGTACCCGATCTATTGTAAGGTTCTATGGTAGCTGATTTATTGTACGTTTATATGGTATTTGATCTATTGTAAGGTTCTATGGTACCTAATTTACTATAAGGTTCTTTGGTACCTGGTCCATTATAAGGTTTTATAGTACCTGATCTATTGCAAGGTTCTATGTTATCAGATCTATTGTAAGGTTCTATGGTACCTGATCTATTCTTAAGCCTGGTTCCCATATACGCCGCAAAGCACCGGCGGTAATATCGCGCAGCAAAACACTTGCGGTGCTCGGCGCAGTTTAATGTTCACATAAAAGCCACATCGTTAATAATATTGTAAACATAATTGCGTAAACAAATAAAATGTTCGCTCGCCATGCCGTTCTTATAATGGTGACCTTTACCCGTACAGTGCATTTCGGGAAGGTTTTGCCTGCGGTCGTTTGCGAAATTTGAACAGCGCTAAACTATTGCGATGCCGCCGGCAACTACCGGCGATCCTCGGCGGTCCTCGGCGGTCCTCGGCGCATACGTTCCCATTTCATCGCTAATAGCCTGCGGTGTGTCGCCGGTGCTTTGCGACGTATATGGGAACCCGGCTTTAGGTGCTATGATTGCTGATCTTTGTAACATTCTATGCTGTTTGATCTATTGTAAGGTTCTATGGTATTCTGGTATGGTATGGTGGTTCTAGTTTCACGTTAGTTAGCTAATTTTCCTGTGTTTCGCTCTCACGACCAGCTGGCTGTTTAACCGAAACCTATCTAAGGACATTTGCCTTTGTCGCCCTTTCAATATGTTGCGATTAGGACAAACACAGGTGTCATCACAAAGGGTTAATGCACGACCACTAACCAGCTTGTCCGAATGTCTATTTTTTATAGTTGTGATAGATATCACCGGCTTTTTCACATAGCATCGTTTCAGTTACGCTGTCGCCGGCCAATTGTTTGTCTTTAATTCAATACCTGAGCAGTCTCTTCATCAGCGGTCGTGAAGATCGCTGTGTTGTGTAGAAACTATGGTTGGCCTTTAGCAAACTAAATGCCCTGAACATAAACTTTCTGTTTGATAATTGTGGATGTATTTCTGTCATTTTACTGAGCTAGCTCAATCACGCATACAAATTTCGCCTATTTTTCAATACTTGTCCATTTAATATCAATTGCTATCATTCAGTTTTTTTTGCATTATTATTTATTTTACTGGCAAAAACTCGGTCGACGCACAGTACTTTTAATTCACATGATTCTGCACTGAAAATTGGGCACAACAAAAACACAGTACAAAAGTGTAACCAGAGCAGTTAAAAAATATAGCGCGATGCTGTTCTCATAAAACACCTTCGACGTACTGGGCAACTGATTCAGGTGCTCGTATATCAAACATGGCTCGTATGGTAGTGCTAAAACTTGCTTGAAAGCTGACTCGTATCTCAAGTTTCTCGTAAGTTGGGGCACTCGTAAGTTGAAGTATATTGTAAGGTTTTCAAGCTAGTTCTAACCGAGTACTATGTGAGAAACTTTGGAATACACTGAGAAAATATTATTGATCAGAAGGTTAGAAATATATTAGTGTAGATATTGGAAAATCTCTCTCAAGTAGAGAAGACTGATTGTGCCTAACAGGAAGTTTCAAAGAACAGACTAGTGCATTGTGGGTGTTAGTGTGTCTTGAGTGTAGTTCTGTTAGTTCTAGTCACTTTATTAAAGCTCCTCTCCTCTGGTCACAGCTTAGTAGACAGTAAGCTGTGACCAGAGCTCTATCACTGGTGGTTAGTAATACAAAAATTTGTTATATTTTCTTCAGGTAGTCAACTGATGAGCTGTTTTTCTCTGTAATTTGTTGAACCAAAGAACTGTCATGTTGTACCTTACCCTGTCTCCTTTAGTGTTAGCTGAGGAGGACTGTCAAGAGTACCTCAACTTCCAGACCAAGTTCTATACCTTCACCATCTACAGTCGTATTCAACCTATAGATTGTGACAGATTTGAATGCCTTTCACATCAGGAAGCGTATAAATTCATGAATTGCAAAATAGTGAGACAGCTGGAGGTACGTTCCAAGATTTGTTCCATTTTTTCTGACTGCAGTTAATTCTTATTTGGCGTGTAAACATAACATATTGATCAGTATTTATGGAAAACCATTAAAATAGTTCATTAACAGTTTGGACTCTAGTGAACTGGTCCCATTCACCAGAGCAGGGTACCAGCTATAGTGAGTGGAATCCCAACAGAGAATCCCACTCACTGCGAGATCTTCTGTTGGGATCCCTCAGCTTACTGTAGGATCCCAAAAGCTTTTTGACAGTTCCCACTCATAGTTATTTTTTAACATTTGAAAGTAGGTATATCACAAACATTTATTGATGGTAACGTCTGCATAAAACCTAAGATGAACCAAACATATCTATGCGTCTGTATATTTTTGTTTTACCGCTATCTCCTTCACCCCATGGTTTACAAACTGACTATATTGGTGGTTATTAATATGTGTGCAAGGTCAAGGACAATTGTAACATTGCGCGCCCAAGTCATTAGAATATAACGGCTGTAATTATTCTTCAGTGATATGGTTGTAACATAAATGACACCTCCTAAATACATTAGTATGCACACGTGCTAAATAGATATCCCCCATATGAAGAGAATTTCAAAGAATGTTTAAGATAGACTTGCAACAAAATTCATTTTACAGTTATTTGGTATCAAAATATTCACCATGTCTTACTCTGCTGTGTTGTAGGTGCAAAATATGGGGAAATGTGGTTACAAGATCTTAAAAGCTCAAGATCTTTTTTAAAGAAATTTTAATCTGCAGCGGTTTTGTGATGGCGGCGATTATTTGTTCGTTTTTGAGCTTTTTAGAGCTTGTAATCACATTTCCACATATTTGGCACCTGCAACACAGCAGAGTAAGACATAGCTAATTTTCCGATACCAAATTACTGTAATGTGAATTTTGTTGCAAGTCAACCTTTAACATTAAAGCTCATAAATTACATAATTTTTTTTATGGTATATTTCAATACATTAGAGTCTTGGCTTTCAAATTAGCTATTGTTTGCCATAGTGAGACAGACATTGGTTGGTGTTTATAGGATTTCCCTAAAGCTCTACCGCGAAAGAGTTTACTGGCATAGTCTCGAAAATTGTGATGTCGCAATTCTCATATTCGTTGTTGTGTGCTCTTATTGTTTATTTATCAACTACGATAATGGCGATAATGACGCTAGTGGCAGGCCAAGGTAGGATAACTCCAGAGAACGAATGAAGATGACAAATCAGTCAGTGTCATTAGTTCTCCACGTACATATTATTTCTATGATAAGTACCTCAGACTCAAAGCACCATACTATAATTTCCCGATGATATTATGCGCTAGCTCTTTATTTTTAATGTAATGTTGAGGGTGACGACTGAGACTAATTAATTTCAAGCATTGCGTGATTTCGCGAAAATGCGGTTGACATTTAGTCTAAGGGCCACGCAGGTCATAATTTAATCGATGTGATTTCATTACCTCTATCAACAACAGTACATTTATTGAAGCATAATTAATTAACCCAGAACATGTGTTTGTATTGGTTGGGCGTTAGCACGATCGCGGGCATTGTTGATTATCTAGAATCTTAGTTTATTATTAGCGCTCTCCGGATTTAACAGCATCGATTGTCACAGAAAAACGCAGCCTCAATGGCGGCAAAAGGGATTGACGACCTAAGGCTAAATGAGAATTAGGGCGTCACATTTTGAGTACCTGAACCAAGTGTTTTTTTTTGCAGGACGTACTTTTGACACCCCGTTTTTTATAGTTCTATCATTCTTTGTGTATTGAATATAGGCTCATTCGAAAGCCAAGACTCTGATGCATTAAAATACATAATAAAAATATTATGTAATTTACGTGCTTTAAAATAGATACAAAGAATGTAACTAATAACAAGCCCTTTGTCTTTAAAAAGAGAATCTTTACTACCAGAGTAGTTGTTTGTTCTGTTATCTACACACCATCTATACAATGTAGGTGTTGGTGGCCAGAATGGTAATAATTAAAGAGTGAGTCATTTTGGTGACTTTCACAACTTGTTTTGTTTATATTAGGTTAAGATAACACGAGAAGGTAAACACAACTCATGATGATAGCGATATCAATGTAGCAAGAACAAAGTCAATATGGTGGTCATTTTCGAAGCTGGTTAAACCAGCCATATCAAGATTCACCTAAACTCTACTTACGAAAATTCAGCAGTCCTTACACAGGGCTAACAAAGGTTGCATGACGTCATGCCTCAATGTTATATAACGTGTGTACATCTTACTCTGGTTATTGTCACTGCTCTTATTTTAAAAATACTTTTATAATAGTTTATAGCAATAAAGTGCTCCAGGCTGACATAGACTCACATCATCTCTTGTAAGTTTAACTTTATTAATAACAATATTTAGATCTATAGTTAGTTGTAACTAGTTCAGGCCTTTGTATCATTATAAGCACTGGACATACATACTATCACTCTATTTGTATTTACTTTGTAGATCAGAAGAGGTGAGGTTTCTATAACCATCATGGTGTACTTTATAGCTAGCTGTTTAGGAGGCATGTACTGTATATCACTTTTTTAAAACTTGAGTAGATTATAGCTTTTAATCAGGTCGTATCTTCTGACAGCCAACTTTGATAGCAGTTATAGTCATAGACCTTCTGTTTCTGCTTTTAAAATAACTACAGACTAAAAAGGATATTTGATCTCCTCGCTGTATGGACTCACTTTCAATCTAACTCTTTGATGTCCTGACTGTCGAGCACATTGCAGTCATAGCGGGTCACTTGGTATAACAGTCACAGCTGGTCACATCGTATCACATTCATAGCTGCTCACAGGATATAATTTTTATAGCTGGTAACATGGTATAACTCCCCTACCTAGTCACACGGTATCATGATCACAGCTGGTCACAAGCTATCATGGTTATAGCTAGTCGAATGCTCTGGTAGTCATTGCTGGTCACATGGTATAACGGGCATACCTGGCCATATGGTATCACGGCTTAGCTGGTCACGTGGTATCAAAATCATAACGGGTCACATGGTATCATGATCATAGCTGGGTATCATCATCAACCCCTCCCCTTAGCATTCAACTAGATGTGAATATCCAACCGTGCCATAGTTACTATATGGTAAAACTAACTGACTTGTTGTGAACAACTGTGACACTGTGAACAACTTTGGTGGTCCCAAGTAATTCAGTAAAGCCTGGTTCCTATATACGTCGCAAAGCACCCCATCAGTACCGCAAGCTATTAGCGAAGAAATGGGAATTTACGCGCCGGGTACGGCCGGTAGTTGCCGGCGGCATCGCAATAGTTTTGCACTGCTCAAATTTCGCCAAAGACCGCAGACAAAACTTTCCCGAAATGCACTGTACGGGTACAGGTCACCATTATAGAAACGGCATTGGAGTATTTTATTTGATAACGCAATTATGTTTACGATATTATTAACGATGTGGCTTTATGTGAACAGATGCGAGCGAGCGGCGCAAGCGATTTGCTGGGCGTGTTACTGCCGGAGTCTTGCAATCGATATGGGAACCAGGCTTATGGAAGAACTTGTTAAATCTGGCAAATTGCCATCTTATTGGCATACTGCAGACTAGTGACCTTTTGTAAAACAAAATCTTTTCTAGATATGTCCACATGGTAGTCTTACAACAGCTTCTGTGATTGGATGGATTAATCTTGTAGTCAGACCTATATACCCTAGGACATTTATGTATTCACCACATCTAACCTTCGTGTTTTCGCGGAGTCATCCTCCCGCGAAAATTTAATGTGCGAAACTAAACTATCATAACGAATGAGCGAAAACACGAAATTAAATAGCTTTGTTCATTGATAGCTGAAGAAACAAATGGCAGCAAGCGATCAAATTGCATTATCGACCTCGCCCACGCCATTCTACCTGCAGTTCACAATTACCCGCAATTATTCACAGTTCCCAAATTGAAATGTTTTTCTTATCGATGAACCAGGCCCGTATTCCCTGGGGCGGCTGGCCGGCTGAGCCATTCCAACTTTTTAGGAACTTTCTGCGGCTAAGTACAGTCAAACTCGGATAACTCGCCCTCAAATAAAATGTAACATTTCATCTCAAACACAAGGTTAACTCGAACGGATTTGTTTGGTCCATTCCCACGCAATGATAAATTGCTTCAGATAACTCGACCTCAACCCCGTTTATTCGAAAAGTTATTTGCCCAACGGCTATGGAAACTGTTTTTATCGCTGTAGAATATCACTTCATTCGAAGCCATACAGACAAACATCACCTTTCAGTAGTTCTTAGGCATCATTATTATCCTCATCAGTGGCAAAATATTCTTGTTCGCGATCTCTATAAAGGTTTGCAAAATATCAATTTTATCAAACATCCGTTTGGCCATGTTCCATCGAAAGCGTGGAAATCTCCGTATAAACTTAAAATAAAATCGGCAAAATCGATCTTTGTTAAAACGCTCAAAAGAAAAAGATGTCTTTTTTCCGAGCGTTTCAACTGCGGTCAAGTTTTGCCTATTTCAATTTAAAGACGTCTCGTCAATTACATCACCTAAAGCAAAACAAATCTCAAAAAGATAGAAAAATGTTGATATTTTCCGATAATTTTTTTTTAAAACCTAACACAAGAGGCCCGGCTGAGGCCCTACTTAAGAAAAACCTGTTGGTGGCTTACACCGCCCCCTCCACACCCCCAGGTGTTCATAACCAGTCGCCTAACATTAACCACCCCAACTTGCAACTAGTGAATACAGGCCTGCAGTGAACTGAACTTGTGGAATCTAATTGTTTGTTCCACTGCTTTTATTTTCACATCACTATATTTTCGCACTCTCCAGCGCTGCGAAGTTAAGTTGCAGTAATACTTTACTCTGTATGCTACTCACGAAACTAAATATTAGCGAATTATAGGGTAACTATGTCCTAGGGTAACTAATATTTAACCCATAATCTTTGTGGGATGTTGTAGCATGGCTACCCACCCTCTCGGCAGACAGGTTCTTTCATACATAGATCTACTTTTGATCAACTTGTATTTTGCTATCGTATTCTTCAAATGATACAGAGTATTTATCTTCCCTTGTAGGTAGAACAAATACCGATTTTTTGAAACTAATGCATCTCTTCAACTTGCCCTTTAGCTGTGGACAGATGATATTCGAGAAAGATGGCTGCCGTGGTTTAAACTAAGGGATACTGCCAACTCTACTGTGTTGCTCTCCTGGCTTGGCATCTCACTCATAAGTACCTGCATTGATGGAACAGGTCACACCACCAGGTAGGTGGAGCTTAGTTTCATAGACTTATTTACATAGACATTGTTTACACATGCATTCTGTTTGATATGTGATTCAGAACTAAAAGACTAACATAATCATCCTATTATTTAGTTGAAATAATTTAACTAATGAGTACCTTCATCAACTAAACAGGTCACACCACCAGGTAGGTGGAGCTTTGTTTCATAGACTTCCTCACATAGACAATGTTTACACATTCACTCTGGTTGATATGAGATTCTGAACTAGAAGAATAACATAATCAATTTTTAATTGAGTTTAATTACTTCATACTACTAAACAAGTTCTCATATTTAAGATGATACTTTAATATACTACCAAAGCAGTGAATAGGAATCTAATGTGTAAAAGAGGAACAAATATAACGGCACCATATTGCCGAGTGAGGATGAGATGGACCTATTTAACGATGAATTCCTTTATCAATGGGTTTTCTATAATGAATTACCTTTGTTAAAAGAGATCTAATATACAATTAACATTTGGTATAAATTTGTTTGAAACAAATATTAAATCCTTGTTTGTTTGTTTAGTTTCCTTAGAACATTAATCTACTTTCTGTATTCTCCCAACATACTGAAAATCAGCCTGTCTGACTCATTTACAGCTAAGGACTTGTTATTCTCATAGAGAGTGACCAATCTGGTATCTCTTTATGGCAGGTGGAATCACTAGAAGTACTTTATGGGCAGTCTTCTATCCAACCAATGTAATGTAATGGCAATTTTGTACAAAATCTTTGACTTTTTGTCAAATTTTCTAAAATTGCAGATTTATGAAGTACTGTAAGCAGTAGAATGTGCTCTTTCAACAGGTATTCATTTTATTGACAGAAACTAATGCAAACTATACAAATAAGCCTTTTATTGCGACCCTGTAATAAACCAAACCGCAAGAAAACCGCAAAAAATGCAACCCTTACGACCTGTTTATTGGCATAATAAATGGCTCCTTATCGGCCGTTATCAAATGAAATCTATACACCAAGCGAAAGCTCAACACGTGATCTTTTCAATCGTACTGATAATATTCACTTTCAATCAACCAATGAAGAGTGAGAGCCTTTTTATTCCCGCCAAAAGAATAACCTTGAAGCAAGTGAAACCTGCTAGTTTGATTTGCGTCGGAGCTGCTATTTTCTTATCAAATGAAATCAACGCATCATTAAAATTGACCAATGGAATGCCGCGGTGCGGATGTAGGTAGCGATTGTAAACATTGCGAAGCCATTGATAAGCTCATTCCTTTTGTCTTTGACCGAAGACCCAAACGTACGCGTTTCTAAAACTCTCACACATTATTACAAGTTGCTATTTCGAATTACAAGAGGGTGAAGACATATACACCCAGTTCATACGGCAAGAAGAAAAAGAAAAGAGTCTTTCATCTAAAAAAACTGATGATGATGTTAGTATTCTCGTCTTGCTATTTTTTATTTATTTCGATTCAATTTTTTGTCGCTATGACTAGTTTTAATTAGTTACTAGATATCTTTTCAGCGTCTATCTATTTCATTAGGCTAAACCAAAGAATTCAACAGTATCAAATATAAATATGTTGGTTATGTATCGATAATACCTAGTTGGTGTTATGCTATTCGCTACAAAACATTCGTGTTTGAGATTTCCTATTAGCGCTTCTATCAGTGGTGAAGTTAGCTATGGTGCTTCAGTATGCTGTTTATGTTGTCTACATGGCCGAATATGAACTCAAGATAAATGTGATGGCTCAGCAAAAAAATTAATTATCCGTAACCGATAATTCCTAAGCATCATTATTTTTTTATTTCTAAAAAATTGATGCCGCCACAACACCGCCGAGCACATCTCTTCTGTCACCAGCACCATCAACATTTTATGCTCCAGTTTGTGCTGATTCAGATTCTGCTGCTGCTTCAGATTCTGCTGCTGCTACAGATTCTGCTGCTGTTCCAGTTTCTGCTGCTACTCCAGTTGCTGCGTCCAAGCGCAAGCTGGAGACCTTCAGGGAATATACTGCTGGCCACCCTATTTATGCTAGTGCCGACATTTTTTCTGGTGATGCTGCCGCAAGCAGTGTCTGTGCAGGCAGCTATAGGGTAGTTAGTTTGGAATTTCTAAATAGCGTAGTATCTTATATAGTTTGTTACACCTGTTCTAGTACGAATGTAAGGTTAGTTGAGAATGCTAATGTCTACGGTATGTCTAGTTTATTTGAAGTAGTTTGTCAAGATTGTGAGGCCACAATTATGTCGCAGCACACATCCCCGAGTGTGGTAATTGGTAGGGCTTATGATATCAATGATGTTTATTCTTGTAAGAGTAACGGGGTAGGATATGCACAGGCGTGTAGCTTTATTTCAGATCTAAATTTACCTCAGCCTACTACTTCTTGTGCATACTACACTAAGTTAGATAAGTTAACTACTGCATGCACTAAAGCTTTAGAGGAGCATTTTAGAATCATTAGGATTATTGTAAAGGAAGAGCATCTAAAGCTTGAGGAACGTAGGACTGATGTTGATGTAGATACTGTAGATATAGCTGTAAGTTATGACGGTACATGGCAAAAGCGTGGAAATAGTTCACACAATGGTGTATTTGTTGTTATAGATGTTCTTACTGGATCTGTTGTAGACCTTGAAGTGATGTCAAACTACTGCCAGGTATGTGAGAAAGGACCGAAGAAGGATGACAGTGATTACAATGAGTTCTGGAAGAAACACCAAGATGCTTGCGAGAAGAACCATGGGGGCTCGAGCGGTGCTATGGAGAGACGCAGCAAAGATCATCTGGCAGAGATCTACAACAGGGCCTTTACGATATACTGCTTTTCTTGGTGATGGTGACAGTTTAGCGTATGATGCGGTGTGTAGTCTAAACGTATACGGTGATGTCAGTGTCAAGAAGGAAGAGTGTATAAATCATGTTGCTAAACGTTTGAGGACTCACTTGAAAAATCTCAACGTTTTATATAAAAAGACGTCGACGCCTATTTCCGGTAAAGGCAAGCTTGCAGACACATTGATGCGAGATTTGCAGTCTTATTATCGCAACGCCATCACTCAGAATTCAGGCGACATTGACGGAATGAAAAAAGCAATTTCTGCCGCGCTGTATCACATCACGTATGATTACTCGCACCCGCAGCATGATTATTGCCCTCGTGATAGCTAGTGCTGGTATAAGAATCTCAGCATGTTGCCTTCGAAACCTGACTTGCCGATTGCGATGTTGAGTATGATCTTGTATACAAATGATTGTCAGACGAGAGATTGTTGGAGCGGTGTGCGAATGTGAGTACTCAGAATGCGAACGAATGCTTGAATGGGAAAATCTGGTGACGCTGCCCAAAGACCCAGTGGTATGGTAAGCGTGCAGTGACAGTGGGTTTGACGATGGCTGTGATGGTCTTCAATGGTGTTAGAACTGAAGTATTCAGGGTACAAAAGTTTTTCGGTCTGCTTGTAGGTGAGAAGTCATTACTGCATGCAGATGCCAAAGATGAGGACAGATTGAAGAGAAAGATCGTCAGTGGCAGCCAGAGGAAGTCGAAAGTACGTCGCAGACCTACAAAACAACAAAGACAGCGGCATAAAGAAGGAGTAACCTATGCGGCCGGAAGATTTGGTGTCTAATTCAGAGGTATAGCAAAATGCTAGTTAGAGTATTATACATAGTAGTATTCAATAGCAGTAAGATTAAAGTATATAAAGTGCAAACTTATTTTGGTTGGGTTGTAGGTAAGAAGAAATAGTTGAATGCGAGATGAGCAGAGATTGAAGATAAGGAGAATCAGTCAAGACCGAATAAGTCAATAGCATGGTATGGTTTACTTCCTGCTGTAGGTCATTGGCCTTTTTGTTTTGAAATATTTGAAAAAAAGGCTAATTGTCTGTAGCAGTAAGTCAACAGCACCTCGCAGAACTACTGAGCAACAGAGACAGCGGCATAAAGAGCAGAAGTTGAAGATAGTATTGGTAAGGTTGACTTTCTTTTGCAGTTGGTTAGGAACAATCTCTTGAAAGAGTTGAGATTATTTTCATCCATCTGCCAAAGTAGATCAACAGCAAGTTGCAAAACAACTGAGCAACAGAGACAGTGGCATAAAGAGCTGAAGTTGAAAAGGGAATCGGTAAGGTTTACTTTCTTTCGCAGTTGCTCAGTTTCATACTCTTGAAAAGGTTGAGTAGCGAATTGACCAACTGCTGAAGTAAGTCAACAGCAACTACAAACAAGCAGTTGAAGATAGGATTGGTAAGGTTGACTTTCTCTCGCAGTTGGTTGGGAACATTCTCTTGAAAGATTCGAGAAACTTTGCTTGCATACCTGAAATCGATACCTTTTTTGTTATTCTGTAAATCATCGGTTACAGTTTTGTCATATCGATCGGTATCAATTCTTATGCTCAAAAATTAGTTTTGTAGTCGATATCAAAATTCTGTTTCTATGACGTTTGGAAGCACATTCTGAGCTTCACTTTGACATCAAGAACAAGCATTTTGATGTAGCAGCTGATTCACAAAATCTGAATGGGTAGACCTTTCGCTGCAGCGTATCATTTCACGATCTAGCAAACATTTACCTATCTAAACCTTGGCTTAGCCATGTACTGTACAAATCTAGTCGTTTTCTGTTAGTATCTAGTGAAATATTTAATCTGTTTTGTTTCTTGCCATCGGTTATGTTTGTATATAATAAATTCTAGTTGCTAACGCGTAGCCTGAATACGTCTTGTAGCATAAAAATGTAAAACTATTGTTTTTGTTACTTTACAAAAGTTGACTCCATTCTAGAGTAACGGCTGGAATAATGCTATCTGATGGCATGTAGCATAGCAAGGTGCTGTTGTTGCTGTTGTTGCTGTTGTTGCTGTTGTCGCCTAACATTAACCACCCCAACTTGCAACTAGTGAATACAGGCCTAACTGAACTTGTGGAATCTAATTGTTTGTTCCACTGCTTTTATTTTCACATCACTATATTTTCGCACTCTCCAGCGCTGCGAAGTTAAGTTGCAGTAATACTTTACTCTGTATGCTACTCACGAAACTAAATATTAGCGAATTATAGGGTAACTATGTCCTAGGGTAACTAATATTTAACCCATAATCTTTGTGGGATGTTGTAGCATGGCTACCCACCCTCTCGGCAGACAGGTTCTTTCATACATAGATCTACTTTTGATCAACTTGTATTTTGCTATCGTATTCTTCAAATGATACAGAGTATTTATCTTCCCTTGTAGGTAGAACAAATACCGATTTTTTGAAACTAATGCATCTCTTCAACTTGCCCTTTAGCTGTGGACAGATGATATTCGAGAAAGATGGCTGCCGTGGTTTAAACTAAGGGATACTGCCAACTCTACTGTGTTGCTCTCCTGGCTTGGCATCTCACTCATAAGTACCTGCATTGATGGAACAGGTCACACCACCAGGTAGGTGGAGCTTAGTTTCATAGACTTATTTACATAGACATTGTTTACACATGCATTCTGTTTGATATGTTATTCAGAACTAAAAGACTAACATAATCATCCTATTATTTAGTTGAAATAATTTAACTAATGAGTACCTTCATCAACTAAACAGGTCACACCACCAGGTAGGTGGAGCTTTGTTTCATAGACTTCCTCACATAGACAATGTTTACACATTCACTCTGGTTGATATGAGATTCTGAACTAGAAGAATAACATAATCAATTTTTAATTGAGTTTAATTACTTCATACTACTAAACAAGTTCTCATATTTAATATGATACTTTAATATACTACCAAAGCAGTGAATAGGAATCTAATGTGTAAAAGAGGAACAAATATAACGGCACCATATTGCCGAGTGAGGATGAGATGGACCTATTTAACGATGAATTCCTTTATCAATGGGTTTTCTATAATGAATTACCTTTGTTAAAAGAGATCTAATATACAATTAACGTTTGGTATAAATTTGTTTGAAACAAATATTAAATCCTTGTTTGTTTGTTTAGTTTCCTTAGAACATTAATCTACTTTCTGTATTCTCCCAACATACTGAAAATCAGCCTGTCTGACTCATTTACAGCTAAGGACTTGTTATTCTCATAGAGAGTGACCAATCTGGTATCTCTTTATGGCAGGTGGAATCACTAGATGTACTTTATGGGCAGTCTTCTATCCAACCAATGTAATGTAATGGCAATTTTGTACAAAATCTTTGACTTTTTGTCAAATTTTCTAAAATTGCAGATTTATGAAGTACTGTAAGCAGTAGAATGTGCTCTTTCAACAGGTATGCATTTTATTGACAGAAACTAATGCAAACTATACAAATAAGCCTTTTATTGCGACCCTGTAATAAACCAAACCGCAAGAAAACCGCAAAAAATGCAACCCTTACGACCTGTTTATTGGCATAATAAATGGCTCCTTATCGGCCGTTATCAAATGAAATCTATACACCAAGCGAAAGCTCAACACGTGATCTTTTCAATCGTACTGATAATATTCACTTTCAATCAACCAATGAAGAGTGAGAGCCTTTTTATTCCCGCCAAAAGAATAACCTTGAAGCAAGTGAAACCTGCTAGTTTGATTTGCGTCGGAGCTGCTATTTTCTTATCAAATGAAATCAACGCATCATTAAAATTGACCAATGGAATGCCGCGGTGCGGATGTAGGTAGCGATTGTAAACATTGCGAAGCCATTGATAAGCTCATTCCTTTTGTCTTTGACCGAAGACCCAAACGTACGCGTTTCTAAAACTCTCACACATTATTACAAGTTGCTATTTCGAATTACAAGATGGTGAAGACATATACACCCAGTTCATACGGCAAGAAGAAAAAGAAAAGAGTCTTTCATCTAAAAAAACTGATGATGATGTTAGTATTCTCGTCTTGCTATTTTTTATTTATTTCGATTCAATTTTTTGTCGCTATGACTAGTTTTAATTAGTTACTAGATATCTTTTCAGCGTCTATCTATTTCATTAGGCTAAACCAAAGAATTCAACAGTATCAAATATAAAATGTTGGTTATGTATCGATAATACCTAGTTGGTGTTATGCTATTCGCTACAAAACATTCGTGTTGGAGATTTCCTATTAGCGCTTCTATCAGTGGTGAAGTTAGCTATGGTGCTTCAGTATGCTGTTTATGTTGTCTACATGGCCGAATATGAACTCAAGATAAATGTGATGGCTCAGCAAAAAAATTAATTATCCGTAACCGATAATTCCTAAGCATCATTATTTTTTTTATTTCTAGAAAATTGATGCCGCCACAACACCGCCGAGCACATCTCTTCTGTCACCAGCACCATCAACATTTTATGCTCCAGTTTGCGCTGATTCAGATTCTGCTGCTGCTTCAGATTCTGCTGCTGCTACAGATTCTGCTGCTGTTCCAGTTTCTGCTGCTACTCCAGTTGCTGCGTCCAAGCGCAAGCTGGAGACCTTCAGGGAATATACTGCTGGCCACCCTATTTATGCTAGTGCCGACATTTTTTCTGGTGATGCTGCCGCAAGCAGTGTCTGTGCAGGCAGCTATAGGGTAGTTAGTTTGGAATTTCTAAATAGCGTAGTATCTTATATAGTTTGTTACACCTGTTCTAGTACGAATGTAAGGTTAGTTGAGAATGCTAATGTCTACGGTATGTCTAGTTTATTTGAAGTAGTTTGTCAAGATTGTGAGGCCACAATTATGTCGCAGCACACATCCCCGAGTGTGGTAATTGGTAGGGCTTATGATATCAATGATGTTTATTCTTGTAAGAGTAACGGGGTAGGATATGCACAGGCGTGTAGCTTTATTTCAGATCTAAATTTACCTCAGCCTACTACTTCTTGTGCATACTACACTAAGTTAGATAAGTTAACTACTGCATGCACTAAAGCTTTAGAGGAGCATTTTAGAATCATTAGGATTATTGTAAAGGAAGAGCATCTAAAGCTTGAGGAACGTAGGACTGATGTTGATGTAGATACTGTAGATATAGCTGTAAGTTATGACGGTACATGGCAGAAGCGTGGAAATAGTTCACACAATGGTGTATTTGTTGTTATAGATGTTCTTACTGGATCTGTTGTAGACCTTGAAGTGATGTCAAACTACTGCCAGGTATGTGAGAAAGGACCGAAGAAGGATGACAGTGATTACAATGAGTTCTGGAAGAAACACCAAGATGCTTGCGAGAAGAACCATGGGGGCTCGAGCGGTGCTATGGAGAGACGCAGCAAAGATCATCTGGCAGAGATCTACAACAGGGCCTTTACGATATACTGCTTTTCTTGGTGATGGTGACAGTTTAGCGTATGATGCGGTGTGTAGTCTAAACGTATACGGTGATGTCAGTGTCAAGAAGGAAGAGTGTATAAATCATGTTGCTAAACGTTTGAGGACTCACTTGAAAAATCTCAACGTTTTATATAAAAAGACGTCGACGCCTATTTCCGGTAAAGGCAAGCTTGCAGACACATTGATGCGAGATTTGCAGTCTTATTATCGCAACGCCATCACTCAGAATTCAGGCGACATTGACGGAATGAAAAAAGCAATTTCTGCCGCGCTGTATCACATCACGTATGATTACTCGCACCCGCAGCATGATTATTGCCCTCGTGATAGCTAGTGCTGGTATAAGAATCTCAGCATGTTGCCTTCGAAACCTGACTTGCCGATTGCGATGTTGAGTATGATCTTGTATACAAATGATTGTCAGACGAGAGATTGTTGGAGCGGTGTGCGAATGTGAGTACTCAGAATGCGAACGAATGCTTGAATGGGAAAATCTGGTGACGCTGCCCAAAGACCCAGTGGTATGGTAAGCGTGCAGTGACAGTGGGTTTGACGATGGCTGTGATGGTCTTCAATGGTGTTAGAACTGAAGTATTCAGGGTACAAAAGTGTTTCGGTCTGCTTGTAGGTGAGAAGTCATTACTGCATGCAGATGCCAAAGATGAGGACAGATTGAAGAGAAAGATCGTCAGTGGCAGCCAGAGGAAGTCGAAAGTACGTCGCAGAACTACAAAACAACAAAGACAGCGGCATAAAGAAGGAGTAACCTATGCGGCCGGAAGATTTGGTGTCTAATTCAGAGGTATAGCAAAATGCTAGTTAGAGTATTATACATAGTAGTATTCAATAGCAGTAAGATTAAAGTATATAAAGTGCAAACTTATTTTGGTTGGGTTGTAGGTAAGAAGAAATAGTTGAATGCGAGATGAGCAGAGATTGAAGATAAGGAGAATCAGTCAAGACCGAATAAGTCAATAGCATGGTATGGTTTACTTCCTGCTGTAGGTCATTGGCCTTTTTGTTTTGAAATATTTGAAAAAAAGGCTAATTGTCTGTAGCAGTAAGTCAACAGCACCTCGCAGAACTACTGAGCAACAGAGACAGCGGCATAAAGAGCAGAAGTTGAAGATAGTATTGGTAAGGTTGACTTTCTTTTGCAGTTGGTTAGGAACAATCTCTTGAAAGAGTTGAGATTATTTTCATCCATCTGCCAAAGTAGATCAACAGCAAGTTGCAAAACAACTGAGCAACAGAGACAGTGGCATAAAGAGCTGAAGTTGAAAAGGGAATCGGTAAGGTTTACTTTCTTTCGCAGTTGCTCAGTTTCATACTCTTGAAAAGGTTGAGTAGCGAATTGACCAACTGCTGAAGTAAGTCAACAGCAACTACAAACAAGCAGTTGAAGATAGGATTGGTAAGGTTGACTTTCTCTCGCAGTTGGTTGGGAACATTCTCTTGAAAGATTCGAGAAACTTTGCTTGCATACCTGAAATCGATACCTTTTTTGTTATTCTGTAAATCATCGGTTACAGTTTTGTCATATCGATCGGTATCAATTCTTATGCTCAAAAATTAGTTTTGTAGTCGATATCAAAATTCTGTTTCTATGACGTTTGGAAGCACATTCTGAGCTTCACTTTGACATCAAGAACAAGCATTTTGATGTAGCAGCTGATTCACAAAATCTGAATGGGTAGACCTTTCGCTGCAGCGTATCATTTCACGATCTAGCAAACATTTACCTATCTAAACCTTGGCTTAGCCATGTACTGTACAAAATCTAGTCGTTTTCTGTTAGTATCTAGTGAAATATTTAATCTGTTTTGTTTCTTGCCATCGGTTATGTTTGTATATAATAAATTCTAGTTGCTAACGCGTAGCCTGAATACGTCTTGTAGCATAAAAATGTAAAACTATTGTTTTTGTTACTTTACAAAAGTTGACTCCATTCTAGAGTAACGGCTGGAATAATGCTATCTGATGGCATGTAGCATAGCAAGGTGCTGTTGTTGCTGTTGTTGCTGTTGTTGCTGTTGTTGCTGTTGTTGCTGTTGTTGCGCTTGCTTGCAAGATGAAACCTGGTGCGTTGGGTCTTCATGTAACACATATTTGTAAATATTTCATAGAAAACTCATTATGCAATCGATGAGTTGTCAAATCTTCCTTCATAATGCTAGCTTTATGCGTGCAACAGGAAGTACATATATGTACATTCTTCCTTATGTCGAGTAACAGCGGAGTGTAAGTCGAACATGCAGTGTACCGTATAAACACAGTACAACTCTTTATTCATACATAATAACCAGTGTTTGTGGTATTACCTAGTGCAGAGTGTGCAGTGTTGATACAGTAGTAGTGTTGCTAGTACATACATGTATATTACAGTGCCAGCTTATAAAAAGTGACAGGTCATGTAGTCAGTACTGGCTATAGGGGCGGCGTGTGTGGTGAAACACCAAGTTTCTATCCTTCTTGTACAGTTTCTAACTGGAGTTATGTTCCCTTTTTATCCTTTTGTAGCCACGCCCCTAAGGGAGGCTGGTCTTAGCATCTCATTTGCATAATTTGATGTACTTAAGACAGGACCTCGGCTCTTTATGTTCGTTCAATACATGCAGTGCATTTGGAACCATACTGTTTCTGCTACCTTGTGTGATACCAGAACCACCCCGGCATATAGCTATCTCCAAAGACCTAGTCTATGGACTGTGCTGTGGGGATAGACTCATAAAAACACTGTCGACCTCGTCGACCTCCGGTCGACCTTGTCGACCTAGTATAAAACCTCTCTGGGCGCAATCCCTTGTGTGGGGCGGTTAATATTGACCGGTGGAGTAAGCCGACCTAGTCGTCTCTGCGTGTTGGTCACGGGAAACCACTACACAGCCCCTGAGAGGGGTGAATGCAGACCGGTAGAGTAAGCCGACCCAGTCGCCTCTACGTGTTGGTCGCAGGAACCAACACACAACGCAACAGAGTAAGACATGGTGAACCTTTTGATATCAAATAACTGTAATGTGAATTTTGTCGCAAGTCAACCTTTAACTAGATTTTCACTTTGTAGATGATGCACACTTTAAGTTACTCCGTGATGAGTGTTACAATAAATATTCACATGTCGTATATTAACTCGGACACTTTAAAAAAAGGAATTCTTCATTGCTTTAGCACTTTTTATTCGTTTTAAAGCTGCTCGTAGCTTGTTCTCCTGATGAGCAGCTCTGCTAAACTTCTAACAATCTCTTGGTTCGTCTGAAACTTTCTGTCAATGAGCTTTTGTAAATCAGGTTTGTTTATCAGAGACAGTAATGTAAATGCCTCTTTGTCCCTGAATGGAGTGTTGGGGTATACAGTTTAAAAGCATAAGTATTATGTCTGAAAGTTATATTCTGAGTTGGAGCACATGAAACTGCCCGAGTCCAAATTGAAACAACTCAATTGCGAAAATGATGAAAATGGATAAGCTTGCCTGGCATATTCTTACGCGGAATTTGCTAGTGAAATATCTTTCTTCAGAAAGCACGAAACATTTGATAAAAAATTTCAGCTACTAAAACTCGCTTGACTTTTTGCTATTTGTCACTCAAAAATGACGCAGACTCATAAATTACCAGCATCATGGAAGCTCACATATTGGCTAGCTGCTAGATGTAAGAAGTGGGTATAGATCAACACTGACCAGTTTGTGTGTACATCTTGGAAGTTCACTCTAAAGAATTTTCTTTAAAACTTAATTTTCTTTAAAACTAGCTATTGTCAAAAGTCATGTGTTTAAAACGTGTAAGCGTTTGCTCTGCTTCCAAGATTAAGGATTTTGAACGTAATATCAAGTTCCACAACCGAACAACTTTAATAAATATATATAGTGTCACAGCTGTTTCCATTCCATATTTTGCACATCGCAAATATTTCTGTTTAGTTTCATAGCTTGAAAGTATTGATAGAACTTATTACTTTGTGTAATAAAAATTCTGATGTAAGTTAATTTGTAATACTGTTTCTCAGAAGACTTGTTATTGCTTCTTAATTGGCAGTGTACCAATGAGAGCAGTCACATGCAGTAGTTGTCAAATTAACATACATAGTCCTTGGTACAGTAATTGACTACCACTTGTGTCTGATTGATGAGTCACTAATTCAGCGCTCTCTAATGATAGGCTGGTTCATTCATCTATTATTACTGTCATAGAGTGATGCGAGTACTTGTCAATTTTTCAGCTGCATGATAGATATTTCCGAGGAGGTCACAAGTTCATATCTATGAAAGAATTTGAACAGACAGCAGGCAAATACCGAAAAGCTTTCTGTAAAAATAACAAAAACGAGCAGCTGATAAAAGCCTGTGAGAAATGTAAAAAGTTCATCTGTAACCTGTGTGACAGAACAGAAGGAGAATGTTCAGGTGAGATGCCAGAATACAAAAGTAGCAGAGATCACTCAATACAGTAGTTTCTTGATGACATACGAACATTTCATTCAAAGTTTTTAAATTTTTGGTAATGTGCTAAACACGCTAACATTAATAGATAAAAGAGTAAATTTAATTCAAGGGAAGATTATCTTGAATGGAAAAATATATGGCAGATATTAAGTAGGTGAATAACCAATTAACAGCCTCTATTTATAAAATCAGCTGCTATTAATAGCGGTAAACAGAAGACTTGATTAGTGATTAGGTCCTTGACCTCAATGTCTCGAGTCATACTGATATATCAAATTACTTATCTCCCCCCCCCCCCCCCCCCCCGACCAAATGAGCGGAAGCGAAGTTTGATTTGAGAGTTTTAATGATAAATGCATGTGCACACAACTTACGAAAATTATTCATTATTAACGTCGCAACTCTTGTTTCAAAATCTCATCAACAATTTTTAAAATCATTTTGTAGAGTTGTTAAAGTATAATAGCAATACAAAACACATATAAACCTATTCAAATATATTACCAAGTCTTTGTAAATTGTCGAAATTATCTTAAAACTTACCCATCTGAACGGATTATACACAAATAGACAAATTAGTTTGGCTGAAATTCTTTTCAAAACGCTTGACAAGTTTGGTTTAATAAAAGTTAAGACTGGAAATTGAAACGCCTAGCAACAGAGAATAGAACGATTAAGTTGTGCGCATTTCACGGAAAAATAATGTGCGCATCTCATTAGTCTATAGCATTGTCGAAATGTCGAAGGTTTTTGTAATTAACGTAGGAGTACTGAAATCATTTCATGAAAGTTTCATTTATGCCAATTTCAAAGTAACTGATATTTTAGACAGTCTTGAATGCTTTAGTATTCTAGCTGATGTCCAACGCAGTGTAAGTTAAGGAAATGGCGATGATTTTTTTTCTAACTATCCTTATGAGGTTATTACAATATTTAATTATAAGTTTGGATGACTACAGAACAATGACTACGTAGTACAGAATTTCTAAAAATATATATAAATATCACAACTTCTTGATATTGCTAGCTATGACGTTTTGAAATGTAAACAAAATTGTGCATTGGTTTTATACTATTACTATAATAATAATATTGGTCATGCTATTGATATCAGTGCACTTTACTTCTAATATTGGCCAATATTGCATTTCTCCTATTGCAGGGTGAGAGATATAAACATATAATCTTTTCCTTTCATTATTGCTTTTTGTTGTATATAATAACACCCAGTACTCTGGGTGTTATTATACTGGGTGTTATAATAACACCCAGTACTATGTTTTACTCTGGTTATATGGATCTATAAAGTGATATTTAGTTGTTCTCTTACATATTGTTACCATGTTTAGTGCACCGCTGCATGTGATGGTTCAGTTACCCTTCCAGGTACTTTTGTGGCGTGATCTGAATGGGTTTTGATTCCTCAAACCAAACTTATCAAACAGTGCTCTCTTCCATTCAGTAAAGATCATGGTGAGCGGTTAGTTACCTTCACATAGGCAGTAGGTTAATCACTGTTTTCTTGATAATTTGTTTCACTCTGGTTTTATGTATTTATAAAGTGATATTTAGTTGTTTTCTTACATAGTGTTACCATGTTTAGTGCACCGCTACATGTGATGGTTCAGTTACTTTTCCAGGTACTTTTGTGACGTGATCTGGATGGGTTTTGATATCTCACACCAGGCTTCTCAAAGAGTGCTCTCTTCTATTTAGTAGAGATCATGGTGAGTGGTTACAAATTTTGGGAAAATGGTTAAGGGAAAATAGCTTAATTTTAATTGGAAACAAGTTCCTTAACAAATTTTTAATCATTTGGCACAGTTGCGCGCGAGAAGTAGCTTAGATAATTGACAAATGCTAATGATGGTTTTTTAATTATATATATTGTAGATGACAAACAACTCAACTAATTAAAAATGACCTTGCGAAAATTGATCACCATTGCTTTTTCCCAGATTACAGGTTTGAGCTTCCTAAACAAATGTTGTAAGAGGTTTCCATTTTTAATGCACCCAATTATACATAGCTTGCCCAAAAACATCCTTTTTGCTATACATAAACAAGCCTATCATGAAAGTGATTAGCCTATTTAATTGTTGTTTTTTTGAAGGCTAATGTGGTTCAAATCTTTATTTTGTGACCACAGTATCGTCGTGCACCAACAGTAAATATATCAAAGTTCAGTTATAAATAGCATGAGGATGCTAGATACGCCAAACAACTTCAAATGTTGTTAAACATTGTGACATTTTAAGAAAAAAAGATCTTTATTAAGCTGAGGCATAAATTGCTGTACATACCAAGAGACAGATAAAGAAGACAACTCTAGAGGCTGGTTACAAAGACTGTTGACACTCACATCTGCATTATTGTGTTGACTAATTCTTTGAAGTACATGTATATCCTAAAGGAGAGTGAAAGAAATAGTAAGTAATGTACATTCTCAGCATAGCCAGTAAATTAGTGTCTGACAAACACACTGAAGGACATGTTTGAAATGGGTAGCTCGAGTCATAGCAACCTAAATATACACTAGTATGTTCAATCTAGCATT